>NC_138772.1:239417008-239829508 GCF_965119305.1 Pelophylax lessonae
TGCCTCTTCCAACTGCGCTCCCCCCCAGCCCTTTTTCGTGCAGACATTGCATTATAGCAAGACAAACTTGAGGTACTAACTTAAGTGTACTCAAGGCCTGTGCCAAGTTCAAACAGCTGATCACACAGCACTGGTAACCCAAGATAAAGGACCTGTGTGTGCCAACCCATGATACAGGACCTGTGTGTGCCAGAAACACACCCACAGTGACTCAACCCAGCTGCTGCTGCTCTGTCCTCTTCAGCCTCAGGGCAGCACGTTGGAAACCGTTCCTTCTAAATCGCACCCATTTATGCTGTATAGCGCAAGTGCAGCATTGTATGTGGCATCCACATGCACGCCATGCGTTCAAACCAGCTCTTCAAGCGGAGTACGCCTGTTTTAAAAGGCAAAGATTTTCGAGCAAACAGCCCTTCGCCACAGACACGCCAGCAAGGCAGGAGACAAACATGCAGGCGCTTATGTGCCAAGGTGAAAACAGTAGCCACATAGGATGAGAGCAGCTTAGGCTGAATCTGGTTTGTCACCGCTGATACCCTTCAGGTGATTAGCTCAGTGCAAGAAACAGGGTAGCTCAGTGCAAGAAACAGGGTAGCATCAATACGCAAAAGAAAATGGTTTTAAAACATTCTGCATCAAACCTGCCACAACAAGATGTATCCATGGCACCTGGTACTTTATTAAAGGGAAGAGTGCATAAATTTACAATTTGCAATTATGACAGCAATTTTTACCTTTAAGCCCGCATTCACACTACCGCGGCACGACTCTACTACTTCGGGGGCGACTTGTGAAGTCCCATGCTCCGCGACTTCGGCGTGACTTGCACGGACTTCATATAATGAATGTCTATGCAAGTCGCTCCGAGGTCGCCCCGAAGTAGTACAGGACCCTTTTTCCAAGTCGGAGCGACTTGTCGCTCCTATTAGAAGGGGTCCTGTAGCAGTCAATGGACCGCGAGGGACCGCGACTTGTCAGGCTGACAAGTCGCGTTAGTGTGAATGGACTCTTAAGGTTTGCTTGCAAGTGTAAATATTTTAAAATTTGACTCACCAGTCCCACCACAGGATTATGCTCTAAAACAAGAATACAATCTCCTCATAACAGAGAGCTTGGTCTTGGGGACCTTCAAAGACTGGGTCCCCATGATTTAGAGGGGCCACGGCCTTGGACCTGTAGAGCACCCTGTACGAAGCATTTTTGGGGTTTGGTATTCCAAGGGCCCTGATCACAGGGTACAGCGCCTGAAAAAGGACAGCATTGCAGGCAAAACCTATCTGCTTCCCGAGGCTCAGGTACCATCTTTTTAGTCCATTGACTGTTTAGGATGGATCGGATAGCTATCCCCTTAGATTCAGTGATCTTTGATCGGGGTATGTAGCATATCTTTCTTTGAAGAGAAATGTGTAGAGACTCTCCACAGTGACCATCACCTTTAGACACTGGCAAAAAAAACTGAGGCACTTCCTGTGTGGGAGGCGTTATATAGGGGGGGACATCCTTTGATTGGCTGCCAGTGTCCTTCAGCTGTAGGTGGCTATATAGCCCATAGGGTATGATTTATGGCTCTGTGTCCCATGATGTACGAAGAGAAATTCAGTTTAACCTTTGTTCATTGACAGACAGCTCCATACCTTCTTTGATCGTTGGGAGGTCCCAAAGCAGCGTCAGTATGAGGGGTGGGAAAACAAAAAAAAAAAAAAAAAAACAATTCCCAAAACGGCTAAAAGGTAGCCAACCAGGTAATCAAAGAGCTCAACCATGAACAACTGGAGCTCACCCACCAAGAAAAAACACCCTCAAGAGGCAGGAGCCTCTGCAACAGTGGCCTGAAAAACTTTGCGGCTAAAAGCAGTGTCTGCAGCTGTGAGAAAATCCACCATGTAAAACTTAGTGAATGTGTGCACAGACGACCAAATGGCCGCCTTGCCAACCTGGACCACTGACGCCTGGTGACTGAAGGCCCAGGAGGCACCAAGCACCCTCGTAGAATGCGCCTCAACAGGAAAAGGAGGAACCTGACCCTTGATGGAATAGGCCTGCATTACCGTCGGCCTGATCCATCTGAAAATGGTCGTAGCAGATGCAGCCTGCCCCTTACAGGAAACATTCGTAAGGACAAAAAAGGAATCAAATTTGCGAATCAACTCCGTCGCCGCAAGATACACCCCGATGGCCTGAACCACATTCAGGGAATGCAAGGCAATTTCTTTTGGATGTTTCGGCTTAGGACACAATGAAGGCAAAACAAAGTCATTTAAGTGGAACCTTGAGACGACCTTCGGAAAGAACGCCTGATAGGGACGTAGTACAACTTTGGTCCTGTGAACCACCAGATACGGTGACCAACAGGACAAGGCAGCCAGCTCTGAAACACTGCATGCCGAAGTAAAAGCTACCAGGAAAGCCACCTTTTGTGACAAAAGTAAGCAGAGGAAGTTTATGAATATTTTCAAAAGGTGGTTTTTGAAGAACCGACAGTGCCAGATTAAGATCCCACAGAGGCACCAGGAACCTTATTGGAGGAGCCAGGGAGCAAACACCCTGCACGAAAGTGTGAACCAAAGGATGTGGCCAACAGACGTTGGAAGAAAAACTGAATTTTTGTAAAATCTTACCTGTAAAATTCCTTTCTCTGAGTCCTCCGACAGTCGCCGCCTCCTCTAAGTCATCACTATTGGGTATTGTCCACCTATCCGTAGGAATAGCTAGGCATATAGACTTAGTCAAAAGACAAAAGGCATTAGCATATACACACCCACGGGGGCTGTCCCATCTGGTCAATACCCCCCCTGCATCACCACTCCCAACTCAGTTTGGTAGCATAGCAGTAGGTATTAAGAACCCCAAAAGAGGGGCGGGGGGCGGCGACTGTCGGAGGACTCCGAGAAAGGAATTTTACAGGTAAGATTTTACAAAAATTCCGTTTTCTCTTACGTCCTCCGACAGTCGCCGCCGCCTCTAAGTCATCACTATTGGGATGTCCCAAAGCAGTATAGACATGAGGGGTGGGAGACGCAACCGTAGAAAAGGCAACGCAGTACCCACAGAGAAAGGAATCTTACATGCACCGTAAAAACCAACTGGGCAACAGAAAAAACAACAATGCTCAACAGGAGCAACAGCCCAGGAAAGCAAAGGGACCCAGAGAAAAATTCAAGGGTCCATCATGGCACTGCCGCACTTTGCGGCCAAAAGAAGCATCAGCCGATGCCAGAACATCTACTCTGTAGAACTTGGAAAATGTGTGCACCGACTACCAAGTCGCCGCCTTGCACACCTGAGTCACCGAGGCCCGATGCCAACAGGCCCAGGAAGTACTCAAAGACCTGGTAGAATGCGCCTTAACAGGGAAGGGCGGAACCCGTTCCTTCAAGGCATAGGCCTGCTCAATGGTCTGTCTGATCCACTTGGCAATAGTCGCTGCCGATGCAGCCATGCCCTTCCGAGGTCCCTCAGGAAGGACAGAGTCCGCCTTCTGAAAGCATTCCGTAGACTTCAGGTAGACCTTGATCGCCCTGACAACATTCAAGGAGTGCAAAGCAATCTCCTTAGGATGCTTAGGCTTTGTACAAAGCGAAGGCAAGACAATTTCCTCATTAAGGTGGAAATCAGTGATCACCTTGGGAAGAAAGGATGGGGGTGTTCTCAATACCACCTTATCCTTGTGAATTATCAAGTAAGGGGAGCGGCAAGACAACGCCGCCAGCTCCGACACTCTGCGAGCCGAAGTGATCGCCACAAGAAAGGCAACCTTTTTCGACAGCAGAGGCAACGAAATCTCCCTGATATTTTCAAAAGGAGCACGCTGCAATGCGGACAGGACCAAGTTCAAGTCCCATGGAGGTAAAGGCTCCTTCCTAGGAGGAGCCAAATGTCGCACACCTTGAATGAATGTGCGCACCAAGGAATGAGACGCCACAGGGCGTTGGAAAAGGACCGCCAGTGCTGACACCTGGCCCTTTATAGTGGCCAGCGCCAGGCGCTGATCCACTCCAGACTGGAGGAAAGCCAAGATTCTCGACACCGAGTAAGAACGAGGTGAAAACCCCCTGGACTCACACCAGGCGAAGTAGGCTTTTCCAGGTACGGTAATATATCTTACCAGAGGAAGATTTCCTAGCCTTGATCAGGGTAGGGATAACCTCAGACGATAGACCCTTGTCCTTCAAGACCCGGGTCTCAACAGCCAGGCCGTTAAAGCCAGCGACCGTAAAGCAGGATGGAAGATCGGACCTTGAGACAGGAGATCTTCCCGCAGAGGCAGACGCCACGGAGGCGCCACTGCCAGGTGAACAACGTCGGCGTACCAAGACCGGCGAGGCCAGTCCGGCGCCACCAGAATCACCAAGCGCGGTTCCGAGACCAATCTGCGAAGGAACCGGCATAGTAACTGAATCGGAGGAAAGGCGTACAGACGATACTGATGCTCAGATTTAGCCGGGATGCGAACAGATCCACGTCTGGGGATCCCTACTTCGCACACAGCATCCGAAAGACCTCCGGGTGTAGGGACCATTCCCCCTGATCCAGGGTCTGGCGGCTCAGATAGTCGGCCTGCCAATTTTCCACACCCGGAATGTGAACTGCCGAGATCGCCGGGACATGAGTCTCGGCCCAAGACAGGATGTTGGTAACCTCCCGGGCTGCTCGAGCACTCCTGGTGCCCCCCTGGTGGTTGATTTAAGCCACCGCGGTAGCATTGTCAGTCTGTACGTGAACAGGCAGGCCCTGGAGACGGTCCGACCACTGGAAGAGAGAGTTTTATCGCTCGTAGTTCCAGCACATTTATCAGGAGGGAGGATTCCTCCTCCGACCAAGTGCCCTGGGCAGATAGGGTGCCCAGGACTCCACCCCAGCCCGACAGGCTGGCATCCGTGGTAACCACTGTCCACACCAACGGGCGGAAGGACTTGCCTTCCGCCACCGACGGGGACTGGATCCACCACAGAAGAGCCAATCTGGTCCGGCGACTCAAGGAGACCTCCAGATCCAAGGACTGAGGAAGTCTGTCCCACCTGGCCAGGATCTCCATCTGGAGAACCCGTGTGTGGAACTGGGCAAAGGGAATTGCCTCGAAGGCTGACACCATCAAACCCAGGCCCCGCATGCAGGCCCTGAGTGACGAGGACGGATTGTCCCTGAGGGATCGGATTTCGTCCCGCAAAGTCCGGAGCTCGTCCTCCGGCAAGAATACCTTTGCCTGAGCAGAGTCCAGAACCATTCCCAGATAGGGAAGGTGAAGCGATGGAGATAACGCTGATTTTTGAACGTTGATGGTCCACCCGAACTCCTGGAGCGTCTGTACCGTGATGGACAGAAGCAGATCATCCAGGTACCCCAGGACCACAATGCCCTGGGCCCACAGCAGGCCCAGAACCGGTGCCAACACCTTGGTAAATACCCTGGGTGCCGAAGCGAGACCGAATGGTAACGCCACAAACTGGTAGTGGTCCTCCGCGATAGCGAACCGAAGGTACCGCCGATGACCCTCGGAAATGGGGATGTGCAGGTACGCATCCTTCAGATCTATCGAAGCCAGGAATTCTCCTGGACTCAAGGAGGCCAAAACCGAACGGAGAGACTGCATTCGAAACTTCCGAACACGCACGAAGCGGTTCAGCGCTTTTAGGTCCAGAATAGGACGCACTTTGCCCTCCTTCCTGGAAAGGAATTCGATCTTGTAACCTGATCGAACGATTTCCTGGACCCACCTGTCCGAAATCCGGAGCAGCCAAGGATGGAGGAAACCGCGCAAACGTCTTCCCACCCCAGAAATGGGTGAGGGCGCCCCTTCAGGCAGAGGCGGATTGTCCCGCCGAACCGGCATTGCCATCCCTCCCAGGGTTTCTTCTGGTTGCCCTGGGCCTTGAAGGGCTTGCCCTTGGATTGGTTCCCGAAAGGCACGAAAGGACCCCTGATTAGATCTAGGCGCAGAACCCCGCTTGCCACGGAAGGACTTGTTCTTCGGGTTCTGGGGTAGCATAGTGCTCTTACCCCCCGTTACGCCCTTCACCAGGGTATCCAACGCCTCGCCAAAAAGGCGAGAGCCAGCAAAGGGAAAATCAGCAACAGTTTTCCGCGAGGACTGGTCGGCCGACCAGCTCTTCAGCCATATCAGTCGCCGGTTAAGTACCGCGACACTCGAGATGCGAGCCACCAAGGGGGCCTCATTCAGGGCTGCATCACACAGATACATGACTCCTTGATGGATCTGGTCCACCATTTCCAGTCGTGCAGGCGACACGTCATCGGACACTAGGTTGCTTCTAAGCACCTTAATCCAATCAGCCACCACCTGAGCCACCATAACAGACGCGAAAACGGGTTTGAGCAATGAACCCGCCACCGTATAGGAATGGCGGGCTAGAGACTCCAACCGCCGGTCCGTGGGATCCCGAAAAACCGAGGTATCCTCAGTAGGAACCAAGGTAGCCTTGTTCAGCACGGCCACAGAGTGATCTACCTGTGGAGGCACACACCATCGTGATTCCGTAGCCGGCGCAAAAGGATAAAGCAATTTGAACTGACTAGGTACCAGGAATGGACGTTTCAACGTGCGCCACATTTCATTACCAGTGTAATGGAATTCCGCTGGGCAGGGAAAAACCTGCGCAGACTTGCGGATCCTGTGCTTCCCAAATGAGGACACAACGCCCGGAGGACAGAGCTCCTCCTCTAAATGTAAGGTTTCCTTAACAGAAACAATCAACTCGTCCATGGTCGCCCGTTCTTCGGGTGACCCTGGGGAGGATGTATCAACACCCTCCACTTCAGCCTCCCCCTCAGACCCCGGGGGGTCTAAGGATGAGCGGGACCCTGAAAAGGGCACGCTTGCAGCAGCAGCCATATCCCCATCTGAATCAGAAGAGAGACAGCCTTGGCCGTTTTCTCGCAGCCCGTTCAGACATCAGCATTTCCATAGTTGCCACTAAAGTCGCAACCACAGCAGCCAGATCAGGTCGCAGCGGGGCCACAGGAGAACTGGGGCCCCCCACTAAAGCTGGAGGAAACTTGCTTTCCTGAGAATCCATGGCTCAAGATAATAAAAAAAAAAAAAAACTATAGTGCAAAAAAGTAATGTACTGTCCCCTTAAATAGCGCTGCGGAGTGCGCAGCCCACCACTACTGTCACAGCCATGAAGACCCCCAAAAGGAGAAAGAAAACTGAGCCAGAAGCAGTATACAGAAGAAGACAGATACACTGCAGAGCCTGCAGATCGTTGCTACCTGTGCCTGTGCTGTCTGAGAGGAAGAGGAAATGCTGCTGGAGGGGGCTGGCTAAAAGCCAGACCCCAGGGAAAATGGCTTCCCCATAGGGATGCATAGGAGGCTACACCAAGATGGCCGCCGACATGCGGCCGAACCGATCGTTCCACCGCCCACAAAATGGCGGCGGATGGCGCCAAAATGAGCTGTAAGCTCGCCCCAGAGGGCTATACACGTGTGCATATTAAAAAACATGGCGGACCGCGCGATTTTTCCCCCGCAGCGGTCGCCGCACGACACACAAGTCTGTACCCCCAAACATGCACCTAAGGTGACACTGGGACAGGGACCCCCGGCAAAACATACAGTGCACACAGCGAACCCCGCAGGGATCGCACAGGGAGTCACACAGGCACAGACATGGGGACACACAGCAACACAGACTGTCACCCCAGACAGAGGCCCCACACAGAAAGTACTTATCTGTACCCGATGGTGTGGGGGAGCCTCTATGCACGGATAAACCTCTGTCCTCATCTGACAGGGAGTGCCGTGAGCCAGGGACATGACGCTGCAGTATCGCAGACAAGTCCTGTAAGGTAGCCACCTCACGGCTGCATCCCTGCAGCGAACAGGGATGGGTCGTTCGTAGTGCCAGGGCGAACCATAGCTGAACGCTTGATGGCGGGCTGGAGGTCCATCGGGCCCTCTGTGCCCTGGAGAACCAGGGCGGCCAGTCCGAATCCCAGCACCGCATGATCCATCTTCATCCGAAGAATAAACACTAGGGCTGGTAAAATAAACAGCTAGTAAAGTGAGAGAAAAAAAACTGACATTCAAAAGAAAAATCAAAAGATTTAGGAAGGCTGAGACTGAAGCCCCAGCACAAGGTAGCCTGAACTATTCCTAAGCTAGGCAAACAAACTGAGTTGGCAGTGGTGATGCAGGGGGGTATTGACCAGATGGGACAGCCCCGTGGGTGTGTATATGCTAATGCCTTTTGTCTTTTGACTAAGTCTATATGCCTAGCTATTACTACGGATAGGTGGACAATACCCAATAGTGAGGACTTAGAGGAGGCGGCGACTGTCGGAGGACGCAACAGAAATTGCCATTTTATTCTCATCCTCACTCCCTCTCCTTTACCCTTACATTATAGGTTATATCCAATGCACTTGGGGAGTCGTGTTTATTTTACTTTGATTGCACAATATAGTGCATTGTTGCTACATATTCCCACTTAGGTAGGTCAATTCAATCCACCATCCTTTCCTTTGAGGTCTCTGGCCCTGGGACTACTTGGTTTGCTTCTTGTTTTGTCATTTCATTCAACTTTAAAATCGCATATCATTGATACTCTTGCTTTATTGCTCACTTTTCGCATTTAATCTGAGCATAAGATACATACTTTTTGAACTCAGGCTCACTCTTAGTGTTACCAGTTGATATTCCTACTTACTGCACAGGATTAGGATTCTTGTACTGATTGCTATTGCTATTCATATACACTTTAGACATGAGTCTGATACATAGATATGTCTCCTTTAGCCATCACTGTTGATGCCACACTATGTTGGGACTGTTCTTGCGTTTGCCCCCGTTTGTCCTGCCGGGCCCTCAGCTCCCGAGATACATTCCCTGCGGCAGCCAATGGATCATGAGCAAGCATTTCTTTTAACAGATTTGTAAGTATGGGCCCCTTGGTAGCCCCTTAGTGTTTCGCACTAGCATAACATTATCTACTATCTTTATTACATGCCACAAACTTAATTTCTTAGAAACCATGCATCACATCAACCCCTAAGGAAGAGAACGGGTGTTCACAAAATGCATCTGGTTACCAGGATGCATTTTCATACCTATAATGGATTGTTGTTAGGAATACTGAACTTGACTATGAATATATAATATACTATGTGCATCACAAATCTGTTACAGAATACACTACTTGTTTACTTGCTGACATTGTATGTTCCAATAAACTTGCTTTTAACATTGTATCATTGGGCGTGTTGCACCTCATTCAAAGTCCCAAGGGCAAATCTGCCCTTTATGCCATTAGGGCATATTTTATTATTGTATATTAGGTGGAAGACACCTCTTGCCCATTCGTGGCTCACTGGACCATATATGTACACACACACACACACACTTTCTTTGTGCCATTATGGCTATACTGTTAAATGATGGGAACTTTCCAGCCAATTACCCCACGCTCTTTTCCCTGAGCTGCAATTGGTGTCTCTGCCCCGGGATCTGCGATGCTTTTTCATCCTTGCGGTCCCCGCCCATCCATCCTGATGGCGCCTGCGAGAGCGTCTGCGTCACATGGGGGACTCAGTGTAGGACACTGGCGTTCCCGCCATGATGTCATCGCACCAGTCCGCACAGCCATGCAAACCAATCAAAATACACTTATTGCAATTTTTTTCACCAAAAATATGTAGCAGAAAACAAATTGGCCAAAAATTTAAAAAAATTTAGATTTTTACATTTTTGGGGGATGAATTTCATATAAAAAAACGTGAAAAATAGTTATTTTTTCAAAATTTACGCTTTTTTGTTTATAGCGCAAAAAGTAAGAAAAAAAAAAAAAAAAAAAAAAAAAATCGCACAGATGATCAAATACCACCAAAAGAAAGCTCTGTTTGTGGGAACAAAAGGACGTAAATTTCGTTTGGGTACAGCGTCGCACGACCGCGAAATTGTCAGTTAAAGTCGCACAGTGCCGAATCGCAAAAAGTGGCCTGAACGTAAGACAGCAAAATCCTCTGGTGGTAAAGTTGTTAAATCAAAGTGCTCACCATGTACAAATGCTTCCAACTCCATTTCACTTCCAAAACTTCGGTTATTGGTATACACACAGTTTAAAGGCATTGCACACTTTACCATATATTTGTAGTACAAATAGTACTATAAATGCTACCCTTTGTAACATGGAAATCTTGTCACCTGCCGTGACTATGCCAACATGTCTACATTCCACTTTTCACTACCATCAGACTTACCACTCCCATTGTGCTCTAGCCGTTCCTTCCCTGACTAACCTAGTTTAAAAATACTAGCCTGGCATACCCTTTCCTTTTAGGTACATACCATCTTTAGCATACAGGTTATACCCCAATGAAGTCAGCCAAAATTCTCCAAGAAACCCAAACCATTGTCTTCAACTATGTGTTACATTCACACATGGCACGAGCAATACTGCAGAGAGTATAACCTTGTAGGTGCTTTCTTTTAACAACTTCATAACCCAATTGAAAACACATTTATTTATATATATATATATATATATATATATATATATATATTTTTTTTTTTTTTTTTTACAATAAAGGCCCCTTTCACATGGGGCTGATCAGTTTTAACAGACTCCACTTCCTCAGCGTGGATTGCCCGGTTGACCTCCGCTGAGCAGGCGGATGACAGGGCCGTCTCCACTCACTGTGCAGACACAGACCTGTCAAGAGTGCCTCTTTCCTTTATGGGAAAAATCGGATAAAAAACGGACAGCCTGTCAGTTGTTATCCGATCCCACCTGCTTGACGGATGGCGAAGGCATCGCCATCCATCTGTTTTCAGCGGATCTTGTCGGATCGGATGCCAGGCGGTTGTCAGAGGACGCGTCTGCTGCCATCTGCCTCCCCACAGAGGAGAATGGGTGGCCGATCGGGTAAAAGGGGCCTAAGGCTTTAAAATTGGCACACTGTTTTCATTTAAAAAAAGAAAAGTGAAGCCTCCAGGTCTGTATGGAATCGCTATTTCATTGTTTAGGTGTTTATCACGCTAATGCATCCAAAAGACAGGAGTTTTGGCAAAATTATATTTTCTTAGAATAAAAAGATATGTGAAAAATGCTGATTCATATGTGATCTACAGCAGGGATTCTCGAACTACGGCCTCCAGCTGTTGTGGAACTACACATCCCATGAGGCATTGTAAAACTCATTTATAGACATGACAAGGCATGATGGGAATTGTAGTTCCTGAACAACTAGAGGGCCACAGTTTGTAGACCCCTGATCTATAGAGGAGGAAAATAAATAAAAAAGCAAAAAAGCCAGACAAAGCACTTACTTCTGCTGAAGGCCACAGATCCTTTACAACCATCTGAATTCGGTTCACTACTTCTCTTCTCATAGCAACTTCTTCAGGTCTTGGAGATATGAAATCATGAAAATCTACGATTTCTTCATGCAGCCTAAAAGTTAAAAACTTGTAATTAGAGAGCCTTTATATTTGAAAACCATGTACATGAGACAGTTTAGGAAGGGCTGCTAAGATCCACACCTGCAGTTAACCTGTTACATGTACTGTTTGTTTTGTTTTTTAAAAACAGAAGCAGCACAGACTGCCATTGTCAAGATTACTTTTGAAAGTACTGGCTATCTCTGGCCTTATTAATAGGTTAAAGGAGAACGCAAGGAATTCTAAATTAGTAGATATAAATAAAGTTTTAGTAAAAGATGGGCAAGTTCATTAAGAGATTAGATCTATTCAATTAGTAATGTGAAAAAAGATTGGAGGAGAGTCGGAGGGTCGGGGATGTGACAAAAAAAAAAAGAAAAAAAAAAAAAAAAAAAAACCTTATTCTTGGAAGGCTGGACTGGCATGAATATGTCAGCACTAAAACCTGCCCACCATCTCTGCACAATGCTGGGAAATCAAATAATGAAAGATGTAATCTCCCAAGAGCCACTTTTACAGTAAATGAGGTGGTTCACAAGTAAATTCCCACACAGAACCTAACACTAGATCCACAGGTTCTTTGCAAGTCTGATTGCATTATTTGTCATAACAACTTGCTCTGCGGACACCAATACCTAGAAAAACAGATGGGTACCTGGTAACCCTTTCCAAGAAGTCTTCCAGGGCAGCACCTGAGAGATAGGCTGCTCCCACCTGAAACAGTAAATACAGTAGTCCACCATTACAAGAAACTTCAGCCATACCTTCTGCCTCAGTAATATCAAAGCACAGAAGGAATCCTCAGCTTATGAATCCGTAAAACCCTTTTCATATTGTTGTTTAGGGCAGGAACGAGTGCTGCCCTGGAAGAATTCTTAGAAAAAGGAGTTACCAGGTACCTGTTTTCTCTAATCGTCTTCCAGGGCAGCACCTGAGAGGATGTAGCAAGCAATACTACTAGGGAGGGGATAAAGTCTGGAGCACCTTGCGATCAAACATCTGGTCCTGGCTGGACAGCTGGTCAATGTGGTAATGCCTGGCAAAGGCCTTGAAGCTCTACCATGTCGCTGCTCTGCAGGTCTGCTCCGGTGATACCCCGGCTCTTTCAGCAGTTGAGGATGCCCCAGCCCTGGTTGAGTGGGCCGTGAAAAAAACAGTTTTATTCATATGGGTATCGTACTTTAGGCCAGCTCCCCTTGTTGACTCCTGCATAGAGAATGAATAGTGTGGTTTTTCAACAACCTTTAGTTCTCTCAAGGTAGGTTTATCAGGATCTTTCTTACATACAACTTGATGCAAGTGACTTTTTCCCCTTCTTTCCATTAAGTTCAGAAGGAAGAAAATAACCACCTTTCGAGTTCTGGGAAAAGTCGAACAGACTTGATAGGGAGACTACGTCCAGAGTTCGGATAACTGTCAAAATTAAAACAGTGTGGTTCTATCATGGATAGAACTTGTATTTTGCTGACTCTTCTTGCTGACACGCGTGTCACCAAGAGTACTGTTTTTAGTGTAAGGTACTTAATCTGAACATTCCTCTAATGGTTCGAAGGGTACAGTGAGGAATCCTTTAAAGTACCGTGGAGAGGTCCCATGTCTAAGTTCTGCTGATCTTTATGGGTCTGGCTTTTTAAACGAGAAGGAATCTTTTAATGCGCATGTCTTCTGCCAGCCTAATGTCTAGGTGGGAAGATAGGGCTGCCACTTGAACCTTCAATGTGTTGAGGGAAATTCCCTTATCTGCTCCTTCGTTTAGGAAATCCAGAATTACAGGATGAGTTCCCTTGTCAGGATTTCCCTTGTTCTACCAGAAAACCATTTTATTCCTCACTTTTTCATAGAGGTCTCTAGTCACAGGTTTTCTGCTGGCTAGGATGGTGTAAATCACTCTGCTAGACAGACCTGAATATAAGAACTGAATATACAAAATGAAACCGTGCAGTGGCGTCACTAGGGTTGGTGTCAACCCAACCCCTATTAATAATTTTTTTTTTTTACGAATGTAATTCATAAATCATAGCTCCCATATAACACAAGATGTAATGTAGTGTAGTGGTCAGTGTAGTAGTGTAGTGTCAGTGCATTAGTCCACGACACTGTCCACTACAGTATTCCTATACTGATCACTGCACAGCGTGACCCTAACTGCTCTGTCCTAACTCACCTTAACTCTGACCCTAACTCACCCTGTCAGTCGCTCTCTGGCTGCTGCCTCTGACACACTGCTAGACTGGGAATGGGACGTACCTGAGATCCAGGAGAGGAGGAGGAGAAGATGGCGGAGGAGGTTCACAGCAAGCCGGAGGCAGGACTTCCATGTGTGCTGCATGTGCCACCCGGAGGAGAGGAGGAGGGAGAAGAAGATGCTGGAGGCGCTGAGGCGGGACTCCCGTGCGCATGTGCCACCTGCGATCACGGACAGGCCAGCCCCCCTGCCGCACATTACCCTATTCACCCAATAACAGGGCAGGGCACATCGGAAAAAAAAATTAGAACGGGCAGGAGTGACACGGGCGTGCACCCCCACGCTACGCCACTGGTGTCACCCTCCCCCGATGGACACCCTGGAGAGGTCTGCCCCCCGCAAATATTGTGCTGTCCCCCTTCCCTTAGTGTGGTTCAGTGATGCATCAAATATCTGATCCTCCACCAAGTAGTGACCACTTACCAGAAACATTCAGGCCTCTGGGACCTAAAGTGCCTGTAGAGCTCCTTTGTCTTTATAGGGACCACTTCCTCCTAGGTGTTAGTCAGGGGTACAGCTATCCAATAAATGAATCTCCAATTTTTTTTATCTGTTCAGTGTTGCCATAGTTCAGGCTTAATGGGCACCTCAGCAGCATTTGTCGCTGCAGGGCCACAGAAGAGAAATACTAACTGGGTCAAGCAGGAGCACACAAGGTAACAACACTATCACGAGCACTGGTGGTTTGCTGATACAGGCAATTTAAAGGTGAGCTGGCCAATCACCGTTGATTCCCAGGCAAAGGCTGTGTCTAGTGAGGTTCGCTGGGTCTTAAAGTGATCCTAGTACTGACAATGAGATGGTCTGCAGGATGAAGCCTCAGGCAATCCAAGCAGGATCTCCAGGCCAGGTCTCCTGGGCAATCCATATACATGGACAGGTACAACCCAGTCAGGCTCCTGATCCCCAAACCAGGCACACTCACACGTTGTCTATGTATAAAGACAACCATATTGCCAACTGCATATATTCAGAGTTAAAGCAGTATGCATATAATTAAAGCTTCTAAAATCATGGCCCATATACGGCTGGGGCCCATGCACAAAGTAGACTATCAGTAATATCAAATAAAAGCAGTCTCAGATAATTGGCAAAAGCCTTGATCTGCGACAAGGAAAACTTTGGTACTGAACAGCCGGTTGCAAAAGTTCAATAGTCTACTTCATGTTCAAACAATATCATAAATGTAGACAAAAACTGGATTTTTGTAAGAACTTACCATAAAATCCTTTTCTCTGAAGCTCGACAGAAGCAGCTTTTGCCATTCATAGACTCAGGGTTATGCTCCTTCTAGGGATAAACACTAGGAGGGAAAAAAAAAAAGGGACTTGTCCACGCCTATGGGGGCTGTCCCAGCAGGCATAACCCCTCAGGCTCTTCTATTGTCAAACAGTTTGGTTGCAAGCAGTGTTAGTAAAAACCCCATAACTCAGAAAGAAAAGGGGGGGGGGGGTTGCTGCATATGTCGAACTTCAGAGAAAAAGGATTTTACGGTAAGTTCTTACAAAAATCCAGTTCTCTATCATTCGACAGACACAGCTCTTCCCATTTAAAGACTCATAGGGATGTCCCAAAGCAGTATATATCATGAGGGGAAGGAACAAGGCAGACAAAAAAAAAAAAAACTGGACTTCCCCAATGGCTAGGTAGCCAACCAGGTAAAAAGAGCTTAACCAGTAACAACTGGAGCTCACCTGGAAAAAAATGGAACCCTGAAAAGAGAAACAAAAGGAATTCTCTTTCAAACTGCAGCCTGCAAAACTTTGCGGCCAAAAGAAGCATCTGTGGATGCCAACACATCTACCTTGTAGAATTTAGTTAACGTATGCACAGACAAACAAGTTGCCAGCTTGCAAACTTGCAACACTGATGTCTGATGGCGAAAACCCCCAAGAGACTCAGCGCTCTTGTCGAGTGAGCCTTCATTGGTAAAGGAGGAACCTGACCCTTTAGTGAATAGGCTTGAACCACCATCTGCCTGATCCATCTGGAAATGGTCGCAGTAGATGCAGCCATACCCTACGAGGTAAAACAAAAAGGACAAAAGTAGCGTCTGAATTTTGAAAGGACTCAATGGTTTGTAAATCGACCCTGATCGCCCAAAACACAGCCAAGAATGTGAACCATGCTCTGTCGGATCAGGGCCGGCCTTAGGTGTTCAGGCGCCCTGTGCGAGCTAATCCTGTGGCGCCCCCCCCATCCTCACCTCTCGCACCCCCCTAAACTTGGCTGTATCTATTGAAAAACTATTAAAGAGTATAATTGCTGCTAATTGACTCCAAGTGGGTGCAGCAGCAAGATAAAAACAGGGAAAAAAAATCAGCGCAAAAATAGTATTTACCCTAAAATGATATATAAATACGTCACCTAAATCTGTTTCTGTTGTAAAAAGTGCACAGTGCAAAATAATTAAATCTGCATGGCTACTACAGAATACAGATCATATACCACTACTAAATAATTAAATATTCATAACCTCTACAATGTGCAAAAATTTAATCAACATAGCGCAATTCCATAAAATGCATCGGCTTTTATTTAAGTCTGGTGAGTCAGTTTGGGGTGATTGGTGGAAGCAGCTTTGTCACCATAAATATTTATTTGCACTTTTTTGCACATTTTATTGCACCTTTTTGGCACTTCATTGGACTTTTCTTGGAACTTTATGTTCACTAATAACTTAGCCCCCCTAATATTAGAGACCCCCCCATGGAGCCCCCCTTACAGAGACCCCACAGAGCCCCACTTACATCAGAGACCCCCCACGGAGCCCCCCCCCCCCTTACATCAGAGACCCACTTACATCAGAGACCCCCCACAGAGCCCCACTTACATCAGATACCCCCCACAGACCCCCTTACATCAGAGACCCCCACAGAGCCCCACTTACATCAGAGCCCCCCCCAGACCCCCCTTACATCAGAGCCCCCCACAGACCCCCCTTACATCAGAGACCCCCCTTACATCAGAGCCCCCCCCACAGACTCTCCTTACATCAGAGCCCCCCACAGACCCCCCTTACATCAGAGACCCCCTTACATCAGAGCCCCCCCACAGACTCTCCTTACATCAGAGCCCCCCACAGACTCCTTACATCAGAGCCCCCCACAGACCCCCCTTAAATCAGAGACCCCCACAGACCACCCCTTACATCAGAGACCCCCACAGACCACCCCTTACATCAGAGACCCCCCTTACATCAGAGACCCCCCCAGACCCCCCTTACATCAGAGCCCCCCACGCCTTACTTCAGAGCCCCCCTTACATTTGTTACTGGAGCAGGGTAGGCTTACTTACCCCAGGATGAAGGAAGGCTCACGCTGCAGCTTTTCTTCTGTGTAGTGTTAAAATTCCCGCCCACACATCCCCGGAGAGTGTGGGCGGGGCAGACCCAGGAGGAGAGGGGAGGGGGGGGGGGGGGGAGGACGATCTCTATCTCTCTCTCTTTCTCCTCTCGCGTCCCTGAAGCTGAGCTGTGTGTGAGATACACAGCTCAGCCGTGCAGAGAGTCGGAACTCGGAGACACAGGTACAGCCGCACAGCGGGAGGTAAGCGGCGGCCGCGGCCTGTGTTAACCCTCTCCAGGCCGCCTCCGCCGCATACCTCCCGCTGTGCGGCTTCATCATTTGCGAGTTGTGATGGCCACGGGGCGCCCCTATTGCCCATGGCGCCCTGCGCGGCCGCACAGCTCGCACACCCCAAAGGCCGGCCCTGTGTTGGATGCTGAGGTTTAGGACAAAGTGAAGGCAATACAATGTCTTCATTATTTGGGTAAAATAATGTGCACAAAACTATATATTAGTGGCTGCAACTAGGACTCCAACCGTATTGGAGTAAATAAGAATAAAAGGAAAATACAGTTAGTGCGCTCAATACTATATGTAAATTAGGTGCACATTAAAAACGTAGGTGTGGACAAAACAGTGTCAGATTACATATACATAAAACTCCACATAACTTAAGTCCAAAAAAAGTCCAAAAGAATATGTGACTAATGAATCTTCATTAGGATGAAAGATAAAGGAAATGAGTTCAGTGTGGATTCACAGACTCCAATTCCCCCAACAGCACCATTTGACAGCTGATGCCATGATAGTGCCCTTACCAGCTCCTCTATATCACGCAGTGAAAACACAAAAGCATGAGCAGGAATCAGTGGATCAGGGTGTCTTCCCGCAAACCAGATGAATCACCGTGTGGAATAAATAGGGACTGGACTCTTACCAGATCATTTAAATATCTTGCACCAAATACCGGATGTTCACAAAGGAGGAATCACAGACTCCAGGATCCTGGTGGTGCAGATGGAACACTCTCCACATTCCACAGCGATCCCCATATGGGAAAAGGAAGAAGCGGGCAATAGTGCATTATCCCCGATAGACAGACAATTTATTGAAATAAAATGGGGCACTTGCATGATAAAATAGACAAAAAACTTCCAGCAACAGATGTTTGCGGCCGCTCTGCAGCGCGGTTCGCGAGAAGTGACAGCGCAGCTTCTCCACCCGACACGTTTCCCCTCGGAAGGAGTCAACTGGGATTGGAGAGTAATCCATCTGCGCCACCAGGGTCCTGGAGTCTGATTCCTTTATGAACATCCAGTATTTGGTGCAAGATATTTGAATCATCTGGTAAGAGTCCAATCTCTATTTATTCCACATGGCGATTATCTGGTTTGCGGGAAGACACCCTGAGCCACTGATCCCTGCTCATGATTTCGTGGTTTTTGACTGCATGATATAGGGGAGCTGTAAGGGCACTATCATAGTATCAGCTGTCACGTGGTGCTGTTAGGGAATCCACACTGGACTCATTTTCTTTATCTTTCATCCTAATAAAGATTCATTAGTCGCATTCTTTTGGACTTTTTTTGGACTTCATTTATGTGGAGTTTTATGAATATGTAATCTGACACCGTTACATTTTGTCCACAACCATTTACATATTTTGATGTAAATTTACATATAGTACTGAGCGCACCAATTGTATTTTCCTTTAATACAATGTCTCATTTAGATGAAAATCATAAACCCCCTTAAGGAAGGAACGACTGATTATGTTGAAGTACAACTAGATAAGGTGTACTTGAGAGGAACCCAGCTCCGGAAAGAATAGAAAACGTCACCCCACCCCAGAAAATGGTGAGGGCACCCCATCACACAGACGAAGCTTCATCTGCAGATCCGAACTGGTCCGTCTCCGATTTACCTAAGCAGGTCTTCTCGGAACCCCCAGAAGACCTAAACTGCTGTACATTGGCTTGGGACCCAGCGGTACGAACTGGCCGCCTACGAGCAGCCTCTTCACCTTCAGAATGCGAAGACACCAACCCCTCAAGGTGGTCTGCGGCGAAACCATATCTCCGAGTCCAAGGACCATGTCGATGGAGGTGAGGGCGGAGGAAGTTTGCAGCTGGCAGCACCAGATCAGACAAATCCCACTTTTGACATCAGGCTTTGCAAAAAACTGCAATTTCTGGCTGCAATTGTGAACCGGGGGGTCCAGCAGTCGATTCCAGCGGGTCTGCAAGAGAAATTTTAGCCTGAGACTCCATTGCAACTAAATTTTTTTGTGTATGTCCCTTTAAGACCGCAAAAAAAACGCAGTCCCAGCGCTAATACTGCAGACCCCAAACCCTGATTATATGTTCTATATATTATAATAGCAGAGCAGGAGGGAGAAAAGCCTACAGGGAGAACCCAGAAATCTGTACTAGAGCCCAGAAGATAAAACGTCCAGTCTGACTAGTGTAGAAAATGAAAGTAACACTTAGCTGCACAGGAAGAGGAAGACGCTCTACCTCCATCATGAAAAAAGCCTGCTGCATGTCTGTCCAGCCCACGGACCTCAAGAAAATGGTCGCAATACATTCTCAATGGGGAAATACCTAAAATGGCTGCCCATACAAACTAATGGGAACACAGATCATGAACCACAGCAAAAATGACGGCCCCCACGGCGTGTAATGTGATCTCCGGGACCCCCAGGGGGATCCCAAAATAGAAGGCATCAAAAGGGTCCCTAACCAGGGATCCAGTCACAATAACCACTGCCCTCAAATAAGCACCAAAGCAGCCACATTATTACCGCCCCCCCCCCCCCCCCAGGGTAAAAACCTGCTAGGGGAGGGAAAATGCCAAGTGGTATATCCTAAAGGGTGCCAGGAAACCGAGCGAGCCCCTAAGGTCTGAGCATTCCAGGGAGGGGCCCACTTCCACCCCGCGACCTCCAGGGGTTTTGGGGGGGGCATATTACTCGCCATACCACGGTACAAGGTGGGCAACACTCCCAAACAGATCACCTCCCACCCGGGATGGGGGTGCCGTTTGCCAATGGAAAGCTGTGACTCAGGGCATTCCAGGTCGTTTACGTCCCGGCGAGACGATCCACTCACAGACTTGTCCCCATCCATCGGGGGAACTGTCGTGACAAGGCATAGTTCTGGACTATAACCTGCTCACGCTCGATGGCCAGGCTGGGAGACCTTAAGGATCTACATTATCCAGTGCAAATACCAGCCGGCTGTTGATTGTAGATCCTCTGGATCTTGGTCCTCAGGAACTAACCAGTAAAATAAAAAAAATAAAAACATTTTTAAAAATCCCAAACTTTCCCTGGTACAGCTAAGACCGAAGTCCCAGCAGGGAGCTAGGTCCTTTCCCTGACACTAGGCAGAACAAAACTGTTTGAGAATAGCAGAGCCTGAAAGAATAGCAGAGCCTGAGGGGTTATGCCTGCTGGGACAGCCCCCATAGGCGTGGACAAGTCTTTTTTCTGCCTAGTGTCTATCCCTAGGAGGAGGAGCATAACCCTATGAGTCTATGAAGATGAGCTGAGTGTCGATGAATGATAGAGAAATAACATATTGCAGAACTGTCAAGAGGTTTTAGCTGCCAAGACTCTTAGGCCGTCCAAGTGTAATTGTCTCTTGAATATATTGAAAAGGGATGCAGAAGAGACAACTGATCCCCCATGTCATATAAAACACATCAGGATAAAGCATTCTGTAAAGTGCACCATCATATGGAAATTTTTGGGGGGGGGGGGAACGGAATTTTTGTAAAGTCCCTTTCTGAGTCCTCCGACAGTCGCCGCCCACTCATACAGTCTTCACCAATGGGTATTGACTTCCTCTCCACAGGAGTAGCTAGGCATAAGACTTGTTAGAAACAAAAGCATTTAGCATAGACAGACCCATGGGAGCTGTCCCACTGGTCAATACCCCCCTGCAGTAAGCCATCCCAACTCAGTTTGGTAGCATAGCAGTAAGTGTACAAGAAAACCCCAAAAGAGGGGCGGGGGCGGCGACTGTTGGAGGACTCAGAGAAAGGAATTTTACGGTAAGATTTTACAAAAATTACGTTTTCTCTTACGTCCTCCGACAGTCGCCGCCCACTCAGTCTTCACCAATGGGATGTCCCAAAGCAGTGTAGACATGAGGGGTGGGAGACGCAATAGTATATAAAAGGCAACGCAGTACCCACATCAGAGAAAGGAACCTTACACGCACAGTAAGAGAACCTTCTGGGCAACAGAAACAACAGCCCAGGAAAGCAAATAACCCAGGGGATAAACAACCCCAACAGCCAGGGACTCACAAAAAACAAGGGTCCCTTATGGCACTGCCGCACTGAGAACTTTGCGGCCAAAAGGAGGCATCAGCTGATGCCAGAACATCAACCTTATAGAATTTGGAAAAGGTGTGCACCGACGACCAAGTCGCAGCCTTGCACACCTGGGCCACCATGGCCTGATGCCTGTAGGCCCAGGACGTACTCATCGATCTGGTAGAGTGCGCCTTAACAGGGAAGGGTGGAACGCGTTCCTTCAAACCATAGGCCTGGACAATCGTCTGTCTGATCCATTTGGCAATGGTCGCTGCAGACGCAGCCATGCCCTTCCGAGGTCCCTCAGGAAGAACAAAGAGGGAATCTGATTTCCGAAAGGATTCAGTGGACGAGAGGTAAACCCTGATCGCCCTGACAACATCCAAGGAAAGCAATGCAACCTCCTTAGGATGCTTAGGCTTCGCACAGAGCGAAGGCAAAACAATGTCCTCATTAAGGTGAAAGTCAGACATCACCTTAGGGAGAAATGACGAGTTAGGTTGCAAGACCACCTTATTTTTATGAACCACCAGGTAGGGAGAACGGCAAGACAACGCCACCAACTGACACCCTGCGAGCCGAAGTGATCGCCACCAAAAAGGCAACCTTCTTGGACAGCAGAGGCAACGATATCTCCCAGATGTTTTCAAAGGGAGAACGCTGTAACACGGACAGAACCAAGTTCAAGTCCCATGGAGGTAAAGGCTCCCTCCGGGGAGGGGCCAAATGTCACACCTTAAATGAAGGTGCGAATTAAGAAATAAGATGCCACAGGGCGTTGAAAAAGAACAGCCAGCGCAGAAACCTGGCCCTTTATCATGGCCAGCACCAGGCGCTGGTACACACCAGACTGGAGAAAAGCCAACACTCTCGACACCGAGTATGAGCGAGGAGAAAACCCCCTGGACTCACCAGGCAAAATAAGCTTTCCAGGTACGGTAATAAATTTTACCAGACGAGGCTTTCCTAGCCTTAATCAAAGTAGAAATGACCTCTGGGGAGAGACCCCTGTCTCTCAGGACTTGGCTTTCAACAGCCAGGCAGTTAAAGCCAGCGACTGTAAAGCAGCACGGAAGATCGGTCCCTGAGACAGTAGATCTTGCATCGGCAGCCGCCAAGGAGGCGCGACTGCAAGGTGAACGATGTCCGCGTACCAGGACCGGCGTGGCCAGTCCGGTGCCTCCAGAATCACCAAGTTCGGTTACGAGACTAACCTGCGAAGGAACCTGGATAACAACTATCGGAGGAAAGGCATACATCAGACGATACTGATGCCAAGGGGCCACCAGCGCATCTGAGGATTGCATGTTCTTGCCACGAACCTTTCCACCTTGTGGTTTAGCAGAGATGCGAACAGATCCACTTCCGGGGATCCCCACTTCGCACACAGCATGTTGAAGACATCCGGGTGTAGAGACCATTCCCCCTGATCCAGGGTCTGGCAGCTCAGATAATCTGCCTGCAAATTCTCCACACCCGGAATGTGAACTGCCGAAATCGCCGGGACATGAGCCTCGGCCCAAGACAGAATGATGGTCACCTCATGGGCCGCCCGGGCACTCCTGGTGCCCCGTTGGTGGTTGATGTAAGCCACCGCAGTAGCATTGTCCGTCTGTACCCGTACAGGATGGCCCTGAAGTCGATCCGACCACTGGAAGAGACACAGTTTGATCGCTCTCAATTCCAATATGTTGATCGGAAGGGAGGACTCCTCCCCCGAGCAAATGCCCTGGGCAGACAGGTTACCCAGTATTCCACCCCAACCCGACAGGCTGGCATCCGTGGTAATCACTGACCATAGTAACGGACAGAAGGACTTTCCTTCCGACACAGCCGGGGACTGAAGCCACCACAGAAGGTCCAGTCCGGCGACTCAACGAGACACTCTAGATCCAAGGACTGAGGTAGTCTGTCCCACCTGGCCAGGATCTCCGCTTGGAGAGACCGTGTGTGAAACTGAGCAAACGGTATCGCCTCGAAGGCTGTTACCATCAACCCCAGGCACCGCATACAGGTCCTGAGCAACGAGGCTTCGTTGTCCGAGGGACCTGATCTCGTTCTGAAGGGTCCGGAGCTTGTCTTCCGGCAGAAATACCTTCGCTTGAGCAGAGTCCAGAACCATTGCCCAATAGGGAAGACGAACCAAAGGAGACAAAGTCGACTTCTGAACGTTGATGGTCCAACCGAACTCCTGGAGCGCCTGTACCGTAGTCGACAGATCGCGCAACAGGCTCTGACTGGCACTCGATCTTAACAGGAGATCGTCCAGATATCCCAAGACCGCAATGCCATGTGCCCTCAACAGGCCCAAAACAGGCACCAGCACCTTGGTAAATACTCTTGGAGCCGAAGCGAGACCAAAAGGCAACGCTACGAACTGATAGTGGTCCTCCACTATGGCGAAACCGGAGGTACCGCTGATGACCCTCGAAAATGGGGATGTGAAGATACGCATCCTTTAGGTCGATAGAGGCCAGGAATTCCCCTGGACTCAGGGAGGCCACCACTGAGCGGAGTGATTCCATGCGGAACGTTCGAACCCGCACAAAGCGGTTCAGAGCTTTCAAGTCCAGGATCGGACGCACCTTGACCTCCTTTCTGGGCACAGTGAACAGATTCGAGTAAAACCCCCGAAACCTGACCCAATGAAGGACCACCAAGACAATCGCCCCCTGGGCAAGGAGGTCCAGCACCGCTTGATGCAGGTCCTGTAGGCGCCCTGGGGTCAAAAATGGATTTTTGTAAAATCTTACCGTAAAATCCTTTTCTCTTAGCTCATTGACAGACGTAGTCCTCGGTGATACAGCACCTTCGGGTTATGTTGCCTCCACAGGAGCAGGACTAGACGGGAAATAAAAATGCTCTGGCCACACCCCAGGGGCAGTCCGAGGGTATATCCTCTCTCTCTCTCCGCCACAGCAAATCAGTTATGTCACAAAAGCAGTGCTTAGAGAATTTAACCCAACCCAACTCAAAAAACAGAGGGGCGGGGACTACGTCTGTCAATGAGCTAAGAGAAAAGGATTTTACGGTAAGATTTTACAAAAATCCATTTTTCTCTAGCGCTCATTGACAGACGTAGTCCTCGGTGATACAGCACCTTCGGGAAGTCCCAGAGCAGTATCACAAATGAGGGGTGGGAAAATGGAAATCAAATCCCAATCTAGAAGGCCCAACCGGTGCCAACTAGAAGTTTACAATGCTCATCCTTAATGATGAGACTCAACAAAAAGAAATTTTTCAAACAGAAAAAAACCCTCGAGGTAGACCACTGGTCTCCTCAAATTGCGGCCTGCAAAACCTTGCGGCCAAATGAGGCATCCGCCGATGCCATCACATCAATTTTATAGAATTTTGTAAAGGTATGTACCGACGACCAGGTGGCCGCCTTACATACCTGGACCACTGACGCCTGATGGCGAAAGGCCCAGGAAGTACTGAGCGCTCGAGTGGAGTGCGCCCTAACAGGGAACGGAGGACTTTGACCCTTAATAGAATAAGCCTGTACCACCGTCTGTCTGATCCATTTGGCAATGGTCGCGGCAGATGCAGGCAACCCCTTTCTGGGGCCATCCATGATCACAAAAAGTGAATCCGTCTTACGGAATGATTCCGTAGCTTTCAGGTATACCCTGATTGCCCGAACCACATCCAAGGAATGCAACGCATGTTCCCGATGATGATTGGGCTGAGGACACAAGGAAGGTAGTACAATATCTTCATTCAGATGCAAATCTGAAACCACCTTAGGAAGAAAGGATGGCTTAGGATGAAGTACTACCTTATCCCTATGAATCACTAGGTATGGGGACTGGCATGATAATGCAGCCAGTTCTGACACCCTGCGAGCAGAAGTGATAGCCACCAAGAAGGCCACCTTCTGGGATAAAGTAAGCAAGGGAATCTCCCTGATGTTTTCAAAGGGAGGTTTCTGTAGAACCGACAAAACTAAATTAAGATCCCAGGGCGGTAAGGGCGCGCGGACTGGTGGAGCCAGGTGCCGCACCCCCTGGATGAAATTCCGCACCAAGGACTTGGTAGCTAAAGGTTTCTGAAAGAAGATTGCTAATGCTGAAACTTGACCCTTGATGGTGCTCAAGGCTAGTTTCTGCTCAACCCCTTTTTGCAAAAAAGCCAATATTCGAGTCACCGAATAGGTACGTGGAGGAAATCCTAAAGATTCGCACCACGCAATATAAGTCTTCCATGTGTGATAATAGACCTTGCTGGAAGTCGCTTTCCTTGCTTTAATAAGGGTAGGAATGACTGAAGCTGACAACCCTCTGTCCTTCAGTACTTGTGTCTCAATGGCCAGGCCATTAAAAACCAGCGACTGTAAAGCACGATGGTAAATTGGTCCTTGAGACCACAGACATTCCCTGAGACGAAGTTCCCACGGAACGTCTGCGACTAGCATGCCCAAGTCGGCCAGGCCGGCTTGACGAGGCCAGCCTAGAATTTCTAGGACCACTGGCGCTGACTGGATCTGAACCAGGCGTCCCTAGAGCTATCTGGCCCCGACCATCCGAGAAAGTCTGGTCGTTTCCTGTTCCCACACATTTATCAGACACCTGATTCCTATCGGGAAGGGTGATCTTTTCTGGTTGAACCTCCTTAGGAAAAGGTAAAGGAAAAGATCTATTCAGGGAACGGTGACTACCGCTCCCTGTAGTACTTAAATGTTGGAAGGGAAGAATCGCACCGGTAGTAGTAGTCGATGCTCGATCTAATGTCCTGAATACCGGTGAAAACGTCCCCCCCACCCTCAACCCGGGTGGGGGCGCACCTTCAGGCTGTGTAATCCTTTGCTTCGGGTTTGGCTGAGTCGGTCCTCTGTTTGTCCGACCAGCCTTTCTTGAACCCTCCTGGAGGAGTCTTGCCTTTTCCGCTTGTTCCAGCCGGGCGTACGAAACCTTTATGGGCGGTAAAGAAAGGTCCTCGCTTGTTGCGAGGTCCCTTAGCTTTAGCAGCCTGTGGCAAGAAAGTGCTCTTGCCCCCAGTGGCATCCTTAATAATTTCATCTAGGGTGGCCCCAAATAGACGATTCCCCTGAAAGGGGAGATTCGTCAAGGTCTTTTTGGAACCTAGGTCAGCTGACCAGCATTTTAACCACAGCACACGTCTGAGGATTACCGCTGACATAGATGCATGCCCTAATAGGGGAGTAGTGTCCAAGGCTGCGTCACAGATAAACTGTAGCCCTTGTATAATCTGTTCCATCAAATCAGATGTTTCCTGGGGAATATCTTTTCCCCTAAGGTCTGGGCGTACCAATCTCGCCCATTCCGTAAGTGTCTGGGAAACTAGACCAATAACAATTACTGGTCTAAATGCTGACCCTATCAGAGAGAAGATAGTGCGGGACTCTGCTTCCATCTTCCGATCCACCGGATCCTTAAAGGACGAAGTGTCCTCCACTGGGATAACTGTGGCTTTATTCAGCCTGGAAATAGGTGGATCCACCACTGGTGGTACCGTCCATTTCTTAATGAAGGATTCCTCAAATGGATAGCGTCTAGCAATACGCTTGGAAATAGTAAAGGTACGCTTAGAATGCTCCCATTCTCCTTTAATTTTATTACCAAAACACTTGGGTACAGGAAAAACCTTCACCGTTTTGATGGGCTTGTTAGTACCAAAGGGAATCTCTGTTTCAGTTGCCTCTGCCGGTAAAACCTCAAGTCTTAAGGTTTCCCGCACTGTCAGATAATATAGGGGTAGGCGGGGGTCGCTTCCTTGACCCCCGTCCCTGACAGGCTGCCTCCACCCGAGCCACCAAAGACTCCAAAACTGCTGTAAATGCATCCATACTCTGTGCACCGGCGGGTCCCGTGGCCCCCTCGAGGGAAACAGGTGGGGGAATTTGTGTGGCAGGGTCCATGATTATTCCAGTAACTTCCCGGATAATACAATTCAATTAAATAAAAAAAAACTTTTTTTTTTTTTTCTTCAGACCCCCAGCGCCACAAAAGCCCCTTAGTGTTATCCCTTAGGGATCCCTATCGATCGAAAGAGAGAGAGATAGACCCCCAGGCTCACCACTTGATGCTCAGAGTTTAACTGCAACAGGTTACAGCGCTGTCTTCACAAACAGGAAGTCTTTTGGCTGGCTGCCCAGGAAGAAAGGAGGCGGCTCCGCCCCTCTGCACGTCTTCCGGCGCCTCCCCTAGCTCCACGAGGTGTTTGGATCACCTCAAACATGGCCGCCCCCATGCTGGAGACACGAGGCTACGCCAAAATGGCGGCTCGTGCGATCCAGCAAAAAAAAAAAAAAAAAAAAATGGCGGCGGCCTGTACCGAATAGCGGTGTGCTGCAGAGCACACAACACATTCTCTGCATGGGGATTTGGCGTGGTTGGCGGTACCGGCCCTGGCGGACCGCATGGCCGTTCGGAAGGCCTGCTATAGCTGGAGATTTGACTAGGAACGCAGTCTACATGTCCGTGGCTTCTGACTGGTAGGTACTTTATTATTATCACAGTAAGATTCCCAGACTGTCACTGATTACAATCTTTTTAACATGTATACAATTAGATTGTTAGCTCCCAAACCAAGCCTCCTGGCTTTTTGCACATAAAATCACACTCAAAGTAGGGGGATCTGTGCCATGTTATAGGATAGAGGGGAACTCATCCTTACCATACAGACAGGGGCCCACGTTCACCACAAGACCCGTCAGGGGAAAAGGGGGAACATGCTACTCACCATACCGGAACCAGGCGGGCACCAACTCCTGACAGTACCCCTCTCCACCGGGGCGGGAGGGCTGTCGACCAATACGGACGCCGTGACTCATGGTCCTTGGCGTTTCAGCGAGACGTTTAACTCGCGGGGTCAGTCCCCCAGTGGGACTATGTCGCGGCCGACCCAGCGCGGAGCTATGGCCTGCACGCGCTCGTAGGCTGAACTGGGGTGACCACCGGATCTCAACATCCCGCCCGTCGCCCAGTTCAGCTTTCTTGCTTGAAGATCTCACAGGAACACTGGAGAAAAAAAGCGGTCTAAAAAATCTTAAGAAAAAAATCTTGCCAGGACCGAAGATCCCAGCAAGGTATCTAGGTCCTTACTCCTGACTAGACAGAAAAAAACTGATTTGCTGTGGCGGAGAGAGAGAGGATATACCCTCGGGGACTGCCCCTGGGGTGTGGCCAGAGCATTTTTATTTCCTGTGTAGTCCTGCTCCTGTGGAGGCAACATAACCCGAAGGTGCTGTATCACCGAGGACTACGTCTGTCAATGAGCGATAGAGAAATGAAGATTTGAGGGAAAGAATCTGATCTTGTATCCTGATCAAATGATTTCCTGAACCCACCTGTCCAGAATTTGGAGCAGTCAAGGTTGGAGGAAACCGCGCAAACGTCCCCCCACCCCTGAAACGGGTGAGGGCGTCCCTTCAGGCAGAGGCGGATTGAGCCGCCGCACCGGCATGGCCGGACTTTTGCTTGCCCGCCCAGTGTCTTCTTGCCACCTTGGCCCTTGTTTTGTGGGTTGAAGGCACGAAAGGACCCCCGATTGGGTCTAAAGGCGGGACCCCGCTTGCCGCGAAAAGGCTTGTTTTTCGGATTCTGGGGCAGCAGAGTGCTTTTGCCCCCCAATGACGCCTTTCACCAAGGTATCTAAAGCCTCGCCAAAAAGGTGAGACCCTGCATAGGGAAAGTCAGCCACCGTTTTCCGTGACGTCTGGTCAGCCAACCAGCTCTTCAGCCAAATCAGTCGACGGTTAAGTACCGCGACACTAGACAGGCGTGCAGCCAAAGGGGCCTCATTTATGGCCGAATCGCACAAATACATGACCCCTTGATGACTTTGGTCCACCATATCCAGCGTAGCAGGTGGGGCAGAATCAGACACGAGTGCGCGTCTAAGCATAGTCCAATCTGCCACCGCCTGAGCCACCATAACAGAGGCGAAAATAGGTTTGAGCATGGATCCTGCCACCATGTAGGCATGGCGGGCCAGAGACTCCAACCTCCTGTCCGTAGGATCCCGGAACACCGGGGTATCCTCAGAGAGAACCAGAGTAGCCTTGTTTAACATGGCCACAGTGTGATCCACCTGGGGGGCCACACACCAGCACAAATCCGTAGAAAGCGCAAAGGGGTAGAGCAGTTGAAACCGTTTAGGCACCGTGAAGGGGCGTTTCAAACTGCGCCATTGTTCATTCACAGTGTGATGAAACTCTGCAGGGCAGGGAAAAACCTATGTGTACCAAAAGGAGGACACAATGCCTGGAGGACTGGGCTCATTCTCCAAATGTAGTGTTTCTTTTACAGAAGAAATCAACGCATCCATTGCTGCGCGTTCAGGCGACCCCGGGGGAGAATTATCTACCCCCTCCACCTCCCCTTCAGACCCCAGCGGGTCCAGGGACGAGTGAGACCCTGAAAAGGGCACGCCAGCCACAGCAGCCACATCACCATCTGAATCAGAGGAGAAAGATAGTCTAGGCCTTTTTCTAGCAGCTCGTTCAGCCATCAGCACCTCCATTTTTGACACTAAAGTCGCCACCACAGTGGCCAAATTGGGTATAATGGGGGGTTCAGCAGAACTGGGGTCCCCCACCAAGGCTGGGGGGAATTTGTGTTTCTACACTGGAATCTCAGGACAGCAATGAAAAAAAGTACTGGCCCTTTAAAGCGCTGCGTAACGCGCAGCCCACCGCTAGATATACTGTGTTCACAGACCCCGCAAAAAAAGGGACAAAACTGAGCCAGAAAGGATAAAACTGAGAAATATGGAAGAGACAGTCTGCAGAGCCCCACAGTGTTACCACACCGATCGCTGCTCCAGAGGAAAAAGGAAGTGAGGTCACCAGAGGCTGAACTATATGCTGCAAGGCTAAGGGAAAATGGCTGCCCATAGGAATGAATGGGAGGCTTCAGCAAGATGGCCGCCGACGTGCTCGGAACGATCATTCTGCCACACAAAAGATGGCGCCAAAACCACTACATAGCAAGCTGTTAACAAGGCCCATAGTGAAGCCAGACATGCTGCCCACACCTAAAATGGCAGACCGCGCCGTTTTTAGCCGCAGAGGCCGCCGCACACACAGTCTGCACCTCCAAAACACCAAAGTGACACAGGAGAGGAGCCCCCAAACCCACACAGCGCCAGCAGTGCATTAAAAAAAGACCCCCGCAGGGATCGCATCAGGGAGCCCCACAAAAACGCACAGACATGGAGAACACAGCAACACATGACTGCCACCCCAGACAGAGGGCCCACACAAAGTACTTAACTGTACCGGATGGCGTGGGGTGCCTCTATTAAAACGGAAAGCCTGTCCTCAGATGACAGGGAATGCCGTCAGCCAAAACACAGGACACTGCAGCACAGAACGGCAGATGTGTGCAGTGAGGTAGCCACCTCACAGGCTGCATCCCTGCTGCGAACAGGGATGGGTCGTTCTTAGTGCCAGGGCGAACACATAGCTGAACGCTCAATGGCAGGCTGGGGATCCATCTGACCCTCTGCCCTGGAGAGCCAGGGCGGCCAGTCCGATTCCCAGCTCCGCAAAATCCATCTTCGTCCGAAGATCCGACTAAACTAAAGCTGACAAAATAAACAGCTAGTAAAGCAAAGAAAAAAAATATATGACGACATTCTTGCAAATAACAATCATAAGAAAAGATTAGAAGGCTGAGACTGTAGCCCCAGCACAGGGAAGCCTATCTACTCCTAACGCTAGGCAGAAGACAAACTGAGTTGGGATGGCTTACTGCAGGGGGGTATTGACCAGTGGGACAGCCCCCATGGGTGTGTCTATGCTAAATGCTTTTGTTTCCAACAAGTCTTATGCCTAGCTACTCCTGTGGAGAGGAAGTCAATACCCATTGGTGAAGACTGAGTGGGCGGCGACTGTCAGGAGGACGCAAGAGAAAAACGGCTTCTAAAAGAAAGCTCATTAGAAACAGCCTAGACGGAGCAATAGTTTATGAAATGCACAGTCAAAGATGTGAATTTCACATGAAATGGTAATTCGCAAAAAAGAAATCTAGATGAACTACAGCCACCAGAGATCCTGCCCCCAACACTTTAAGTGTATGTTTCAGCTAGAAATACCCGGGCGGGGCGTGGCCTGACCGCGATGGTGTGAGGACGCATCTCGTGTGAGCTCCTGCTTCCCTGAGCCCAGCACTTGACCTGCAGCAGCCGACTTTCACCCACTTGCCCGCAAGCGATGCCACCGAAGAAGCGACCATCCTCCCAACCTCCCGGAGGGCTTTCCACTCGCTCCACGGACCTCCGCGACCTCTTTTCAGTGACTCCTCGGAGCCGCCACGAGGCGGCCAAGATGGCAGCACCCCGTTCTTCGCCGATCTCCACGCTGCTTCCAGGACCGCCTTCCTCTTCCGGATTACCGCTGTCTCAGGTACAGGGGCACAGCCCCAACCCCTTCTTGCCATATGCTGCAGTATCGCCCCATTCCACTGATTCTGGGGACACTGAGGAGGACTGGGACTGGAAGGCCCACATTAAGGCCTTGCCAACTAGGACGGAGATTGTTCATAGGATTACCACTACAGTGGAGCAATCGGTTACTCAGGCTTTGGAGGGGCTGCGGGCGGACACGGAGGCCTTAGGTCACAGGGTGGCCTCTCTGGAAAGCGGCCAAGATGATGTATTGCATTCCCTATCCTCTTTTCATGAGACTGCCTTTGCTCATGACACTGTCCTTAATACGCTTATGGACCAGCTTGATTATGAGAACAGGGACAGGCGCCAGAACATAGGTATTAGGGGCCTCCCTGAAGCTACCAGAGCCCCTGACCTGATCCCCTCAGTCCAGGGTATCTTTCGCCAGATTCTGGGAAACAGAGCCCCGGACGTCAGATATTGACAGAGCGCACAGGGCCTTGCTCCCCCAGCCGCAGGATGGGGAGCCGCCCCGGGATGTTATTTGTAAGCTCCATAAGTATGCTTTGAAGGAAGACATTATGAAAGCAGCGAGGCCTATGGCTGTGATTGACTTTGATGGTGCCCAACTTTCTCTGTTTCCTGACCTGCCTCGGCGGACACTCATGCAACGGCGCTCATTGCGCCCCCTGTTGGAAACCCTGCGCTCTCATCAAGTGGTGTATCGCTGGGGCTTTCCCTTCCGCCTTACTGCTTCTAGGAATGGCAAATCGGCTGTTCTCCGCACCAAGGAGGACCTTCAACGCTTTTGTGCTGCCCTGGATGTCCCCTTGACGGATTTCCCTGACTGGAGACTGCAGAGCGATATTCCATTGCCGCAACGTCCTGAAAGGTGGAAACAGGTCACCCCACAAAGAGGGAAACGTCGCAGAGGCTCACGACGGGGTTCCACCCAGGCATCCCAGCAAGATTAATCCTTATAATCCTTATCTGCCTCCGTTGGGGTCTTGCCGGATGGCGGGCCCCGTTACCTTTTGCTGCTCTAGGGGGCTCGGACAAGTCCCTATACCATTACGGTGGTGTTTGCACTATTTTATTGAATGTTTTTGACTCATGTTTTGTTGGTTTAAATGCGGTGGGGGGGGGGGGGGGTTTCCCCTTGCGGTCTGGGGCAGGCCCAGGGTTCTTCGTGGCCGTGGGTCTCCTCCAGCCCAGCTGCAGGTCATGATTACTCAGTTATTGCTGTTTTAGGCTCGGAGATGCATTGCTCCTCTCACTGGTGGCTCAGTCACTACCCCACAGTAGGTGGCCCCATGGGTTTGGGTGTTTCCATATCCGAGGGTTTTTCATTTTTCATGGTTAGTTGGAGTAGCCCCTTTTTTTATGGCTACGGGGGAGCGTCCTTTTAGGATGGCTCCCCATACCAGGGGCAGTTTTTGTCTCGCTTTCTTCTGCTTCTCACGTTCCCTTTTTCTTGTCTTTTTGTCACCTCTCTTCTCTCTCCTCCCCTTTCCTCCCCCCCTTCTCCTGGGTGGTTTGGCTGGGGGGCCTGGGACCCACGGTAGGTGTGTGGAGCGATGTGTCTTGGAGATCTTTTTGATTGCCTTGTTGCCTGGGGCAATGTTCTCAGGCTGCCTGGTACCTGTAAGTTTTGCCCGATCCCCCACTGAAATGTCATGGCTGACGTGCTACATGTGACCTCGTACAACGTGCAGGGATTTTGTTCTCCCAATAAGCGGGGACGGATGTGGCAGGAACTGCATCACTTGCGCCCTGATGTGCTTTATCTGTAGGAGACGCACTTCACTGCTTCCTCCACCCCCCGTTTGCCTACCCAGATGTTTTCCCAATGGTATCATAGCGTGTCTGATTGCCAAAGCCAGGGAGGTTGCCATAGCTGTCCACAAACAGTGTCCTTTTGTGCTTACCGATTCCCTCACGGACCCCGAGGGACGTTTTCTTTTTTTGAAAGGTATGATCCATGGCCATGCATATACTCTTGCTAATGTCTATGCCCCGAACTCTAGGACAGTCTCCTTTTTATCTTCCACCCTTACTAAACTGAAGGGTTTCCGGGAGGGTATAGTTGTTCTTGGGGGGGGGATTTTAATGTGGTTCTTGACCCCACCCTGGACTCCTCCTCAGGCTGCTCTCCCCTCTCTTTTCGGGCTCAGAAGCACCTCCGGAGGCTGTTCAGGGCCCTGCACTTGGTGGACTGCTGGAGGATTTTCAATCCCGGGTCAAGGACTACAGTTACTACTCCAAGGTTCATGATATTTATTCTAGGTTGGATTTGCTCATGGTGGACCAGTTCCATTTAGACTCTGTCCGTGCCGCTTCGATTGGGTTTATTACCCTCTCTGATCACTCCCCGGTCTCCCTGTCATTCGCGCCCCCCGGTGCTCACCGTGTGACCTGGACGTGGCGCCTTAACGAAAATCTCCTGGATGACCCCTCTATTTTGGGTCAAGTTACTGAGGCGGTGCGCTCTTACTTTGAGCTTAACTCCTCGCCAGAGGTCTCACCGTCTGCCGTTTGGGAGGGTCATAAGGCGGTGATCAGAGGGGGTTCTTATTTCACATGGTTCCCGATTGAAGCGGCAACGACAACAGGAGATCTCTGATCTGCTAGACCGGATCCACGATTTGGAAATAAAGCATAAACGTGACTTAGCTCCGGGGGGACGCTCTGGGCTCACCGTTTCTGCGAACAAGGGAACAAGTGTGGTCGTCTTTTGGCCCGCATGTTGCATAAACGTTCTGAGGCCCGTCATGTCCATGCCTCCTGCAGACTCCGGAGGGGAGAGTGGTTAGTTCCCCACGGATCGCCAAATGCTTCCAACACTTATGAATCCCTGTACCATCTCCCGCCGTCAGGCGGGGGGGGGGTTGTCGGTTGCTCAACATCCGTGACTATGTGGCGGACTCCGGACTCCCCAGGCTCCCTGACGGGGTCCTCGAGGAGCTGGAGGCTCCTATTTCCGAGGCAGAGGTGAGCAGGGTAATATCTGGCTTGCCCGCGGGCAAGAGCCCGGGCCCGGACGGTTTCACGAATCACTATTACAAGGCCCTGCTCCCTGTCTTTGGTGCCCAGATGTGCGCTTATTTTAACGCGGTGTCGGCGGACTGGCCCTTCCCACCGGAGGCGTTGATGACCCATATAGTGGTGCTCCCTAAACCGGGCAAGGACCCCCAGCACTGTGCCAGTTATAGGCCCATCTCTCTCCTCAATACTGACACCAAGATTTTGGCCAAGATTATGGGACTTCGCCTCCAAGATCACGTTGCGTCCTTAATCCACCCTGACCAGGCGGGCTTCATGCCCCTCCGGGAGGCCCGAGACAATACAGTCAGGGCACTTCATGTTCTTCATTGGGCACAACATGGACCGAATAGACACCCCTGTCTGGTCCTCTCCTTGGATGCGGAGAAGGCCTTTGACAGGGTGGCTTGGCCTTATCTGTCGGAGGTCCTCCGATCCTTGGGGCTCGCATGTTGGGGTGGATCTTGGCTCTGTATCATGACCCGAGTGCCAGGGTCAGGGTGAACGGGTTGCTGTCGGATCCCTTTCCTATTTTTAATGGTACCCGGCAGGGGTGCCCCGTCACCCCTTTTCGCTCTGGTCCTGGAACCCTTGAGGAGAGTGAGGGCGACTTCTGACATAGCTGGCGTCACGGTGGGTTCCACGGAACACAAGTTATCGGCTTATGCCGATGGCCTGCTGTTTTATCTTTCCCGACCGCAGCTCTCTCCCGGTGCGCGAGTTGGATTTGTTTGGTAGACTTTCCAATTTCAGGATCAATTATGACAAATCTGAGTTGCTACCTATTCATGTGCCCCCGGATTTGACTCAGACACTGCGACGGTCTTTTGGCTTTATATGGCGGGAGGACTACCTCCCATACCTTGGAGTGAACATCTCTCCTGACTTGAAAACCCTATATGACAAGAACTTCGGGGACCTACTGGCACGCATTCATCTTGACTTGGACTCGTGGGCGTCCCACTCCATTACGTGGTTTGGCCGCATCAACGTTCTCAAAATGACTATTCTCCCTCTGTTGATAATATTTATTTAACACGGTCCCTATGCATCTACCTGTATCCTTTAAGCGTCTGCGTCAGGCTTTTTTGAAGTTCGTTTGGAGGGAAAAGAGCACCCGCCTGGCCTACTCTATCCATCGGAGGACGAAGGCCGATGGTGGCGTGGGTCTTCCAGACGTCGCTTTATATTATAAGGCGATGGCACTGGTTCGTATGCTGAACTGGGCGCACGACGGCCAGTCTAAACCCTGGGTCCGCTTAGAGAAAATGCTGGCGGGACGGAATCTAGCTGGAGCTCCATGGATTCCGGCGGGTGAGCGCGGGCTCTTGGTCTGGACGTCGCCCCTAAGGCTACACTTCGCATTTGGGATAGCCTTAACGCAACTGGCGAATTGTCCTCGGGCGTGTCCCCTTTGGCCCCCCTGGGTGGGTTTCCCTGGTTCTCTCCGGGGGAGGATGTCCGCTTCTTCCGCTCCTGGAGTGCGGACGGCAAGTTGTACTGCGGGAAGTTTGGACGGGGTGGATGTTCTACTCTGATGGGATCCCAGGTGTGTAACAGCTGCCGGCAGCCGGATGCCGAGACTCCTGGCCTGTATCCTCTTCGCTAGGGTCCATACCCCCCTCCAGGCCTCCCTTATCCTATCTGTTCTGTACCCCCCTCTGCTGTCTGTTTCTCCACACTGTTCTTCCCTATTATTCCTGACATTTGCTTTCTCTTCCTTTTCTTGAAGGCCTTTTGCTGCTATTCTCTGTAGTATTCACTGAATTCTGGATGCCAACATATGCTGCTACTCTGGATATACGTGGTGTCTGTCTGGCTATCCGACTCCCTCTGTGGAGACTTTCCCGGATGGCGATGACAGACATAGCAAACAGTAAAAAACCCCCCCACCAACACGCTGTTTGGCCAAATTGGCACACTCTTTCAATATGAATGTTGTATGACCCCCTGTGGATGCCTATGTTTTGCTCATGGCGTCCAGATTGATGGAATTACCAATTGTGCCTTCTCTATGTATCTCTTACTTGCACTTTGCTTACTCTTTTTGCTGTTTTGCATATCCTTGTACTGTCTTGAATTTGTTAAATAAAGATTATTTAAAAAAAACTAAGAAATACCCCCTTGTCTGCATTTCATACGCAATTGAGGTTTATGCCATCAAGCAGTTAGCAGAATCCAAAACCAGGAGAAAACTTGCTCAGTGGCTGGCTACCATGCATTATATATCATCCAAAGTACTGGGGGACTTCAGGTAAAAAAAAAAGTGTGAAGGTGAGCGCACCAAGTGTTGTGTATAGTGGATACTAGTAACCCATGATAGGTTCAGCTTCCACTCCTCCCTGACCATGGCCAAATGTTTAGTTGGAATGAGTCATCCATAGAGATAAGTACACTGAAGTAACTTGAATATCTCACTCAGGTGAGAAGCACCCAAAGTCTCAATTCCTGAGGTTTTAGGCTGGCCATACATTATACAATCCCTAATTGGATACACGAAAGTCGTTTAGCCTTGATCTCACATAACACAGTCCTTGGGTTTGTCTATGCAGCCCTTGCAGAGGGCTATCTAGGATCCAGTCAATTATATGTTGCAGGATCCATACCAAAATCAAGCACAAAGACCCAATTACATCAGGACTGTAGAGATGAGGAAGGTGTCTGACTTTTTACGGAGGAGACATACCACCTGGCATCCTGACCGCTTGTGGTATGGTTGCAAACCCCTCAGTGGGGGGTGAAACCTCAGGCGGGGGCTAGCATTGCCTCATTGTGCTCCCCCTGACCTTCACTGCCCAAGGCTCTGAGCTGAATGGGAGGCTGGCCAGGGAGCCTCCTGCAGCATAGCATGGAGACTGGAGAAAATTAACAGGTGTAGCTCCTAGTGGATATGGAGGAAACAAAATCAAACTGAGGCAGAAGGTATGACTGAAGTTTTTATACCGGTGGACTATTGCGTTTCCTGTTTCAGGTGGGAGAAGCCTATCTCAGGTGCTGCCCTGGAAGAAGATTAGAGAAAGTTAAGAGAAATCGGAAATAAAGGAATGGACTTTGCAGGCATAATTAAACACTTAATGTATACATTTTTACAATCAAGATTTTGCATAAACAGACAAATATAAAAGCAATTCCACTATAAATTGGGGAGTTAAAAATTCTACTGACCAACTAGTGGACAGTAAATCCTCAGGGAACATAAAACTGAGTGGTATATGTTCATAACATCCCTAAGACTGGTAAATAGCCAAAAAAAGTAATACAATACAATCATACACTCAAAACCCTGAGCACGTATTATCCTGACAAGAGTGTTTGTAGGGGTCAACAGAACAGCTCAGGGTAGGTCAATTCTGCTCGATATTCAGTCTAAGCTCGACTAGTTTAGCGCAGCAATGCACTTCAAGAGCACCAGCATATCTAATAGATGGAAATACAGAACAACAAAATCATGATAGTATACATTTAAAAAGGTATATGCAACAATATTATACAGCAGAATAAATGTGAATTACTTACAATAATGGTAATACCTCAAGGTGTCAGTAAGGCAGAGCAGCTGTGCGGAGGAGACCTCAAGTAACCATGCAGGTCATAAAGGCAGATACGGGGGCGCCAATAACAGATGGCGACACACAGGGCCTGACAGGCATATGGTAACGTATGGGTAGAAAATTAATAGGGTATATGTATAAATTGAACTTACTGGAAATATATTAATATCCCCCACTAACAAAAAGGTATGTGTGGCCATATAAACCTCCGAGATTCAAATAGTTTTTGGATACGTAGTCCTCAGGTCATTAAGTCTATATGCAAAGTGAGAAGGGTATATAAATAAATGGGTCTCTTGAGGAAATAGAGATACACAGACCTATTATTTGCACTGCTATTATACTAGTAAGGGTGCGTTGAACACGCACCTGGGGAATGCCATAGGGAGACTTATATAAGCAAAGTAAATGTGAGCAGGCTTCTGTGTTTAGGTAAAAAGTGGCTCAAGGTGGCCCAATAAGGAGGGCGTATTAATGTGGCGCCCTGCCATCATAGATATCTGTGGATAACACATGGAAAAATTGCGAAGTAATGTGTCCCCAGATTTAAACTCACAAATTAAGTAGCCAGTAATGTACGTATCCAACTAAATGGTGGATGTACTCACCGGTGTTGTACTGCCGTTCCTGTAGAAAGGGGACTCCCTAATGTCCAGCCAGCTTGTGTATCCTGCCTATCCCCTCTGCAGCCCTCCTATAAATGCACCCCATTGGGGCGTCCAGAAACGCCACCTAGACGGTATTACGTCACCCGACCCAATCATATATCCTCCAGGCATGTGCACACCAAACTGCAGCTGAATTTAGAGTAAGATTTACTCATGACACTAGAGAATTATGGGTATTAGAAATGCACTGTGCTTAGAGTATTTTTTTTTTTTAAATCCTAACACACACACACACACACACACACCACATCCTCCACAAATGTCTATATACCATTGGATAGGCCATAAGCATGCCGTTTGTTTCTTTTTTTATCAGGTTAAAATACAACCACCTCAAAATATGTTGTGAAAAATGTATGGGGTTAACACATGACCGAATTCAAAAACTCATTTTTTACTCAAATTCCATATCTTGAACTACAGTACACAGACTGAATATTCAATTGACTCTGGGTTATAGGCTGGCACCTTCCGGCAATTGGACAATGGCAAAGCTTTTGAGGACACACCCCCTCTGCATGCCTTTTATAACAAGCCCACTTTGCGAGTCTTCAGTTTTGTAGCACGCAATGCACAGTACAACCGGACTAAAAGTGAGGGGGGCTTGTGCCCATTACGCCAAAATATGGAACTTACAGGCAAGGCAAAAGGATTTTAATACTACAGTACAGAGACTATCCACAGACCCCCCGCCCCCGAGATATTCCCTAGCAAAATAAAGAGGGTTAACAATCTGGGCAAACAGAACTGTTGAACAGTCCCAGAGGTCAATCGATCCAACCTCAGCGCCGCTGAAAAACCTTGTGGCCGAAAGCTGCATCCACGGAAGATTTGATATTCACCTGGTAAAACTCTGAAAAAGGTGCGTGCAGAAGACCAGGAAGCAGCCTTAAAGCAGGGTACACACTAGTAGAAAATCTGCCGAAAATTCCCACCCGATGTGAAATCGTCCGATTTTCGCCTAGTGTGTACACAACTTTCAGCAGCCGATGCCGACATTTTCAACGAAAAAAAAACGGAGGGACAAACCCCAAAACTTTTTTCGTCCGTCCCCAGACGACCGATTTTCGTTTAATGTGTATACAGTACGTCCGTGAAAAATCGGATACGAAAGACCACGCATGATCTGAAGTTGCTGACAACCCGGAAGTCTAGGAACAAATGTGCCAAAAAAAAGAAAAATCGGACGAGAAATTTTGTGAACATTTATGCACTGTCGACTAAAAACTGTCATGAACGCTGAGAAGACAGAGAAAAATCGGAGGATATTTAGTCTGATTTTGTCAAGTGTGTACGGCCCTTTAGAGAGCTGGGCAACAGAGGCTTGATGTCTAAATGCCTAAGGAACTCCCCCACTGACTTGGTGAGAGCACAAATAAGTGCAAAATTAGATTTTTCCTTTTTTTTTTTTTTTAATTTCTGTTTATTGAAAAAATTTTCAAGAAGACAAAGAAAAACAGAACATAGACCATACAATCCGACATAAAATACGGCAAATAGCCATGGAACAATATCAATGAGTGCATGAACAGCTCAGTGCGTGTCAAGCACACCCAGTCATGAAAAGTCTGAGAAAACATGATAGCACAACATCTTGCATCATAGGCTCATAAAACCAATGTCAGAGAGAGCCTATAGGAAAGTGAAAGGATAGCAAAAAGCAGAAAAGAAAGAGAAAGAAGAGGAGAGAGCAGCTGGGAGAGAAAGGGGATAAGAAGGGAGGGAGGGGGGGGTGGCTCAAGTAGGCCACGGGTGACTTATGTACCAAATACTAAAAACTTTAACCAGATAGGATTACATTAGAAGGCGATAAACCAAGGGAGGTGTCCTCAGTGAGCAGGGCCACATAGGAAGTGCTTTTAAGATTTTTACTTTTAGAGCGCAAAAGCTCTTGAGTAAGAGGTCTTTTGCAAGAGTGGTGGATTCTGTAGCAGAATGTCATGTTTTTCTGAGAAGCTGTAGCTTTGGAGTAGATTCTGATGGCTCAGACTACATCCAGGAGGTTGAGAGCAATCTTTTGGGTGCTTCAGAATGGGGTATAAAGATGTACAAAGTCATCACCGAGATGGAAGATCGATATCACCATAAGAACGATGGCTGTGGGCACAAGACTTTGCTTTTGAAGGATGAGAGATGGCTCCCTAAGATAAAGGGTTGCCAACTCTGATAAAATAAACTGATGTGATTTTGTGTCTGTTAGATGGAGGGGATAGTCTGCGGAATCCTCTAGCATCACCTCTATATCCTCTTCAAACCCTTCCACGGCCACCTCTTCAACAAGCATATCAGGATCCGACTCCAGTAGAGATGGTGGATCTGGAGAAGGAGCCTGGCATTTGAGTGCTGGCTTAAAGTGTTAGTGGTCCTAAATGTCTGTTTTATTCAAGTAGGCTGTTTACATCTAGCTTTGCTTCAAGCATGCAAACATTAGAATCGGGTCCTGCTCTAATGTAAAAAAATCACCATCACCCTGGGATTTTAGTGCTGTGCTGGCCCTCTAGGTGAAAGAAGTGGTAAACTGTGCAATCTGTAGGGGGGGGGGGGTGTCAGGTCACACCTGGACATCCCTATGAGACAAAGCTCTGATTAGTTAAGTTTTAGGCCTCATGCACACTGGACGTTTTTACAGCTGCTGTTAGCAGCGTCAGACGTTTTTTTTTTGCAGCTGCAGAACGCCCATCCATGTTATTCTATGGCCTCATGCACACATAGAGCTTTTAGGAGCTCCAAGTGGCATAGGCGTTTTACAGCTCCAAAAAAAACCCAGGAACTGTGGGTACAGGAGCTCCAGCGTCAAGCTGCAAAAAACGTCTGACGCTGCTAAAGGCTCCATAAGGCTCCATAACGTTGCTTAACGTGCGTTAAGCCACGTTATACGTTTTTTTTCTTCCATTCACAAATCAATGGTTCCCTATGGAACCATTAATTACTCACCCACCATGGACCCCTTACATTGGCTGTCACTACATTGGGACCCTTCAGCTCCCGGGCCAGACACGCACACCGCTGCAACACAGGAGTCCATTTTCTCCACTCAAGTCCCATTGAGTTGTGAGTATTCCATACTCCGTCAAGTTCTCACTACTTGATTGAATTTTGCAATTAAAACTACAATGCTATTGCATATTTTAACAACAGTGTTCTTTTATAGATATACTTCGAATTATTGATCTCTGAGGAAGGGAGATGTTACTCCCGAAACGCGTCAGATCACGATGATATATACTATTTTTACTGTTATGTCAACTCAGCACATTATTTATGTCTTATCTGTAATTAAGTGGTTACATCAAGATGTTTTTCAATATATTATTCAATTTGCCTGTGTTGTACAATATTGTAACTATAGCCTTTGAGCTACGTCATGTGCCACGGAGCACATGTTTTGTATTTGTATTTTTACAACCTGTGCATACTTTGCAATAAAACAAATTATTGCTTTTACTAATTGTGTACTTAATTCCTCTCCAGCCTCCAAGCAAACCTCACACAAAGTCCCGCGGGCCAATTTTTCTTGTTTGTATGTATAATTTGGGATGGAGGAGTGTTTTGGTGGGAACCAGATCATTGCCCTTTTGTTGAATTTATATTAGGGTGGAAGACACCCACTGTGCCCATTTAATGATCTGGCTCCCTCTCTGGCTGGACAATCACATCTTGGTGCCCCTCCATTTTCTTATAGGTTTGTCTAAACTATTTCCCTTATATGCCATATGCAACCATCTATTGAGATTTACTCTGTTACGGTTATTACATCCAATGTCTTTGCTTTGTGTTGATTCCCTGTGTGCTGGATGTTGCTAGTTCTAGTCCCGGGAGCTGCGATGTACGAATTGGGAGGCTCCGTCTCCCTTGCTGTCCCCGCTCCTCCCCTTCCATGGGAGGAGCGGGTCCACCTGTACATCGGCGTCATGCCGCACCCCCAGCGTGGTGCGTCAGTGTTGTCACTGACGTCACCGCGCTGTGTGCGTGCCTACACATCTACGGGTCGGAGAGGTCCGCCCCCAGCGCTCCTCTCCTCCACGAGATCACAGACGCTGCTAGTCTGATTGATCTCTGCACACCCGCTGCATGACGCTAGGGTCCCACCTGTGCTCCTAGTCTCGGGTCCAAATGGTAGGTCAGTTGCCTTGTTCTCACTATCTTGTCCGCACTACTTTCTCCTTGCATCCACTTTTCTCAGGGCGGCTTTTCTATACCCTCCACTCACGATCTCATCTCTCCCTCACCCCACCTCGGCACTTACCTGACACACTGTCACCCACCTTTTCTTTCTTTTCCATTATGTCTTCTCTTTTCTTGTTCACTCTTGGTCATCTTGGCAGCACTATTCCTTTTTACACTGGCCCTCTCCATCTCATACACATTTGTTTAGCAATTTATCGGTTGCAATTTGCTACCGTCTCACTACTATTTATACTTTTACACATGACAGATGGAAAGGTGCTTTTGTTATTTGCACATTAATTACTCACCCACCATGGACCCCTTACATTGGCTGTCACTACATTGGGACCCTTCAGCTCCCGGGCCAGACACGCACACCGCTGCAACACAGGAGTCCATTTTCTCCACTCAAGTCCCATTGAGTTGTGAGTATTCCATACTCCGTCAAGTTCTCACTACTTGATTGAATTTTGCAATTAAAACTACAATGCTATTGCATATTTTAACAACAGTGTTCTTTTATAGATATACTTCGAATTATTGATCTCTGAGGAAGGGAGATGTTACTCCCGAAACGCGTCAGATCACGATGATATATACTATTTTTACTGTTATGTCAACTCAGCACATTATTTATGTCTTATCTGTAATTAAGTGGTTACATCAAGATGTTTTTCAATATATTATTCAATTTGCCTGTGTTGTACAATATTGTAACTATAGCCTTTGAGCTACGTCATGTGCCACGGAGCACATGTTTTGTATTTGTATTTTTACAACCTGTGCATACTTTGCAATAAAACAAATTATTGCTTTTACTAATTGTGTACTTAATTCCTCTCCAGCCTCCAAGCAAACCTCACACAAAGTCCCGCGGGCCAATTTTTCTTGTTTGTATGTATAATTTGGGATGGAGGAGTGTTTTGGTGGGAACCAGATCATTGCCCTTTTGTTGAATTGATTTGAATGGAAGTCACACCGCAGGTCGGATCAGGGTGATCCGACTTGCGGTGCGACCTGCACCGTGAGAATCTTGAGGGGGAACTCCACCCCAAAATGGGGAAAAAAACGGCGTGGGGTTCCCCCCCAGGTTCCAAACCAGGCCCTTCGGGTCTGGTATGGAATTTGAGGGTAGCCCCGCGCCGAAAAAACGGCGTGGGGTCCCCCCCAAAATCCATACCAGACCCTTATCCGAGCATGCAGTCCGGCATGCCAGGAAAGGGGAGGGGACGAGCGAGCGGCCCCACCCCCCCTAGATCATACCAGGCCACACGCCCTCAACATGGGGGGGGTGTGGGTGCTTTGGGGCAGGGGGGGCTCTGCACCCCGCACCTCAAAGCACCTTGCCCCCATGTTGAGGAGGACAAGGGCCTCATCCCCACAACCCTGGCCGGTGGTTGTGGGGGTCTGCGGGCAGGGGGCTCATCGGAATCTGGAAGCCCCCTTTAACAAGGGGGCCCCCGATCCCGGACCCCCTCCCTATGTGAATGGGTATGGGGTACACTGTACCCCTACTCATTCACCCCATAAAATGCAGTGTATGGAAATAACGACAGGAGACGTTTTGGAAAATTTATTAAAAATCTTCATCCGGCTCTTGTCCTCTCCGGGGGTCTTCTCCTCTCCGAGGGTCTTCTGCTGTCTTCTCCTCTCCGGGGGTCTTCTGCTCTTTTGCTGTCCGCCCTTCTTGTCTTCTCTCCGGGGGTCTTCTGCTGTCTTCTCCTCTCCGAGGGTCTTCTGCTGTCCGCCCTTCTGCTGTCCAATCTTCTTGTCTTCTCCTCTCCGGTCTTCTGCTCTTTTGCTGTCGGCTGTCCTTCCTCCGGTCCTCCTCCGACGACGTCTTCAGCGATTATGCCGGCCTCTGGTCTCTGCAGCTTATTATATAGCTATTAGGGGCGTGGCCGCCAGATGACGTCATCGGGAGACCACGCCCCCCTTGTGTCACAGATGACGTCATCTGTGACACAAGGGGGCGTGGTCTCCCGATGACGTCATCTGGCGGCCACGCCCCTAATAGCTATATAATAAGCTGCAGAGACCAGAGGCCGGCATAATCGCTGAAGACGTCGTCGGAGGAGGACCGGAGGAAGAAGGACAGCCGACAGCAAAAGAGCAGAAGACCGGAGAGGAGAAGACAAGAAGATTGGACAGCAGAAGGGCGGACAGCAGAAGACCCTCGGAGAGGAGAAGACAGCAGAAGACCCCCGGAGAGAAGACAAGAAGGGCGGACAGCAAAAGAGCAGAAGACCCTCGGAGAGAAGACAGCAGAAGACCCCCCGGAGAGGAGAAGACAGCAGAAGACCCCCGGAGAGAAGACAAGAAGGGTGGACAGCAAAAGAGCAGAAGACCCTCGGAGAGAAGACCCCCGGAGAGGACAAGAGCCGGATGAAGATTTTTAATAAATTTTCCAAAACGTCTCCTGTCGTTATTTCCATACACTGCATTTTATGGGGTGAATGAGTAGGGGTACAGTGTACCCCATACCCATTCACATAGGGAGGGGGGTCCGGGATCGGGGGCCCCCTTGTTAAAGGGGGCTTCCAGATTCCGATGAGCCCCCTGCCCGCAGACCCCCACAACCACCGGCCAGGGTTGTGGGATGAGGCCCTTGTCCTCATCAACATGGGGGCAAGGTGCTTTGAGGTGCGGGGTGCAGAGCCCCCCCCTGCCCCAAAGCACCCACACCCCCCCATGTTGAGGGCGTGTGGCCTGGTATGATCCAGGGGGGGTGGGGCCGCTCGCTCGTCCCCTCCCCTTTCCTGGCATGCCGGACTGCATGCTCGGATAAGGGTCTGGTATGGATTTTGGGGGGGACCCCACGCCGTTTTTTCGGCGCGGGGCTACCCTCAAATTCCATACCAGACCCGAAGGGCCTGGTTTGGAACCTGGGGGGGAACCCCACGCCGTTTTTTTCCCCATTTTGGCGTGGAGTTCCCCCTCAAGATTCTCACAGTGCAGGTCGCACCGCAAGTCGGATCACCCTGATCCGACCTGCGGTGTGACTTCCATTCAAATCAATAGGGTCCCATAGGGAACCATTGATTTTGAATGGAGGCAGGAAAAAACGCTGCTAACAGCTACTGTGGCCAAACGTGCAATAACGCTAGTAGAAAAAGCTACTGAAAGCACGTTTTTACAGCTGCTGTTTCCCGGCGTTATGTAAACAGCTTTGGAGCACGTTTTTATGACGCCCTGTGTGCATGGAGCCTTAGCACCAAGTTTACTTGACAGTGTAAACGTTTTCAAAACACATTCCAAGCAGTCAAGGTATAAATACTATTCTGATTTAGTGGATACATTAACAATTCAACAGGGTGACCCGGTCTTACTCAAACCACATCGCTGGTCCCCATGTAGGTTTCAGGCTTCACCTGTCACTATTGGACCACTCCCAGTGGTTTCTTCAGGGTCTGGGATCTAGAGAGATGGACCACAGCCCTAGACCTGTATAGGAACCTGCAGCAAACTACCCATGTTGCAATGTGCTGAGGTTAAGCACTCGTTCAGCATTTAAAACTTTTCCAGTTGCCCCTAAGGTGTGGGTTCTGGGTATGGTTCCCAAGGCTAGACTGAGGTTAGAATGATCCAGTTGTACTGCTTCTATTTTAGTAATAGAAGAGAGTTGACTGAAGATTTGCAAAAACTCACAGGGTGGGGTAGAGTTATAGGCGAGACGTCCAGGGGGGCATGTCCTCAAAAGCTTGTTTGCTGGTGTCCAATCACCTGACAAGACCATTCTAAAACCCAGGGTCTATGAATATTCTTTAAGCGTGCTGTACGATTAAGAGATTATTTTTGTGTCTTTGGTTTATTTAAAATGCCCATTGGAGGAATCATTTAGATGGGTGCTCGTATCTGTACTGCATGCAGGCTGCCTTTGATTTGGCATGTTCCTACACTCCTGAGCTGCCTGCAGGCAGCCTATGCAGGTGGATGCAGACAAAGCGGTTGCATACACATAGCAGCATGTCAAAATTTGACAGCAGTGCAGAATCGGTTTCAAGCCGACCCTGTTCTATTTCTATAGGCTGCCTGCACACAGTTTGCAGCAGATTCAGAGAGCAAAACAAAGGGGGCCAGTGTGCGGTATGGGTGCCTAAAGAAATCTGGTTGAAAAGCCCACTACACTATAACCGGATCATGCAAATAGAGCCACCTTGTTAACTAAAATAGTTTTAGAATTAACAGCCATTTCATTACCCCCACTAACAAGCAAAATAAAAAAAAATACAACAAACGGCCTCTTAATTCTAAATTACCCCAAACCTTCAGAAACACATCCCGCTGAAGGTAGGGAACTGCCTATCAACTAAACTCCCTCCTGTTCATCAACTTTGCCAGTCTGTGTCCAATGAATATGCAAAAGTAAAGACCATATACAGAATAGAGCACCTAAAGGCTTTATGTAATCACCACATTACAACAGAAGAAAAGCCTTGAAGCGTTTTGTGCTACAGCTCTTAGTCATAAGCCCCCACTCAGGTGCTCACATGACTTTGCAGCAGCAGCCTACCACCATAGTTACAGCCTCGATGCAAAAGTATTGTTTAGTGCCAAATGTGTGCAAACTTCCATAGACTTGAGTGAGGCATTACGCCAACATTATGGGTCGATTACATTGAAGTCTATAGGAAGATACTGCTGATACAGTGCTGAATAGGTTTTCTGCATAGGCTGAAATCACAGGACTGAGGGCACTACCACAGTCGGAATGCAGGAAAAGGGCAAATGGGTTTTAGCTTAGAGCTGGTTAGAGTGCTAGGTTGTGTAGATTAGGAAGTTACCGTCCTTTAACCACTTGCCTACTGGGCACTTAAACCCCGCTCCTGCCCAGACCAATTTTTAGCTTTCAGTGCTCTCACACTTTGAATGACAATTACTTGGTCATGCAACACTGAACCCATATGAATTTTTCGTCCTTTTTTTCATAGAAAAAGAGCTTTCTTTTGGTATTTAATCACCACTGGGCTTTTTTATTTTGTGCGCTATAAAATGAAAAAAGACCGAAAATTAAAAAAAAAAAAAAAGTTTTTTTTAGTTCGTTATAAAATTTAGCAAATTAGTAATTTTTCTTCATAAATTTTGGCCAAAATTTATACTTCCTACATATCTTTGGTAAAAATAATATACACGTATTATTTGGTCTGCGTTAAAGTTAGAGTCTACAAGCTATCATGCCAGTTATTGAAAATTGATCACACCTAATGTACTGACAGCCTATTTCTTGAGACCCTAACAAGCCAGGAAAGTACAAATGACCCCTTTTTGGAAAGTAGACATTCCAAGGTATTTAATAAGAGGCATGGTGAGTTTTTTGAAGTTGTCATTTTTTCCCACAATTCTTTGCAAAATTAAATTTTTTTTTTTACAAAATTGTCATTTCCAATAGGTTATTTCTCTCACATGGCATATGCATACTTGCAACTACACCCCAAAACACATTCTACTACTCCTCCTGAGTATGGCGATACCACATGTGGGACTTTTTCACAGGCCCAACATGCAAGAAGCACCATCAGGTGTTCTAGGAGCATAAACTACACATCTAACTTGTTGACCACCTGTTACACTTTTGAAGGCCCTGGAGCACCAGGACAATGGAAACGCCCACTAAATGATCCCATTTTGGAAAGCAAACACCCCAACATATAATCTATGAGGCATATTGAGTCTTGAACATGTCCTTTTTTTCCCAGAAGTTTTTGGAAAATGTGGAAAAAAAAAATGAAAATGCATTCTTTTTACACAAAGTTGTCCATTTATAGGATATTTCCAACACATAGCATGTACATAGCAAAAATGACACCCCAAAATACATTCTGCTACTCCTCCTGAGTATGGCGATACTACATGTCAGACTTTACAGCCAGGCCACATACAGAGGTCCAACATTGAAGTAGCACCTCCAGGCGTTCTCGGAGCATAAAATACACTTTTCATTTCTCAACCACCTATTACACTTTTGAAGGCCCTGGAGCACCAGCACAATGGAAAAGCCCACTAAATGACCCCATTTTGGAGAGCAAACACCCCCACGTATAAACTATGAGGCATATTGAGTCTTTTGAACACGGAATTTTTGTAAAATCTTACAGTAAAATTCCTTTCTCTGAGTCAGTCGCCGCCCATTCACACAGTCTTCACTAATGGGGTATTGCTTCCTCTCCACAGGAGTTTCTAGGCATAAGACTTGTAAAAGAACAATTTATCTACATAGTAACACCCATGGGGGCTGTCCTAGTCCAATACCCCCCTGAAATAGCCATCCCAACTCAGTTTGGTCACAAAGCAGTGATCGTGTATAAAAAACCCCCAAGAGGGGCGGCGACTGTCGGATGACTCAGAGAAAGGAATTTTACGGTAAAATTTTACAAAAATTCAGTTTTCTCTTACGTCCTCCGACAGTCACCGCCCATTCACACAGTCTTCACTAATGGGGACGTCCCAAAGCAGTGTAGACATGAGGGGTGGGCAACGCCACCGCCAGAAAAACAATGCAGTACCCACATCACAGAAAGGAACCTTACATGCACAGAAAGGTAACCCTCTGGGTAACAAAAAAAGGGCTCAACATGAGCAACAACCCAGGAAAACAAATAACACAAGTGGAAAAAAAACAACCCCGACAGCCAGGGACCCGTACAAAACAAGGGTTCCCTATGGCACAGCCGCACAGAGAACTTTGCGGCCAAAGGAGGCATCAGCCGACACCAGAACATCAATTTTATAGAGTTTGGAAAAGGTGTGCACTGACGACCAAGTCGCAGCCTTGCACACCTGGGCCACCGAGGCCTGATGCCAGAAGGCCCAGGACGCACTCACCGACCTGGTAGAGTGCGCCTTGACAGGGAAGGGAGGAACCCGTTCCCACAACGAATAGGCCTGGACAATGGTCTGTCTGATCCATTTGGCAATGGTTGCCGCAGACGCAGCCGTACCCTTTCCGAGGACCCTCAGGAAGTACAAAGAGAATCCTACTTCTGAAAGGATTCCTTCGCCGACAGGTAAACCCCGATTGCCCTAACATCCAAAGAATGCAGAGCAACCTCCTTTGGATGCTTAGGATTTGCACAGAGCGAAGGTAAGACAATGTCCTCATTGAGGTGGAAATCCGAAACCACCTTTGGCAGAAAGGACGGATTAGGCCGCAAGACCACCTTATCCCTATGAACCACAAGGTAAGGGGAACGGCAGGATAACGCCGCCAACTCTGACACTCTGCGAGCAGAAGTGATCGCTACCAGGAATGCTACCTTCTTAGATAGCATAGGTAATGAAAGTTCCCTGATGTTTTCGAACGGGGAATGCTGCAACGCAGACAGAACCAAGTTCAAGTCCCATGGAGGTAAGGGCTCCCTTCTGGGAGGAGCCAAGTGACGCACACCCTGGATAAAGGTGCAAATCAAGGAATGAGATGGCACAGGGCGCTGGAAAAGAACAGCCAGTGCAGATACCTGGCCCTTAATCGTGGCCAACGCAAGGCGCTGGTCCACACCAGACTGTAGGAAAGCCAACACTCTCCCCACCGAGTATGACCGAGGAGAAAAACCCCTGGACTCACACCAGGCAAAATAAGCTTTCCATGTACGGTAATAAATCTTACCAGAAGAGGCTTTTCTAGCCTTGATCAAAGTAGGAATAACCTCCGAGGAGAGACCCCCGTCTCTCAGGACCTGGCTCTCAACAGCCATGCCGTTAAAGCCAGCGACTGTAAAGCAGGATGGAAGATCGGTGCCTGAGACAGTAGATCTTACCGCATTGGCAGCCGCCACGGAGGCTCTACGGCCAGGTGAACGATGTCTGCGTACCAGGACCGGCGAGGGCAGTCCAGCGCTACCAGAATCACCAGTGGTTGTTCCGAGGCCAACCTGCGAAGGAACCTGGACAATTGAATCGGAGGAAAGGCATAAATCAGACGATACTGGTGCCAAGGCACCACCAACGTGTCCGAGACGTCTGCCAGAGCATTGCGCGTTCTTGCCACGAACCTTTCCACCTTGTGGTTTAACCCAGACGCGAAGAGAGCCACATCCGGGGATCCCCACTTCACGCACAACATTTGAAATACCTCCGGGTGCAGGGACCATTCCCCCTGGTCCAGGGTCTGGCGGCTCAGATAATCTGCCTGCCAATTCTCCACACCCGGAATGTGCACTGCCGATATCGCCGGGACGTGAGTCTTGGCCCAAAACAGAATACTGGTCACTTCCTGGGCCGCCCGGGCACTCCTGGTGCCCCCTTGGTGGTTGATGTACGCCACCACAGTGGCATTGTCCGTCTGCAACCTTACCCTTGGCCCTGAAGACGATCCGACCAATGGATCAAGCACAGCCTGATCGCTCTCAATTCCAGAATGTTTAATCGGGAGGGAGGATTCCACCTCCCACCAAGTGCCCTGGGCAGACAGGTTGCCCAGACCGCCACCCCAGCCCGACAGGCTGGCATCCGTGGTTAAGACCGTCAACAGAATTGGCCGGAAGGATTTTCCGTCTGACACAGCCGGGGACTGAAGCCACCCCAATAGATCCATTCTGGTTTGGCGGCTCAGACACTCAGGTCAAGGACAGAGGTAGTCTGTCCCACCTGGCCAGGATCTCTCCTTGGAGAGATCGCGTGTGAAACTGTGCAAATGGTATCGGCTCGAAGGCGGATACCATCAACCCCAGGGACCGCATACAGGTCCGGAGCAACGAGGATTTGTTGTCCCTGAGGGACCTGACCACGTTCTGTAGGGTCCGGAGCTTGTCCTCTGGTAAGAACACCTTTGCTTGAGCAGAGTCCAGAACCATTCCCAGATACGGGAGACAAACCGAAGGCGACAAGGTCGACTTCTGAACGTTGATTGTCCAACCGAACTCCTGAAGCGTCTGGACCGTAGTGGACAGATCGCGCAGCAGGCTCTGACTGGCATTCGATCTTAACAGGAGATCATCCAGATATCCCAAGACCGCAATGCCCTGTGCCCGCAACAGGCCCAGAACAGGCACCAACACTTTCGCAAAGACCCTTGGAGCCGAAGCGAGACCGAAAGGTAATGCCACAAACTGGTAATGATCCTCCGCGATAGCGAATCTGAGGTACCTCTGATGACCCTCGAAAATGGGGGATGTGTAGATACGCATCCTTTAGGTCTATAGAGGCCAGGAACTTCCCTGGATTCAGGGAGGCCACTGAGCGGAATGATTCCATGCGGAATTTTCGAACACGCACGAAGCGGTTCATCGCTTTTAAGTCCAGAATCGTACGCACTTTGCCCTCCTTTCTGGGCACAGTGAACAGATTTGAATAAAAACCCCGAAACTGGTCCCGATGAGGCACCAGGACCAGTGGCGTAGCGTGGGTTGTCAGCGCCCGGGGCAAGGTAAGTAATTTGCGCCCCCTACACAAATCTACTAGACCACTACACTGACACCTACAGAGACCTACCTTATACCTACACTGACCTACCTGTCCATTACAGAGACCTACCTTTTACCTACACTGACACCTTCACTGACACCTACAATGACCCCCCCCCCACGCTGACACCTTCACTGACAACTACACTGACCCCCCCATACACTGACACCTACACTGACCCATCTACACTGACCCCCCTTACACTGACAACTTCACTGACTACCCCTACATTCCCACATACACTGAGGCCTACACTGACAACTACACTGACACCTACACTGACCCCCCCCCTAACACTGACACCACACACTGACTCCCCTACACTGACCCCCCTACACCAAGACCTACACTGACACCCCCTACACTGACCCCCGCATACACTGACACCCACCCATACACTGACACCTACACTGACCCCCCCATACACTGACACCTACACTGACCCCCCATACACTGACACCCCCTACACTGACCCACACACTGAACTCCCCATACACTGACCCCCCCTACACTGACCCCCCCATACACTGACACCCCCTACACTGAGCCCCCCATACACTGACACCCCCTACACTGACCCACACACTGAACCCCCCATACACTGACACCCCCACTGACCCCTCATACACTGACACCCCCTACACTGACACCACACACTGACTCCCCTACACTGACCCCCCTACACCAAGACCTACACTGACCCCCATACACTGACACCCCCTACACTGACACCCCCATACACTGACCCCTACATACACTGACCCCCCATACACTGCCCCCCATACACTGACAACTTCACTGACAACTATACTGACCCCCCTTACACTGACAACTTCACTAACCCCCCTACACTGACCCCCCTTACACCGACAACTACACTGACAACTACACTAACCCCCCTTCACTGACCACCCCTACATTCCCACATACACTGAGACCTACACTGACAACTACACTGACCCCCCCTTTCACTGACACCACACACCGACTCCCCTACACTGACACCACACCCCGACTCCCCTACACTGACCCCCCTACACTAAGACCTACACTGACCCCCTTTACACTGACACCACACACCGACTCCCCTACACTGACCCCCCTACACTAAGACCTACACTGACCCCCCTTACACTGACACCACACACCGACTCCCCTACACTGACCCCCCTACACTAAGACCTACACTGACCCCCCTTACACTGACACCACACACCGACTCCCCTACACTGACCCCCCTACACTAAGACCTACACTGACCCCCCTTACACTGACACCACACACCGACTCCCCTACACTGACCCCCCTACACTAAGACCTACACTGACCCCCCTTACACTGACACCACACACCGACTCCCCTACACTGACCCCCCTACACTAGACCTACACTGACCCCCCTTAAACTGACAACTACACTGACCCCCTTCACTGACCCCCACCCATACACTGACACCTACACTGACCCCTACACTGACCCCCCCTATACACTGACACCCCCATACACTGACCCTTGCACTAACCCCCCCCATACACTGACACTTGCACTAACCCCCCCATACACTGACACCTCACACACTGACACCCCCATACACTGATACCTACATGGACCCCTACACTGACCCCCCCCTATACACTGACACCTACAATTACCCCCCCCCCATACACTGACACCTACACTGACCCCCCATACACTGACACCCCCTACACACTGGCCCCTCCCCATACACTGACACCCCCTACACACTGCCCACCCCATACACTGACACCTACACTGACCCCCCCCCCATACACTGACACCCCCCTACACTGACACCTACACTGACCCCCCCCATACACTGACACCCCCCTACACTAACACCCCCCTACACTGACCTATCTCCCCCCTCCCATGTCCACTTCCCTGGGCTCCCGGAGCAGCACAACACTCACCTCTTTCTGTGTCCACACACTGGGGACTTGAGGAGGCGATCTGGAGCAGAGGAGAGACACAGCGTGTCAGCAGCAGCAGCCAGCGTGGAGGCAGCTGGTCCAGACAGCAGGGAGAGACTCCAAGAGCGGCGCTGCACATGCACAGAGCCACCGGTGTTGGCTGCCATCTTCACCCACGACCAGCCCCGCCCCCTGGCCGCACATGACACCTTCAGCGTCCGCCGCTCGTCCTGCACAAACAGGCAGTAAAGGAGCCAAGTGCAGGAAAGAGCGGGCGGGCGCCGGACGAGCACTGTCACAATAAAGGGATGGGGACATCTTGCGGATGACGGGCGTGGAATGCGCCCCCCCTAAATGTTGCGCCCGGTGCGAGTGGCCCCCTCTGCACCCCCCACGCTACGCCACTGACCAGGACGACAACCCCCTGGGCTAGCAGATCCTGCACCGCCTGATGTAGGTCCTGTAACCGCCCTGGTGTCATATGAAGATTTGAGGGAAAGAGTCTGTTCGCCGGCCGTGAAAAAAATTCGATCTTGTACCCTGACCGAATTATTTCCTGAACCCACCTGTCCGTGATTTGGAGCAGCCAAGGTTGGAGGAAACCGCGCAAACGTCCCCCCACCCCTGAAACGGGTGAGGGCGTCCCTTCAGGCAGAGGCGGACTGAGCCGCCGTCCCAGCCTGGCCGGATTTTTGTTTGTCGAACCAGGGTTTTTTCTGGCCACCTTGGCCCTTGACTGCGACGCTGGACAGGCGCAATGCCAAAGGGGCCTCATTTAGAGCCGCATCGCACAAATATATGACCCCTCGATAAATCTGATCCACCATCTCCACTGTAGTGGGAGGGGCAGAGTCAGCCACGAGGGTGCGCATGAGCACCTTGGTCCAATCCGCCACAGCCTGAGCCACCATTACGGAGGCAAAAATAGGCTTGACCATGGAACCCGCCACCATGCAGGGCAAGGACAACCCTACGCCGTCTTGCGGGTCCTGTGTGTACCGAAAGAGGACAACGCCCGGAGGGGTGGGCTCATCCAAATGTAGTGTTTCCTTTACTGCTAGGATCAACTCATCCATAGCTGCGCGTTCCTGAGGCGACCCGGGGGGGGGGGGGGGGGGTCGTCATCCACCCCTGCGACCTCCGCCTCCCCCTCAGACTCTTGCGGGTCCTGACAAGAGCGAGACCCTGAAAGGGCCACGCTACCTACAGCAACCATGTCACACTCCGAAGAAAAGGAAATCCTAGACCTTTTCCTAGCAGCACGTTCAGACATCAGCACATCCATTTTTGCCACCAAAGTTGCCACAAAAGCCGCCAAATTAGTCTGGTTAGAGGATTCAGAGGACCCTGAATCCCCCAAAGCTGGAGGGAATTTGCTGTCCTGTGATTCCATAACAGAAAACGTTTTTAAAACTGGCCCTTAAGAGCGCCGCGGACGCTGCAGCGCACCGCTATAGAGACTGTGGAACACAGACCCCCCCGCAGGGACAAAACTGACCAGGAAGATTGCACAAAATAGGAACAGCAGGACAGAACCCCACAGTTACATAGTTAGTGAGGTTGAAAAAAGACATAAGTCCATCCAGTTCAACCTATGATGTGTGTGTGTGTGTGTGTGTGTGTGTGTTTGCTTTTAACCGTACATTGTATACCCCTGTATGTTGTGGTCTTTAAGGTGTCCATCTAATAGTTTTTTGAAACTATCAATGCTCCCTGCTGATACGACTGCTTGTGGAAGAGAATTCCACATCCTTACCGCTCTTACAGTGAAGAACCCCTTACGCACTTTAAGGTTAAACCGCCTTTCCTCAAGTTTTAGTGAGTGGCCACGTGTCTTATTGTATCTCCTTTCTCTGAATAGTTTGTTCCTTATGCTAGGGTCGCCAGTACAGTATTTGTACATTGATATCATATCCCCCCTCAATCGTCTCCTCCAGAGAGAATAGGTTCAGTGCTTGTAGTCTTTCCTCATAGCTGATGTCCTCCATTCCCCTAATTATTTTTGTTGCCCTTCTCTGGACTTTCTCCAGTTCCAGCACATCCTTCCTGAGGACCGGTGCCCAGAACTGGACAGCATACTCCAGATGTGGCCGGACCAGAGTCTTGTAGAGTGGGAGAATAATCTCTTTATTTCTGGAGTGAATCCCCTTTTTTATACATCCCAGTATTCTGTTGGCTTTGCTTGCGGCGGCTTGGCATTGCATGCCACTGCCAAGCCTGTTGTCTACCAGTACCCCCAGGTCCCTTTCCATCCTAGACTCACCCAGAGGTTCCCCCCCTAGTGAGTAGCTTGCTTTCTGGTTTCTGGCCCCCAAGTGCATTACTTTACATTTTTCAACATTGGATCTCATCTGCCATGTAGTTGCCCACCCCGTTATTTTGTTCAGGTCTGCTTGCAAGATTTCCACATCCTGCATAGAAGATATTGGCATGCCTAATTTAGTATCATCTGCAAATACTGAGATTGTACTAGATATCCCCTCCTCTAGATCATTTATGAATAAATTAAACAGGATTGGTCCCAGGACAGAACCCTGGGGGACCCCACTTTCCACTCCCGCCCAATCCGAGTACTCCCCATTAATCACCACCCTCTGTACTCTCCCCTGGAGCCAGTTCTCTATCCAGGTACTCACCTTATGGTCCATACCTACCTTCCTTAGTTTGTACAGTAAGCGTTTGTGGGGAACAGTGTCAAAGGCCTTTGCAAAGTCCAGATACACCACATCCACAGGCTTACCTTTATCTAAGTGGCAGCTCACTTCATCGTAGAAGGTTAATAGATTGGTTTGGCACGAACGATTTTTCATGAATCCATGCTGATTACTACTTATAATACCGTTTTCATTACTAAAGTCTTGTATGTGGTCCCTTATCCCCTCCAAAATTTTGCAGACTACTGATGTTAGGCTGACCGGCCTATAGTTACCCGGGATATATCTCGGCCCCTTTTTAAATATTGGTACCATGTTGGCTTTTTTCCAATCAGCTGGCACCATACCCGTCTGTAAACTATCCTTAAAGATCAAGAATAATGGTCTGGCAATCACCTGGCTGAGCTCATTAAGAACCCTTGGGTGCAAGCCATCCGGTCCCGGGGATTTATTTATGTTAAGTTTCTCTAGTTTAGCTCTAAGTCTATCCTTTGTTAGCCATGGCGGCACTTCCTGAGGTGTATTTAGTTCGGCCTTACACAGTGCGTTACCAGCTCCTTCGGTCGGCTCTGTGAGAATGAAGGAAGTGATGTCAACGCTGGAGGCTGAACTGAGGCTGCAGACCAAGGGAAAATGGATGCCTATTGAAACTAATGGGAGGCTTCGGCAAGATGGCCGCCGACATGTGCTCGGAACGATCGTTTGCCACACGCAAGATGGCGCCAAAATCACTACATAGCATGCTGCATAAACGCCCATAATGAAACCAGACATGCTGCCCACTTAAAATGGCGGACCGGCGGTTTTTAACCCCGCAGCGGTCGCCGCATGTGTCTGTACCTCCAAGCACCCTAAAGTGACCTCAGGAAAGGGACCCCCCAATCCCCCACACAGCGCTGCTGTGAGAATAAAAACCCCCGCAGGGACCGGGAACAGGGAGCCCAAAACGCACAGACAGGGGACACCACAGACAGGACTGCCGACCCCAGACAGAGGCCCCACACAGAATGTACTTACCTGTACTCAATGGCGTGGGGTGCCTGATATCAAGCGGGAAACTGCCCACCCTCAGATGGCAGGGGAGTGCCGCCAGCCAGAACCGTAGGACACTAGTAGTGCACGGACGAACCTATGCTGTGTCCAGTGAGGTAGCCACCTCACATGGCTGCATCCCTGATGGACAGGGATGGGTCATTTGCGAGGCCAGGGCGAACACATACAGTGGGTATGGAAAGTATTCAGACCCCCTTAAATTTTTCACTCTGTTATATTGCAGCCATTTGCTAAAATAATTTAGGTTCATTCTTCTTCCTCATGAATGTACACATAGCACCCCATACTGACAGAAAAACACAGAATTGTTGACATTGTTGCAGTTTAAAAAAGAAAAACTGAAATATCACATGGTCCTAAGTATTCAGACCCTTTGCCGTGACACTCATATATTTAACTCAGGTGCTTTCCATTTCTTCTGATCATCCTTGAGATGGTTCTACACCTTCATTTGAGTCCAGCTGTGTTTGATTATACTGATTGGACTTGATTAGGAAAGCCACACACCTGTCTATATAAGACCTTCCAGATCACAATGCATGTCAGAGCAAATGAGAATCAGGAGGTCAAAAGGAACTGCCTGAAGAGCTCAGAGACAGAATTGTGGCAAGGCACAGATCTGGCCAAGGTTACAAAAAGATTTCTGCTGCACTTAAGGTTCCTAAGAGCACAGTGGCCTCCATAATCCTCAAATGGAAGATGTTTGGGACGACCAGAACCCTTCCTAGAGCTGGCCGTCTGGCCAAATTGAGCTATTGGGGGAGAAGAGCCTTGGTGAGAGAGGTAAAGAAGAACCCAAAGATCACTGTGGCTGAGCTCCAGAGATGCAGTCAGGAGATGGGAGAAAGTTGTAGAAAGTCAACCATCACTGCAGCCCTCCACCAGTCGGGGCTTTATGGCAGAGTGGCCCGACGGAAGCCTCTCAGTGTAAGACACATGAAAGCCCGCATGGAGTTTGCTAAAAAACACCTGAAGGACTCCAAGATGGTGAGAAATAAGATTCTCTGGTCTGATGAGACCAAAATAGAACTTTTTGGCCTTAATTCTAAGCGGTATGTGTGGAGAAAACCAGGCACTGCTCATCACCTGTCCAATACAGTCCCAACAGTGTTTTCTGGTGGGTTGTTTGGGAATATAAGGGCAGTGAAGATTTCCTCCAGGTAATAAAAAGGAAGGGTTGGGGGCTTTCGGTGGACTTGTGGTAAATTATGTAGGAATTCTTTGTGGCCAAATGAAAAAGATAAATTGAGACTTTATACCAATGGTATGTTCGTCTTGTGGGTAGATAGGGTTACATCATTTGGTCATTGAAGTCCACTCCCCCCATGAACAAGTTGTACTCGTGGACACGTTGGCTTTCGGATTGGGCCATTCCTTCTTGGGGCTTCCACGTAGTGGTCATTGTGGATTGAAGACAGCATGTAGACCTCGTCTCTTCTGTCCCTCCACTTCACAGCCAGAATTTCCTAATTTCGCAGACTAGCCGTCTCCCCTCTTAGCTTTGTGTTTACGAGCCTTTGAGGAAAGCCTTTCCTGTTTTTTTTTTTTTTTTTTACGGTGCCACATGCCAGAGTCTTCTTCCTGTGAAGGTTGCAGAACAGGGGCAAACTTGTGTAGAAGTTATCTACGTAAAGGTGGTAGCCTTTTTCTAGGAGAGGGTATATGAGGTCCCAAACAACTTTCCCGCTTGATCCCAAGTAGTCTGGACATTCAGGGGGATGCAGCTGGGTGTCCTTCCCTTCGTACACCATGAAGGCATACGTGTACCCTGTGGCTCAGTCACAATTTATAAACCTTAGGTCTCTCCACTCATAGGGACGGGAATAATAAGACGTGGGGTTACTCAGAATAAATTGCTGTGCGTACAGGTTGCACTGGGCCACAATTGACGAAAGTAGGTCCTCTGTAAAAATTCAATTGAAGAAGTCTATCGGGGCAAAGTTCTCAGTGTTAACCTGGACTCCTGGCTGGGCAGTTAAAGGGGGGATGATGGCTTCTCCTGAGTTAAGAGGAAGCCACAAGGGGTTATGAAGTGCATAGGGAAGGCTGGCATGGGTCCTAACCCTTTGGGGGTGAGGTGACACCCCACTTGTACTTTCTTGCCAAGGCACTGTGGTGCTGGTGGATGCCACTGCGGATCTGGTGGATACCACTGCCTCCTCCTCACCAGAACGCCTTTGTTTGGTAGGCACGCGATATTCTTCCTCGTCTGAGTGTCAGCATCCCACTGCTTACGACCGGCTCGTAATTTACTTTGGAGTCAGACTCTGAATCCGAAGCAGAGAGCTCCTCGTTGCTCTCGTCGGCCACACTAAGGATACTATACGCCTCCTCAGCTGAAAATCATTTCTTCGCCATCGTTTTAGTGTAAGGTACTTATCCAAACATTCCTGTAATGGTTCGAAGGGTGCAAATAGGAATCCTTTCAGTACCGTGGAGAGGTCCCATGTCCGAGTTCTGCTGATCTTTATGGGTCTGGCTTTTTGTAATCTTAATGAGCATGTCTTCTGCCAGCCTAACATCCAGGAGGGAAGATAGGGCTGCTACTTAAACGTGTTGAGGGAAATCCCCTTATCCGCTCCTTCCTGTAGGAAATCCAGGAATAGTTCCCTTGTTCTTATACCAGAAATCTCAGGATCTGCAATAATTGAACAGAGGAGGGGGTTACAATGTTAAGATGAAGATCAGCGGTGAAAGAGGACACCCCTGGCGCGTACCATCAGAGATCGTGAAGAAATCTGAACAGGTTTCATTTCACCTCCGTGGTTCATAAAGTTGCCGCCTTCGCAGATGACCCGATTTTCTTTCTGACCGACCCTCTGCCTTCTCTTTCGAGATTGTTACACTCTTTGCGTGTCTATGGTGCATTGTCCCACTTTAGAATTAATCTTGCCAAGTCCTCGGCTCTACCGATTACCCTGGCCACCATCGACAGTCTCCATCCCAGTATGCCTTTGCGTTGGGCAGCAGACTCTAGCCAGTATTTGGGCACCAACATCCCACCACATCCTGCATCCGTCTATGCAGCAAACTTTGAACTCTTGCTCACACAGCTGCAAACAGACTTACTACACTGGTATACACTTACCCTTATGTGGTCTGGCTGCTGCATCTCTCTCAAAATGACAGTACTACCGAGGATTCTGTATTTGATACAAACCCTTCAAATTCGCCTCCCAAACAACTTTTTCAAACGTATAAACACTATGTTTTGTAACTTTGTTCCCATCGGAAACCACAACTTGAGTTTCAGCTTCCCCATCTCCCCAGATATCGGGGTGGCATGGGTTTACCTGATAGCCAGGCCTATTACAGAGCGGTCCATCTGACAGATGGCTGGTAGATGGTACTTGAACGCAGGGACAAAGCAGTGGGTAACCATGACCATGAAGGTAGAAGATTCGGGTGGAATAGCAATAAGCTGGCCCCAGATATCATCCCCCTTCCCGGGGGGACCTTCTCCGACACCCTACCATAGGGTCTTCGCGCTGGGTGTCCAAGGAGGCTTTCAGGATCACGCAAATCTCACCCCTGCCTTATCCAATTACCCATTTTAGGGTAACCCACAGTTCGTACCTGGCCTGCAGGTACCTCTCGCAAATTGATACCAGGTGGGCATGTTTGTCTATGGGACTTCCTGGGGGCTGATGGTTTGCTCTCACCATCCGCCATTGCTACTGCCGCAGACCCTCTGGATTTCTGGTGTGGCATCCAGCTTTGGCACTTTCTGCGTGGGTGCCTACGCTCTAAGGGTGTTGTGCATCAGTTGAGGGAAGTTAAGACTATTTGCTGCAAGGGGGAACCAATTCGACATTCCCTGTCTATCTATGTGGCCTTGATTTGTCCGGCTCCCGATTTTTGGCCCCTTTTTATTAAGTAGAAATCTGACCTCAACACAACCTTTTCTGACTCAAAGGTCAAAGATCTTGCTCTTAGCACAGAAGTCTTCCCTTACTTCCAGAGTGAAATAAACCAGCTACAAGATCCTGACGAGGTGGTACAGGGTCCCTACGACTACACCGCTTTCTCCCTTAGGTCCCGGATAAGTGTTGGCGTTGCGACACGGGCCGTGGCTCAATGCTGCATATTTTCTGGGACTGTCCAAAGCTGAAACCCTTTTGGCAGTCGGTAACCAACGTTATAAAACAGCTGACTGATGTAAATTTAGTGGATAATTCAGCGGCATACCTCCTGCACCTTACGCGCCAACCCACTAAAAAAAAATAGAAAATCTCTCAGCATTCAACTATTGAATGCGGCTAAAGCCTGCATCCCAGCGTGTTGGAGGTCTAAACCCGCCTATACGAGGTCTGTCTGGTTATCTAAAATCAATGAGCTCAGGAACATGGAGGACCTTCCAGCCACACAATACGGATGAGGCCTTCTGGGTTAACTGGGAGCCCTGGCAGCATTTTACTTCCACTGAAGCCTACCTCTGGGAAATCTGAAGCGGTGCTGGTCAGGGGGTGTCTTGCGGCCTCTGGCAGGGGGGGGAAAAAAAAAAAAAAAAAAAAAAAATCACACTTTGTGCTACTCTGTTCTTTTCTATTCCCCTCTTACTCCTTAACATCCATTCCTTTTTTCATCATCTTCCTTTCCCGCCAAGTCTCTGACTTCCCTTACATTTTTGTTCTGGTTACTCTCTGCATTCATCACTCAACTTCCATATATTGGCCCACACTTAGGCGATATAACCCCTTCTCGTTCTGTCTAGGGTGGAGTTTGAGTCTACCAGAGTTCTGAATTAACTCCGCCTAATTAGACTGTATACCCCTGTAAATTATCCTTGTTGGAAAACAATTTCCATTGGACAGAAATGCATGTACTAATCCGTTGCATAAACCCTATAGATGTCAGACTACACTGTCCCTGTTAATTCTGCTATTCGTTTAGAAAGCTGGAATATGTCCCTTATGGTTGCATCCAAGTTACCATTGTTTGGGCACTGATAGAGGCCAAGTTATCTTATGATCATAAGTTACATCAATATTACTTGCCTTTAAAAATTTTGGGATCATTCCTTTTAATGCATTCTGTATGTTCTAAACCAAGAAATTACAAAACAAACCAAACAGCAGGTCAGAGGAGGAGCCGCTGCGGGACAGATGACCGTTGCTCTTTAAAAACTGGATGTTTGACTTACCGTAAAATCTTTTTCTCTCAAGTTCATTGACGGACGTTCTCTCTGATTCATATCAGTAGGTTAATACTGCCCCCTACAGGAGTAGGACAGTAGGCAGGAAAAAAGTTCTGGCCACACCATATGGGCAGTCCCAGGGGGTATATCCTCTCTCCCTGCTACAGGATGTCAGTTATGTAACAAAGCAGTGTCAGAGAATTCAACCCAAACCAACTCAAAAATAGAGGGGCGGGTCCTGCGTCTGTCGAGCTTAAGAGAAAGGATTTTACGGTAAGTCAAAAATCCAATTTTCTGTCGCTCATTGACAGACGCAGACTTCTTGATTAATATCAGTAGGGACGTCCCAAAGCAGTGCCACAAATGAGGGGTGGCCAAAGAATGAGTAGCCAGTGGCCTCTGGAAGAAGATCGCCAATGCTGAAACCTGACATGTGCTGAAGGCCAGCTTCGGCTCAACCCCCCATTGCAGGAAGGCCAATATCCGAGCCACCGAGTAAGAACGTGAAGGAACCCAGAGGGGCTCACACCACGCGATATAAGACTTCCATGTGCGATAATAGATCTTTCTGGAAGTTGCTTTCCTTGCTTTAATCAGAGTAGGAATAACTGGCACCTGGCTCTCAACAGCCAAACCGTCAAAGCCAGCGATCGTAAAGCAGGATGGAAGATCGGTCCCTGAAACGGCAGATCCTCCGAGAGGAAGTCGCCAAGGAGCGTCTGACCAGCCTGACCACGACGGCATATCAGGCCCGATGAGGCCAATCCGGAGTCACAAGGATGACTGGAATTCCCTCCGCCTCTATCTTGTGAAGAGGTTTCGGTGACAACTTGAGTGGAGGAAAGGCATACAGCAGCTGGTATTGCCCCCACAGAGTATTCAGTGCGTCTGCGGCGTCCGCCAGAGGATCACAGGCGCGGGCTACAACCCTCTTCACCTTTCTGTTGCGCCGAGATGCCAATAGATCCACGTCCGGGGTGCCCCAATGAAGGCACAACTGGTGAAACACCTCTGTCTGAAGAGGCCATTCCCCTTGATCCAGGGTCTGATGGCTGAGAAAGTCCGCCTGTCAATTTTCCACACCCAGAACGTAAACTGCAGAAAGAGCCGGAACAAACTGTTCCGCCCAAAACCTGCCGGCCACTTCCATGGCCGCCAGAACACTCTTGGTGTCCCCTTGATTGACATAGGCCACGGCCGTGGCATTGTCCGACTGAATCTGAACCGAGCAGCCCTGAAGATGCTCGGTCCGGTGAACCAGGCAAAACCTGATTGCTTTCAGTTCCAACACATTTATCGATAACCTGGATATTCGGAAAAAAAGGCTTCCCCTGACTGAGCATCGGAGACCAAGGCCCCCAAACCAGAAACTACCTGGTCCGCTCGCTCAGCCGGATCCAATTGTCCAGGGAATCGGAATTTCAGTTCCATTTGAGAAGAATCTCCTTTTGGAGAGTCCGCGTATGACACTGAGCCTGCGGAGACTCCGCACAGAAGAGGAGGTCGTCCAGGTAGCCCATGACCGATATGCCGCGCTGCCGCAACAACACCAGGATTAGGGCCCAAACTTTTGTGAAGACCCGGAAAGCAGAGGCGAGACCAAAGGGTAACGCCACAAACTGATAATGGTCCGCTCCCACCGCAAAGCGCAGATACCGCTGGTGTCCTGCGTAAATGGGAACGTGAAGATAGGCACCCTCTATGGGCGCCCTTTGCATCCAGTGCTGCACTGCCCCCAACAGAGCCATTAGGCGATTCGGGGACAGTTGCATATTGGAAGGGAAGAACCGCACCGGTAGAAGCGATCGCAACTCGATCTTGTGTTCCGACCGTATGACCTCGTGAACCCATTTGTCTTGAATACTGTAGAGCCACGGGTCCGGGAACCAGCGAAGACATCCCCCCACCCTTGATCTGGGTGGGGGCGCACCTTCAGGCTGAAGTGGTCTTATCCTCAGGTCTGGAAGGACTGGATTTTTGCTTACCAGACCAGGGTCTCTTGAAACCCCCCGGGGGGGGCTTTGGAGGACTTTGCCTTATCGCCCGCCCCGGAGGAGCGAAAAAATTTCTTGTGAGCTGTAAAGGAAGGTCCCTGTCTGCGAGGAGGTTCCTTACCTTTATTAGCCTGTGGTAGAAAGGTGCTCTTGCCCCAAGTGAGATCCTTAATAATCTCATCCAAGGTAGCACCAAACAGGCGATCCCCCTGAAAGGGGAGATCAGTCAATGCTTTTTTGGAAGCCTGATCCGCCGACCAGCACTTCAACCATAGCATGTGCCGGAGGACCACCGCCGAGATCGACACACGCCCCAGCAATGGGGCAGCGTCCAGTGCGGCGTCACAAACAAACTGTAGCCCCTGCACTATTTGCTCCAGCAACTCCGGCACGGCAGGAGGGAGACTTCTCCCCTCCAGGTCATGGCGTAATAGCTTGGCCCATTCCGTCAATGTCTGAAACCAGAGCAATGGTAAACACTGGCCTTAGGGCCGATCCTGTCCTTACTCCTGACTAGGCAGAAAAAACTGACATCCTGTAGCAGGGAGAGAGGATATACCCCCTGGGACTGCCCATAAGGTGTGGCCAGAACTTTTTTCCTGCCTAGTGTCCTACTCCTGTAGGGGGCAGTATATCCCTACTGATATTAATCAAGAAGTCTGCATCTGTCAATGAGCGACAGAGAAAAAAGTTTTGGCTACGCCTATGGGCAGTCCCGGAGGGTACACCCTCTCTTCCTGCATAGGATGCCAGTTTTGTATCAAAGCAGTGTCAGAAAAGTAACACCAATCCAACTCAAAATAGAGGGGCGGGTACTGCATCAGTCAATGAACATGAGAAAAGGATTTCACGGTAAGTCAAAAATCCAGTTCTCCATCGTTCATTGACAGACGCAGTTCTCCGATTCATATCAGTAGGGACATCCCAAAGCAGTGCCATAAAATGGAGGGATGGGAACAGCAGAAAAGAACAAATCCAAGGACAAACATAGCCGTCCAGGCAACATAGGACTCAGCACAAAAGATGAGGCCCACCTGAAAACAAACTGTAAAACGCCCTCAAGGAAGGCCAAAAGCCCTCCAAACAGCAGCCAGCAAAAAACCTTGTCAAACCCCAGTCCTTCAGCACCTGGCATGCCACAGCCAAGTCGGCAAAGTCAGCGACCGCAAAATCGGATGGGAGATCCTGGAGACAATAACCTCCCTGAGAGGAATTCTCCAAAGAGAGTCTGCGGCCAGCCTGACCAGGCCGGCGTACCAAGCTCGGCGAGGCCCGTCCGGAGCCACGAGAAAGACCAGAATCCCTTCCGCCTCGATCCTGCGAAAAATTCTTGGCAGCAACTTGGGAGGAGGAAAGGCAGACCACAGCTGAGACTGACCTTGGCCCATCCGTGAGCACGCACACACAGCCATGCCGGCGGCGATAAACTCCACGGCACCCTACAAGTTGAACCTAGCCAATGTTCTTGCCCATGACAGAACCCATGGTGCCACCATTGCACCCGCCAGAGGGTCCCAGGAGTGGGCCACAAACCGCAGCACTATCCACTATTCAAGTCCACCTCTGGAGAGCCCCCAACTAAGGCACAACTGCAGAAAAACATTGGGATGAAGGGACCATTCCCCTGCATCCAAGGCCTGTAGACTAAGGCAATCCGCCCACCAAGGTTTCCACACCTGAAAAGGGAACAGCAGAAGCGCTGGAACAAGGCGCACTGCCCAACAAAGAATCGACACATCCAAGGCCCACAAGAACACCCTTGGTGCCCCTTTGTTGAATGACATAAGCCACAGTCGTGACGTAGTCGATTGAACGTGCACCGGGCAACTGCCCGATCCAGTGAACCAGGCAAAGCCGGATCACTCTCAGCCCCAGGACATTGAACGGTAACCTGGAACCTCCAGGGACCATACTCCCGAAGCAGAGAACCTGCCGAGGACTCCTTCCCATCCAGACAGGCTTGCGCCTGCGGTGATAAGTGTTCAGGAAAAAGGATTCCAGCTCAAGACTCCCTGGTCAGCCAGCTCAACCGGATCCGAAAGTCCAGAGAGTTTGGATTCTAGTCCCATTCAAGAAGGATCGCCTTCTGGGGGATCCCTGAGAGGGATTGAGCGAAAGGGACCGTCTCGAAAGACTGCACCATCAGTCCCAGAACTCGCATACAGGTCCGAAGGGATGACCATGTGTGGGACGTAAACCGCAGTCTGAAGTTCAAGAGTTTTTCCCTATAGGGAGAAAAAACACCCTGACTGAGGGCGAGTCCAAAGTCAGGCCCAGATAGTCCAGTCTCATGGAAGGGACCATGGATGACTTCTGAAAGGTTCAGAACCCACCTTGCGGTGGGTTCCAAATTATTTTTTCAGCACCGTAGGAGACTGACTCCACACAGAGAAGCAGATCGGCCAGGAACCCCGGACCAATACACCCTGCTGCCGCAACAGCGCCAGGACCGGAGCCACACCTTTGTGAAGACCCTAGTAGCATAAGCAAGACCCAACAGCAACGTCACAAACCAATAAAGATCCTTCCACATGGCAAAAAACGGAGAACCCATGGGTGTCCTGAAGATAACAGGATGTGAAGATAGGCAGCTTGATGTCTGTGGAGGCCAGGAATCCCCCTGATGCAGGGAAGCCACCACCGTGCGAACTGATACCAACTTGAATTTTTGATTTGCACTGAACCATCAAAAGGTCCAGTTTGTTGAACCAGAGCCTGAACTACCCCACAGAGCCCCAGTAAGCGATCCGATGACAGCCGTACATTGGAAGGGAAAAAACCCTACCGGAAATAAACAGATCGGGACTTGATCTTGCAACTGGACTGCATGACCTCCTGAACCCAGCAGCCTGGAATCTGGGCCAGCAGCGGGTCCTCGACCGGCAAGGACCTCCCCCTACCCCCTAGATGGGTGAGGAAGCACCTTCAGGCAGAGTAGGCCTAGTCCGAAGGTCTGGAAAAAAAAAAAAAAAGAACGATCTCATGTTCTCCAGACCAGGGACGTTTGGAACCACATGGGGAAGTCTGGAAGGACTTTGCCACATCGACCGTCCGAGGGACGGAAAAACTGTTTGCGAGCTGAAAGGGAAGAACCCCCGACTGCGACAAAGGCCCTTACCCTTGTTAGCCTGTGGAAGAAAACACTATTCCCCCACCCCGGTGAGACCCAGGGGTAGGCGGAAAAATGTCTCAGCGCACCTACCACCTTCACCCGGGCCCCAAATGCTTCCCTGCAGGGTCCATACTGAACCCGAGGAACCCACCAGCAACTTTTAAAAAAAAAAATGACATACATTTTTTTTTTTTTTTTTTTAAAGCGGCCCCACAACGCTACAGCACCCCCCGGAGTTCAGGCGCACGCTAACAGACCCTTACAGAGAGGAAGAGACCACCCTCATGACACAATGTCCTCCAGACACTCCCACCAGCCTCCACAGCAAAAAAATCTACCGCAAAATGCCAGAACACGGGTGTACCAAGATGGCCGCTCCCATAGAAGTGGACAGAGGCTACAACAAAATGGCATCCCCCGCGCGGGAATCGGGGCCCACAGGGGGCCCCCCAAACGCCCATCCACAGCAGAAAACACAACCAATGCCCCACCCTGCAGGATGGGTCGAGCGCTGAGGGCAGCGCACTACCCCGGGCCCCCCATGCGGCCTGCACAGTAGGCTCAAACAGTCCCCCACATGGGAGGGAGGGGGGAATAAGGGGGGGTAGAGAAGAGGGGGGGGGTTAAAACAGGACAGAGGGAACCCTGGAGTGTGATGGTCCGACCATCCCAGAGGGCCCGGGACCAACCCAAAATTCACTGGGACGTTGACAATTATACAGGACTTGTAATGCCAGGAATAAGACTCTGCTCTGTAGACTAGAATCCTCCAATCCCCACAGCAGTGAAAGCGATTACTCCAAATCAATAAGCTCCGGTTTCAAAGATGTGCCCCTACCAGGAACTTTCACCCCCTTCCTGCCCAGGACAATTTTCAGCTTTCAGCGCTGTCTCACTTTGAATGACAATCGCACGGTCATGCAGCACTATACCAATCTTTCCATGTCTCCATGCTTTATTTTGTTGAGAAATCACTTTGACTATTCAACTATTAGTTGTGCACTCCACAAATCTGGCCTTTATGGAAGAGTGGGCAGAAGAACGCTGTTGTTGAAAGAAAGCCATAAGTCCCGGTTGCAAGAAGCCATGTGGGCGACACTGCAAAGGTCAAAGGTTTTCTGGTCAGATGAGATTAAAATTGAACTGTTTGGCCTAAAAGCAAATGCTATGTGTGGCAGGAACACTGCACTTCACCCTGAACACCCCACCCCCACCAACATGGCAGCATGTTCTGGGGATTCTTTTCTTCAGCAGCGACAGGTAAGCTGATCTTAGTTGATGGCAGTGTTAATTTTGGCAGCAATTTTCAATTTAGTTTTAGTCTTATATAGAAAAGAGGGGGGTTTTTGGTTGAGCTGACCCTTGTGTGCCATAATCCTATTAATTAGAGAAAAAGGAACTCCATGATACAAAACAAGTTTGCTCAGGGAGATAAAGGTTTAGTGGACTTTAAAGGCACATATTAAGTAGGCAAAAGACTACCATAAGTATAAAAAACATATATTCTTTTATTTAACCAAAGTTTTTTTTAAAAAATAGAACAAAAGTTCAAGAAGCAAAACTATACAATGACATACATATTATTTGAAATAAGAACATTCATCATATCTATAGGTCAAAATATTAGATACACAGATATTGTAGTAGTTACACTTTGTAAGTATTAGGATCGTGGTCTGAAGAGGTCGACGCGTTTCGCCTTAGCTTCTTCTGGACCTCAGACGCTAATATACAATTTTATCTCTTTTAGTAGAAACAGAAACATGCAATTAGTACAAAGCATTTTATGTTACATTTTATTCCTATATCTTTTATTAATTTGTTAATCAAAACAACACACCTCTCAAAATGCAGAAAAACCGTGTGATCCGTGGTCATCAGTATCAGTATATCATATTGATCATAGAGTAGTAAAAAATAGGCGGGAAGTGAAGAGGGAGAAAAAAGGCCCAAAAACTGGTGGAATGGGCCACCTATATATATGGGGCAAAGGGGAAACATATAAATCTCAAAAAGGTATTTCAATATCCTCAAATATTAGTAATGATTTATGTTATATTTACCTCAAATTCCCACACTGGAATCTATCGAGGATTCAGGTCGGGATCAGAGTAGTGATATGGAGGCTGCTATTGGCTGTATCACATGAAGGTCTAGTAAAAGAAGTAGTGTATATATTTATTTGTTTCCATCTCATCCATTCAATAGAAATGGAGAGACAAAAACATAAAACCACAAGGTTCTATACTTATAAATATATCTCCAAATTAATTCATTTTACCTTTGTATCCTTCTGTCTAATCTTAGACCATATTGGGACCCAGTCCCCTTATAGCAGTAGATATTGATGTCTTGTAACGTTAGATGGAAAAGTTCCCCCCAGATTTGTAGTGTATCCGCTAGGGTGTAATCAGATAATAGTAGATTATATTCACAAAAAGGGGGTATATATCTCAATTTAAATCCCTTATGTTAATGTATATATTCATATATACATATATTTTATTACTTACATAGTAGAGTATATTCCAGTGTAAAACAATGGTATTATGGATATTGCAGCTGAAATTGCTTGTGAATATAGTTCCCAGGGATAGAAAAGGTATAGTCATCTGGTTCAAAAGGGGGCGACCTAAGACAATTTCAATAGAAAAGCATGTCTAGATTAGTTGGACTATATTGCCAAGATTGGGGTAGATAGTTTTAAAAAAGCTCAAAAAACTTACTGCGCCAAGAGCCTCCATCAGCCTGTTCGTATCCCGCCATGTCCTAGGTGTGTGTGTGTGTCGCATATATACCTGATCATTACCTAATGAATTGTGATCTGGTGTTTGTTTGTTGTCTCCGCGCACCGGAAGTGCGTCACTTTCCCGCCTTTGTCTCTTACCTTAGGACGCAACCGGAAGTGCGTCCTTTGTTTACATCCGGTCATGACGCTCGGCGGAAAGAGCACCCGCCGGAAGCGTCAATGAAGCCAGGAATGATCTGCGGAAGTGACGTGCGCTCACCAACAACCTCGTAAGAGGGTGGGTCATCGCCGCCCTGTCACTAAACGCAGATAGGTCCTTACTGGCTCAGAGTGCAAAATAAGATCGCTGTGACCAGTATAACAACGGCTTCTGCATAAAAGAGAGGGGTCAAATTATCATTATGTCATTTGCACTTTTATTGCATATTATAATCTATATATCCACTCTATTGAGAGAACATTTTATATTTGTTTATTCTGAGGCATATATAGTACTTTTAGTTATAACTTGCATATACATCATATATCAACATTTGAATTAATATTCTTTGAAAGGTATTTTTACATTATGAATATGGCTTGTATCTAGGACTCTTTACAGGAAGTCAAGGAGAAAGTCATTGCTACAAATACATCGTATAGTAAAAAACAATGAGAGGAAAGGAGAAAAAGGGAAATAAAAGAGATCGGATAACATCATAATTATTATGTCTCTTATCACCCCAAAAATCACTTTAGAAAAAGTTGTTTTTTTGGGGCTTATTTTATTTTATCTGTGAAGAAGGATTCCACATATGAGGGGGGGGGGGGGGTTTGATTAACAAATTAATAAAAGATATAGGAATAAAATGTAACATAAAATGCTTTGTACTAATTGCATGTTTCTGTTTCTACTAAAAGAGATAAAATTGTATATTAGCGTCTGAGGTCCAGAAGAAGCTAAGGCGAAACGCGTCGACCTCTTCAGACCACGATCCTAATACTTACAAAGTGTAACTACTACAATATCTGTGTATCTAATATTTTGACCTATAGATATGATGAATGTTCTTATTTCAAATAATATGTATGTCGTATAGTTTTGCTTCTTGAACTTTTGTTCTATTTTTTAAAAAAAACTTTGGTTAAATAAAAGAATATATGTTTTTTATACTTATGGTAGTCTTTTGCCTACTTAATATGTGCCTTTAAAGTCCACTAAACCTTTATCTCCCTGAGCAAACTTGTTTTGTATCATGGAGTTCCTTTTTCTCTAATTAATAGGATTATGGCACACAAGGGTCAGCTCAACCAAAAACCCCCCTCTTTTCTATAGTAGACATAGGGTGTTACCCACCCATTTTTTCAAGAGCTTTCCCACTTATTTCAACTCTGTTTCTTTTTTGATAAGAACGGAGAAGACCTTTGTTGTAAAAAAGATATATTGTGAAGAAATCTCAAAAAGTATATATATATATACATATTCTATATATGTGTGTGTAAACTATATACACACACATATATAATGGCGGACTATCTAGGCACATCTTGGGAAGGACTGATGCAAAAGGCACAAAAAGGTACTAAGGAGGAAGGCCTGAGTAATATAGACATCAATGACTTCTTTTTCAAACTAAAAAAATACTTGATCAAAAAATCAAACCTCCACTGGCACATCAAATATTTTGAGCGCTATAATGAGGAGGGATTAAACCCCATAGGCTTAAGAGTGCAGATCTTTCCAAACCTTAGAATAATATCACCTGAATTTAGACAAAACTGGGAAAATACCCTCAAATTATGTTCAAAACAGATGATTACCCAATTATTGGAACAATATAGGGCTGAAATGCTAGAGTTAAATGATGAAATTAAAACGATCTATTCCAAAAACCAGGATATTCGGTTACTCCCAGAATATTTGGTGCGCAATAATGCGCTCCAGACTTTCTTGGAGAAATATAATGGAGAGATTGTAGATAGAAAGGAACAAAAGTATCTCCGGGACAAACTAGCCTTTAACAACAACATAGCATATAGGTGGCCAGTAGGGGGTTTTAGACGGCCTAGGACGTTTAAACAAAACATAAGAAATAGAGATTTTGAAAAAGGAGGCCATGAATCTGACTCATCAAACACGTCTAATATGTCTCACAATTCACATTTTTCGCACGGTAACCACTGGAAATATCGACAGACACGTAAACGCTCAAAATCGGGTGATGGTAATACACAAGGCGGCGGTAAAAAACGCACTATGGAACATGCAAATAAAAAAGCTACACCTATTTCACAAAATGCACAAATTCCATCTACCTTAATGCACGTATTTCACGGGGATGGGTCGGTACGCCCCAAAACGATGTCCACTACACCCAACACACACAATCACACAGCCGAACCACTAGAGGATGATGGTTTTTTAGATCTAATGAACAGTCAATTGGATCTATCCAAACCACAAACAGATCTCACATTAAACCAAAGCACGATAGACAGATTCACAATCAAACTGAACCAACTACAGGCCTAGATATAATAAATATATCATCTTATGTCCTTACGAAAAATGAAAAGGAAGTTCTTTCCTTAGGTCTTACTTTCTGCCCAATTCAGGAGATGAACCTCTTTGAAATTGTCAAAGATCTAAACCTTTTTGGAAGGAAATTAACTTACAAATATTTATTTGATGAGGAAAGAAAAAAGAGGAAACAGGACCACATATTAAAAGAACAGTGGAAGGATTTCAAAGTAAGGGACTTCAGGGCTCTCAAAGACCTCATGGATCTCCTTGAGGAAAATGAGACCGCTGATTTGTCCTCACAAGCAAGTGGAATAGAACTCCCTAATATGAGAACATCTAATGACAATACAACAGAGACACCTACCCTAAGAGGAAAAGATTTGCCAATTCACAAAGTGAAAAAGAAATCAGAAAAATTCCCCTCTCTACAGACGAATCCCAATATTGCAGCATTCATAACGCAGGTGACAAAACAAATTGAGGCTATTCAGATACCAAAAAATAGTAAAAACAATCTTACCCAACAGCAAAAACAAGCCCTGTTGTCTCTGAGTACCAACGACAAAATTGTGGTGAAACCTGCCGACAAAGGCGGCAACATTGTCGTAATGGATGTGGAACAGTACAGAGACATGTGCTTGAATATTCTAAATAACAGGGAATGGTACAGGCTGATAGAATCAGAAATGATAAATACACTACAAAAAGATTTTGCTCAGTTACTCTTCAGAGCACAATTTGGAGGCCTTATAGATAAGGATACTTACCAGGCGATATATGTTAAAAATCCTAAAGTTCCAACTTTTTATGCGTTACCGAAAACGCATAAAAATTTAAGATCACCCCCGGGTAGACCGATAATATCAGGAATAGGATCATACACAGAGCCAACCAGCCAGTACATAGATTTAATTCTTAGAGAACATGTTACTTCTCTGCCATCATACATAAAAGATACTCCGGACCTTCTCAAACGTTTAGAAGGCCTAGTGGTACCACCGGGCACGGTCTTGGTGGCCGTTGATATCGAGGCCTTATATAGTAGCATACCGCATACCAGGGGTCTGTCTGTGATAGAGGAATTTCTGTATGAACGTCCCCTCAAACAGAGGGGCTATATTGATTTCATTCTGGAGGCCTTGGCCTTTATTTTGACAGGGAACGCCTTCGTCTTTGATCGCTCCCACTACCTCCAGGTGCAGGGGGTGGCGATGGGGACCTCCTGCGCCCCATCGTATGCCAACCTGTACCTGGGGGGGTGGGAGCGAACCCTTTTCTCAGACGAAGGCCTAGCCCAATTTTTTCCGCATGTCCTCCTCTGGCTCCGCTACATAGATGACGTGTTCATGTTGTGGTCGGGGCCGGAGGAGGACCTGCGGAAATTCCTCAAATCTTTAAACCATAACCAATTCAACTTGAAATTTACTAATCAATGGAGTCACAAATCTATTCCCTTTCTTGATATCACAATATCCATTACAGAAACAGGAAAAGTAGAGACAACTCTGTACCGTAAACCAACAGCTGGAAACACTGTGCTCCATGCACATAGCTTCCATCCAAAATCACTGGTACAAAGTATACCGTACTCGCAGTACCTGCGACTTCGACGAATATGCTCAAATGATGATCAGTTTCGTCTGGAAGCAAACAAACTTAGAAACAGGTTGCGAGCAAGGGGATATACAACCACAACATTACGAAAAGCGTATAACAGGGCATTCCAAAAAACGAGAGAGGAAACTCTCTTTTACAAAAAAGATAAAAATCAAGAGGGAAGGGTACGTATTATCACTCCATATCATCGTCAACATCACTTAGTTCGCAATATCCTACAGCAACATTGGTACCTGCTCAAAAATGATAGTATTTTAAGTAAATATGTGAACGATTACCCAGAGATTACTTTTAAAAAAGTTAAGTCAATCAGGGATAGAGTCATCAGAAGTCATTTTGATGATAAAAGAGATAAACCAGTCGAGGATATACCAGGTACATGGCGCTGTGGGAAGTGCAAATTTTGCGAATGGATCTACGAAAATCAATCATTATATCTACCTAATGGACAACTTCATTCTATAAAACATTATGTTGACTGTCAAACAATAGGCATAGTATATATTATGTTCTGCGACTGTGGCGCATACTATATAGGAAAAACAAAACGAAATTTCTGGCGCCGTATCAAGGACCATATAGGATACGGAAAAAATAATCTTGTCTACACCCATTGGAAGACATCTGGGGGTGTATCACAAAAATAATACAAAAGTAGTGAAATTCGCAGCCTTAGAACGTATATTGGAAAACCCGAGAGGGGGGGAATTTGATAAAATTATACTACAGCGCGAAGCACGTTGGATTTATTTGTTAAAAGCTACAATAAGTCCAGGACTAAATGAGGCACTAAGTTTCAAACCTTTCCTTTGATGGGCTTCTCTAGAAGGGCCCCCCTGAGGAAATAATAATAAACCCCCCCCCCCTCATATGTGGAATCCTTCTTCACAGATAAAATAAAATAAGCCCCAAAAAAACAACTTTTTCTAAAGTGATTTTTGGGGTGATAAGAGACATAATAATTATGATGTTATCCGATCTCTTTTATTTCCCTTTTTCTCCTTTCCTCTCATTGTTTTTTACTATACGATGTATTTGTAGCAATGACTTTCTCCTTGACTTCCTGTAAAGAGTCCTAGATACAAGCCATATTCATAATGTAAAAATACCTTTCAAAGAATATTAATTCAAATGTTGATATATGATGTATATGCAAGTTATAACTAAAAGTACTATATATGCCTCAGAATAAACAAATATAAAATGTTCTCTCAATAGAGTGGATATATAGATTATAATATGCAATAAAAGTGCAAATGACATAATGATAATTTGACCCCTCTCTTTTATGCAGAAGCCGTTGTTATACTGGTCACAGCGATCTTATTTTGCACTCTGAGCCAGTAAGGACCTATCTGCGTTTAGTGACAGGGCGGCGATGACCCACCCTCTTACGAGGTTGTTGGTGAGCGCACGTCACTTCCGCAGATCATTCCTGGCTTCATTGACGCTTCCGGCGGGTGCTCTTTCCGCCGAGCGTCATGACCGGATGTAAACAAAGGACGCACTTCCGGTTGCGTCCTAAGGTAAGAGACAAAGGCGGGAAAGTGACGCACTTCCGGTGCGCGGAGACAACAAACAAACACCAGATCACAATTCATTAGGTAATGATCAGGTATATATGCGACACACACACACACCTAGGACATGGCGGGATACGAACAGGCTGATGGAGGCTCTTGGCGCAGTAAGTTTTTTGAGCTTTTTTAAAACTATCTACCCCAATCTTGGCAATATAGTCCAACTAATCTAGACATGCTTTTCTATTGAAATTGTCTTAGGTCGCCCCCTTTTGAACCAGATGACTATACCTTTTCTATCCCTGGGAACTATATTCACAAGCAATTTCAGCTGCAATATCCATAATACCATTGTTTTACACTGGAATATACTCTACTATGTAAGTAATAAAATATATGTATATATGAATATATACATTAACATAAGGGATTTAAATTGAGATATATACCCCCTTTTTGTGAATAGAATCTACTATTATCTGATTACACCCTAGCGGATACACTACAAATCTGGGGGGAACTTTTCCATCTAACGTTACAAGACATCAATATCTACTGCTATAAGGGGACTGGGTCCCAATATGGTCTAAGATTAGACAGAAGGATACAAAGGTAAAATGAATTAATTTGGAGATATATTTATAAGTATAGAACCTTGTGGTTTTATGTTTTTGTCTCTCCATTTCTATTGAATGGATGAGATGGAAACAAATAAATATATACACTACTTCTTTTACTAGACCTTCATGTGATACAGCCAATAGCAGCCTCCATATCACTACTCTGATCCCGACCTGAATCCTCGATAGATTCCAGTGTGGGAATTTGAGGTAAATATAACATAAATCATTACTAATATTTGAGGATATTGAAATACCTTTTTGAGATTTATATGTTTCCCCTTTGCCCCATATATATAGGTGGCCCATTCCACCAGTTTTTGGGCCTTTTTTCTCCCTCTTCACTTCCCGCCTATTTTTTACTACTCTATGATCAATATGATATACTGATACTGATGACCACGGATCACACGGTTTTTCTGCATTTTGAGAGGTGTGTTGTTTTGATTAACAAATTAATAAAAGATATAGGAATAAAATGTAACATAAAATGCTTTGTACTAATTGCATGTTTCTGTTTCTACTAAAAGAGATAAAATTGTATATTAGCGTCTGAGGTCCAGAAGAAGCTAAGGCGAAACGCGTCGACCTCTTCAGACCACGATCCTAATACTTACAAAGTGTAACTACTACAATATCTGTGTATCTAATATTTTGACCTATAGATATGATGAATGTTCTTATTTCAAATAATATGTATGTCATTGTATAGTTTTGCTTCTTGAACTTTTGTTCTATTTTTTAAAAAAAACTTTGGTTAAATAAAAGAATATATGTTTTTTATACTTATGGTAGTCTTTTGCCTACTTAATATGTGCCTTTAAAGTCCACTAAACCTTTATCTCCCTGAGCAAACTTGTTTTGTATCATGGAGTTCCTTTTTCTCTAGTTTTAGTCTTAGTCTTAGGACTAAAATGGCATTTTAGTTTTAGTCCCATTTTAGTCTTCTGCAAGTGTTTTAGTCGACTAAAAACGTCCCACATTTTAGTCGACTAAAAACGTCCCACATTTTAGTCGACTAAAAACGTCCCACATTTTAGTCGACTAAAAACGTCCCACATTTTAGTCGACTAAAAACGTCCCACATTTTAGTCGACTAAAAACGTCCCACATTTTAGTCGACTAAAAACGTCCTACATTTTAGTCGACTAAATGGTCCTACATTTTAGTCGACTAAATGGTCCTACATTTTAGTCGACTAAAACGTCCTACATTTTAGTCAACTAAATGGTCCTACATTTTAGTCGACTAAAACGTCCTACATTTTAGTCGACTAAATGGTCATGGTCAGGTCAGAGAGGAGGCCTGTAATGCTGCTGCCTGCAGACAGTGCTGCTCAGAGTGCTGGATGGGGGTCTCAGGTTTAAGAGTGGTCTCTGGTCTGACTCTGAACTGAAGTTGTTGAACAGGATGGGCCGGGCGGGCCTCAGCAGCCTATATGCACGCACAGAGTCCTGGATGGATGGCGGAATCGGATGCCAGTGGTGAGTGGTCTGAGGGGACTCAGGGAGGCAGTAATAGCTGGCCTGGCTGTTAACTCGCAGTGGGTGCTCTGTTCTGGATGTGGTGGTGGCCGGGTGCCAGTGCCGTGTGATAAGTCGGGCCTGGCGCGTCTGGCCACACAGGCGGAGCGCCGTGAAAACCGGAATGTGGGAACGTCCCTGCCTCTGTCTCGTTTAGTTTTCGTTCGTTAACCAAAACGGATTTGATTTTCGTCATAGTTGTCGTCATTTGACGAAAATGTGCTATACTTTGTCTCGTTTTCGTCAGTTGAAAAATACCGGTGACGAAAACGGTTTTCGTTGACGAAATTAACACTGCTGTAAACTCCATTGGCTGTAATGTCATTGCACATATTACCTGAATATATTACCAACATTAAATATTAGGGAAAAATATAAGAAACGCCTTTTTCTTAATTGTTTAGTTTTCAGCAGCTTAGTAGATGCTCCTTACTTATGCGTATGCGGTGGTGCAATACATGTTTAAACTTTAATGTGCTATTACATGCTCTGGATGGAATTGTGTTGCCAATATAGAAATGGCCAGCAGAGGAGTGTTAATTTTGATGTCAATTTTTTTTATTTAGTTTTAGTTATAGTCTTATGACTAAAATGCCATTTTAGTTTTAGTCGTATTTTAGTCAACGAAATTAACACTGGTTGATGGGAAGATGGATGGAGCCAAATATAGGGTTCACATTTGAGCAGGACAACTACCCTAAACATACAGACAGAGCTACAATGGAATGGTTTAAATCAGGGTGTCAAACTCCATTTCGCATCAGCATTATGTTTGCCTTCAAAGAGCCAGTTGTATCTAAGACTATATAGCAAATGTATCTACCCTTTCAAATATGAAATAATTGCCTTAGCATTCGATCATCACTGGTTTCAATAATAACTTATGATACCAGCAGTGTTCAACCCTCCTTTTATCATTTTCATTCCCATAGTAATAGGCAGATGTCCAGAGCACCCTCCCCCCCTTTATATCAGATGTCAAGAGCCCCCCCCCCCCCCCAATCAACAGAAGTCAAGAGTCCTCCCTTACATCACATTGCACACCCCTTAATTTGTGCATCTGCCAAGAAGAAGCTGGGGGCGGAACTGGAAATTAGAAAGAGCTGAGTGTGGAGGAGAACCAGAGGAGGGCTGGAGTCTGCTGAACGCTGAGACAAGAGAAGAGGGAGGCAGTGCTTTAGCTGCACAGAGAAATGCAAGATCTGGAGGAGTTCTGTCCTCCTTTGTGCCAACTACTGAGACAAGGTGGGGCGGAGTTGAAGGGGGGGTTGCTACAGCTGTAGGAGAGGCGCTAGGGCCACATGTAATAGTCTGGCAGGCCACATTCGGCCCACGGGCCTCGTGTTTAACACATGTGGTTTAGATCAAAGCATATTCATGTGTAAGAACGGCACAAAGTCCAGACCTAAATCCAAAGGAGAACCTGTGGCAAGACTTGATGTTCACAAGATGCTCTCCATCCAATCTGACAGAGCTTGAGCTATTTTGCAAAGAAGAATGGGCAAAACTGTGCAAAGCTGGTAGACACGTGCAAAAAGACTTGCAGCTGTAATCTCAGCAAAAGGTGGTTCTACAACGTGAAAATCATTTCTCATTTTCCATTCACTTCACAATTCTGTGCCACTTTCTGTTGGTCCATCACATAAAATGCATTTATGTTTTTGGTTCTAACATAACAAAAATGTGAAACATTTCAAGTGGTATGAATACTTCTTAAAAGCCACTGTACACAAAAAAAAAATATATATTATATATATATATATATATATATATATATATATATATATATATATATATATATATATATATATATATATATACATATATACATATATACACACACACACATACATATACACTACTATGTAATAAATTAACCACTAAGCCTTAAATAGGTTGTATACCCCGCTTAATTTTTACCTACAGGTAAGCCTATGATAAGGCTTACCTGCAGGTAAAATGAATAGAACAGCGGATGTAGAAATGCATCCGTAGGAGGTGGACTTTAAGGGCACATGCATAAGACTAAACTGCTGTTTGCGCGATGTTACCGCGATTCGGCAGGCGGAAACCGCGGCAACATTGCACAGCGTTTGGGGTGCTATTGCAAATCATGGGCAACGCACAGGTGTCCCGCGATTTACAATGATTTCCGGATCGCGGGCAGAATCGCGGTGATTCTGCCCGCGATCGCTACGCTCACATGTGAACGTAGCCTAAAGTGCACCTGTCACCAGAGACTGCCATCAGTACCCCATCGCCCGTCACCCATCGGTGACCATCGCCGTCACCCCATCAGTCATCGTCACCTGCCACCCCATCAGTGATCATCCGCAGTCAACCGTCACCCGTTGCACAGCCCATCACAGCCAGCATGTCAAAAAGGATGTACAGCAGCGAGGAGGCCCTTCAGGTCCTCTCCATGACTGATGAGAGCACCCGGGAGCTCTCATCAGTATCCGAATCCAATTCCGAATCAGATTTGGAATTTGAAATCGCTAATAGTAACGGATTGGAGATGGACTAACTATTCCTGTACACTTTCCTTTATAGAATGTATTTTGGGGTGCAATTGTTGCTATATACATGCAACCACTTACCGACCGCCTAACGACTATATACGTCGGGCAGTAAAAGCTAAATACTGGGGTTATGGCAGCAAATAGCTGCCATAACCCCGGTATTTTTTTTTAAACGGCGGGCTTTCAGATAAGGGTGGTCCCAGTGGCGGAATCGCCACGGAATTCCTCTACGGTGCAGAGGAAGAGGTGACCCCCCCCACTGCCGCCGCGTCCCAGACGTTTTCACCAGCTTACCGGACCCGCCGGCAGCGGGGAAAACTATCCGGTCCCGGATCCTCAGAGACAGGAAGTCGAGTGAGGGCAAGATGGCCCTCACTCGACTCAGGTCTTGGAGGACCGGAGCTACGTCAAAAGTCGTTGCCTAGCAACCGGTTTAACAGGCCGCTTTTTTTGTTCCTTTTTCAACAATTTTTTTTTTTCTTTTTTAGTGTAGTTGTGAGGTCTTTTTGACCCCAGATCTCACAATAAAGAGGACCGGTCATGCCTATTTCTATTACAAGGGATGTTTACAAACTGTAAAAATAAAAAAATAAAATAGGAAAAAATAAAAATTAAAGCGCCCTGTCCTTCGTTAGCTCGCACGCAGAAGCGAACGCATACGCAAGTCCCGCCCACATATGTAAACGTTGTTCAAACCATACATGTAAGGTATCTCCGCGAGCGAGAGCAATAATTTGAGCGCTGGACCTCCTCTGTAACTAAGCTGGTAACCTGTAGAAATGTTTAAAATGCTGCCTATGGGGATTTTTAAGTACCAATGTTAGGCGCCATTCTGTGAGCGTGCGCAATTTTGAAGCATGACATGTTGGGTATCTAATTACTCGGCGTAACGTTATCTTTCACATTATGGAAAAAAAATTGGGCTAAATTTACTGTTTTCTTATTTTTTATTTCAAAAGTATTTTTTTTTTTAAAAAAAATTGCATTTGGAAAACTGCTGCGCAAATATGGTGTGATAAAAAAATATTGCAACGATCTCCATTTTATTCTCTAGGGTCTCTGCTAAAAAAAAATATATATATATATATATATATATATATATATATATATATATATATATATATAATGTTTGGGGGTTCTAAGTTTTTTAGCGAAAAAATTTTTAGCTTGTAAACACCAAGTGTCAAAAATAGGCCCAGTCTTAAAGTGGATAAATGGACAACTTTGTGAAAAGGGCTACTTGGATGTTAGGCCTCTGTATGTGTAAAAGTGTTACACATGTGGTATCGCCATACGCAGGAGGAATAGCAGAATGTATTTTGGGGTGCAATTTTTGCTATGTACATGCTATGCGTTAGAAATATTGCATAAATGGACAGCTTTGTGTAAAAAAAAAAAAAAAAAAAGTGTTTTTATTTTCTTTCCAGTTTCCAAAACTTGTGGAAAAAAAAATGACACGTTCAAAAGACTCATTATGCCTCAAAAATTATACGCTGGGGTGTTTGCTTTCCAAAATGGAGTCATTTTATAGGGGTTTCCATTGTCCTGGTGCTCCAGGGCCTTCAAAAGTGCGATAGGTTGTCAGGAAATTATATGTGTAATTTATGCTCCTAGAATGCCGGACGGTGCTACTTGGATGTTAGGCATTTGTATGTGGCTAGACTTTGAAAAAGTCTCACATGTGGTATCGCCATACTCAGGAGGAGTAGTAGAATGTGTTTTGGGGTGTAGTGGCAAGTATACATATGCTGTGTGAGAAAAATAACCTGTTAATACGTCAATTTTTTTTTTTTACAAATCTTAATTTTGCAAAGAATTGTGGGGAAAAAATTACAACTTCAAAAAACTCACCATGCCCCTTAATACCTTGGAATTTCTACTTTCCAAAAAGGGGTCATTTGGGGGGTATTTGTACTTTCCTGACTTTTTAGTGTCTCAAGAAATGAGATAGGACTTCAGTACCTCAGGTGTAATCAAGTGTGATCAATTTTCAATGATTAGCACCATAACTTGTGGACTCCAACTTTCACAAAGACCAAATAATATACACTTATTTGGGTTATATTTACCAAAGATAAGTAGCAGTATAAATTTTGGCCAAAATTTGTTTAGAAAAATTACTAATTTGCTAAATTTTATGACAGAAAATGTGTTTTCACAATATTTTCAGTCTTTTATTTATAGCACAAAAAATAAAAGAACCCAGTAGTGATTAAATACCATCAAAAGAAAGCTCTATTTGTGTGAAAAAAAAAAGGACACAATTTTTTTATGGGTACAGTGTTGCATGACTGAGTAATTGTCATTCAAAGTGTGAGCGCTGAAAGCTGAAAATCGGTCTGGACAGGAAGGGGGTGAAAGTGCACTGTAGGCAAGTGGTTGAAGACACTCAAAAATTGTATTTGGCTTGGGGCGGACACAGGGGAACCAATAAACCAGCAGGTATGTCAGGATGTAACTACACAAGAAGAATAATTATGAAACTCATTTTATTCTGAAAGATAAAAAGCTGGATGGTTGTGAATCCAACCCAAATTAAATAACTATATAGTGTGGTTGTATAATATATATATATATATATATATATATATATATATATATATATATATATATATATATATATATATATATATATATATATATATATATATATATATATATATACCAGAAATGGAGCATTTGAACAAAAAGTGTACTGAATGACTCAGATGTCCCATGGTTAAACACAATCAGGTACTCATTTATGCACATTATTCGATATATTTTATGATTATTTTTGCTTATTTCTATTGCAAGCACTGTTTTTATTGCTAGTCATTTGTGTCTGAGTTTACTTGAACAGCAGCTGCAAGCAATATCAATTATTTACAGAACACTTCACAATTAGTTTGCACTCCCATTCAACATGGGCTTAAGACCGCATTCACACTAGTCGGACTTGGACCGCGTCACGCTCCCATTGTGCGGTACAGGAGCCGTTCTAATAGGAGCGACACAAGTCGCTCCGACTTTGAAAAAGTCTCCTGTACTACTTTGGGGCGACCTGGAGGCGACTTGCATAGACATTCATTTTATGAAGTCCGTTCAAGTCCAACTGCACGCGACTTCATAGGTCGCCCCCTAAGTCGGAGCGATGTAGTGTGAACCGAGACTTAATACTCATTTTTTTTCACGATTCCTTCTGCAATTACACCCAGAAGCTATGGAAGTTCTCAATTTTATGAACCGAAATCTCAATGCAGATGATTTCTTCCTTAGACCAATGGAGGGTTGAATTTGAATCAGGATTTTAAACTTAGAAATACCCTAGATAAATTAGGACCTGGTGGGATATCTTTACTTTGAATAAATATATTAAAGATTGAACGACCCCCAGAAGACGGAGATGGGATGTAGCCCCCAATGATGGCCTTATAGACAAAGCATTGGAAGAAGAATGGTTTACATTCTTCTATTACACTGAAAAAAGGATACTAGAGTTACTTATATCTAGAAAAGAAAATTTTGGAAGCTAACATCAATGCTATTAAGGATAATTAGAATTTGGTTTAAAATTTGCTCCAGATCAGGGGCGGACTGACCATACGGGCATTTAGGGCACTGCCCGGGGCCTGTAGGGGGCCCCATGACGCTCGCCATCTTACTATATTCAGGGAAGCTGTCAGCATGGTAGTGAAGCAGAGTATAACACGAATGGACTATTTGGTGTGAGCTGGAGCAGGCACAGGCAGAGGAACACACAGCAGCTCTGCGCTCAGAGGTTGTGTTACACTTTGAGCTATGGGAGAGTAAAAACAACATCTGATGTGGGAGTGTAGAGACAGTATTTCAGATTTGAAGGACCAGCAAGCTGGAAGTAGAATTGAAAGGGAAGGTATGCGGACAGGCTGGGAAGGTATGCGGACAGGCTGGGAAGGTATGCGGACAGGCTGGGAAGGTATGCGGACAGGCTGGGAAGGTATGCGGACAGGCTGGGAAGGTATGCGGACAGGCTGGGAAGGTATGCGGACAAGCTGGGGTGTGGCTTGAGTGTGGATGGGGACACAGGGGTCCCATGATCTCCTATTGCCCGGGGGCCCCATGAGTTGTCAGTCCACCCCTGCTCCAGATAGAAATCTTAATAAAATTCAGCACATTCATTGATTTACAAAAATTCATTAGAAAGCTAAAGTATCAGAAAACATTTTGTGAAGAATCAAAGGAAAAATCAAGAACCGAAGTATATACCATACCCAATTACGAAATAACCATTTTTAATCCTAAGCCAAATAAAACCTTTAGAAGTTTTTAAAACTTTGGTGGAAAACGATTTGGGGATGAGAGAAAAACAAAAAAAAAAAAAAAGGAAAAATAAGAGAACTCAAGATATACAGAAGGTATATAGATGACATTTTTCATTGTATGGAGAGGATCCCAGGATTCCTGACATACATTTGTAAAAACCAGTATGGGAATTCCTTTTCAGAGACTCTCGGGTTAGAATCACTAAATTTTTTGGATTTGGCGATATATAAAAACAATGGTAGATTATTCACCCGGACATACTGCAAACAGGTTGATAGAAATGGCTACATTCCACTAGGAAGCTGCCATCATCCCAGACGGCTGAGCACAATCCCTAAGAGACAGATGCTGAGGGTCAGAAGAAATTGTAACTGATGAAGATTAGGGTATACAGGCCAATATGGTTGTAGAAAGATTCAAAGAAAAAGGATACAAGACCAGAGATTTGCTGACCACCAAGGAGTCAATTAGGAATACTGATAGAATGAGTTTGTTCAGCACTAGAAAGACTACTAGTAGAGATTATGGGCTGGCCTTAATGACAGGCTTCACACGCCAATACAAGCAATTTGAAAAAAATTATACAAAAAAACATTTGCCACTCCTTTTAATGGACGTCATTGTTCGGCGCCGCCTTTTGACGACGCGAGTATAATAGCCCGATGATGGGAGCTTCCACTCCCAGGGCGGCAGTTATTTGTGACTCCTCCATTTCTCAGGTATGCCATGTATGGAATGCTTTTCATCACTCTTTTTTGATCTTGGTGTCATTTTGCTTTATTTTTATTTTATTTACACTTCTTACATTCCAGGCTTAAGACATTTGTATCACCTATACTGGTGATACGTAGACCAACTTACTGGGACCATTCATTGTTTGGTGTGTTTGGGTATCGATCCCTCTCTGGATACAAGTAGGCTCCAAGGCCCTTGGTGGCGATCTTTATGGTCCCCTTTTGTGTTTTATTCTTTTTATAAGATATATATCCCCATATGATGGACTCGTCATTTGTCATTTTTTGGTGGGTCTTTTTTATATTGCGATCTGATATTTTGAGAGAAATTATATATATATATATATATATATATATATATATATATATATATATATATATATATATATATATATACCCACTAAATTGTTGGTCCCTTATCAAACTTAAGTCATTCCATGTTTTAAGTGACCATGCCCACACGACTGATTGTGTTTAACCACAGGACATCTGTCTCATTCAGTACACTTTGTTCAGATTCTCCATTTCTGGTAAATACAGATACAATATTGTATTATACAACGACACTATATAGTTATTCGTTTGGGTTGGATTCATAACCATCCAGCTTTATATATCTTTCAGATTAAAATGATAGTTACATAATTCATAATTATACTTTATTCCTGTGTAGTTACATCCCGACAGAACTGCTGTGTTATTAGTTCCCCTGTGTCCGCCCCAAGCCGAGTACCAATTTTGAGTGTCTTTAAGAGAAGGTAGTCAAATGACAATATACTATACCTTTATGACTATATTAGTTATGATGTATTTTTCATGTCATTAAATTGCTAATACCGATTTTATTTATTTCAAGAATATTTGTACCTGTGTATCTACAAGGTCTTGATGAAGCACACTGCAAAACGCATCGACCTCTGATAAAGTATACACTCTGATATGCACGTAATCTAGAAACTTTTCAACATATGTATGTTTTTCTCTGTAATTAGACTGACATCCCATAGGTTTTTGGGGCAGTCGCCATGTTTTAAACTTAATCGTATTGTTTTTATATGCAACTAATAAAATGTGAATTTTATATTACCGAATTTATTTACTGTCTCGTGCATGTGCCCTTAAAGTCCACCTCCTACTCATGCATTCCTACATACAGGATAGCTCTTTCTTTGATATAGGTAAAATGAATATCTCCTAAACCTGCGCGGTTTAGAAGGTATTCACCCTGCATGCAGCCGCTGGCGTCAGCCGCGCATGCACTCTGGATGCCCAGCGTACCGTGCCAGAATTTCAGAGCTTTTTGCCTGATCCAAGGGCTCCTGCGCGCATGCGTGGGAGTGACGGCATCGCCGCTCCGGCCACTCACCACGCCGGAGCTCGCAATCCTGGAAGAAAGGACTGGAGAAGAGGTCAGCCCTCAGCAGTGAACGGGTGCCGATGAGAGGGCTTCGTTCTAAGGAGTATTTCATAATGTGCTAGTTTGCTAAATATATATATATATATATATATATATATATATATATATATATATATATATATATATAAATATATAACCAACAGCCTAACAATAAAATAAAGAATTGTATTAAATTTATATTTTCTTCGGGTTTAAGGTTAGGGGTAATTTATTTTTACATATTAAATTTATGATGATTTTTAGTTGTGCATTTTACATTTATTCATATATTACCATTTTTGTTAATTTTTTTCACTTCAGCAGAAAATCGAGGAAAAAAAAAAAAATATTATGCAAAATGTGTTCATTTCTATGAGAATAAATGCGCAACTCTGCCCAATTTGAGCTTCAAAAAAAAAAAAGCTCCAGAACTTTAAGCTTCAGGCAACTTGGGAGTGGAGAGGTGAACCAACTCCATTTCTCCTACAGTGTTTTGGAGCTGTGCAAGCTACAAAATGCTGAAGTGTAAATGGGCCCAAGATAGGAAGCCTGTTACTGGGCCAGACCACAAAGCAAAAAAAAAAAAAAAAAAAAAAAACACAAAAAGCAACACAGCCAACACATTTAACCACTTTACCACTGGAGGATTTCCTGCTTAACGTCCAGGCCACTTTTTGCAACTTAGCACTGCGCGGCTTTAACTGACAATTGCGCGGTCATGCAATGCTGTACCCGTACCCAAACGAAATTTACGTCCTTTTTTCCCACAAACAGAGCTTTCTTTTGGTGGTATTTGATCACCTGTGCGATGTTTAATTTTTGAAAAAAAGAGCGACAATTTTGAAAAAAAAAAAAATATTTTTTACATTCTGATATACAACATTCCCAAACAAAAAATTTTTTAAATCTAAATTTAACATTTTAGGCCCATTTGTTTTCTGCTACATATTTTTGGTAAACAAAAAAAAAAAATAAATCACAATAAGCGTATTTTGATTGGTTTGCGCAAAAGTTATCGCGTTTACCAACTACGGGAAAGATTTGTCATTTTTATGGTTTATTTTTTTTTTATTAATGGCAGCAATCTGCGATTTTTTTTGCGGGACTGCGACATTGCGGCGGACAGATCGGACCCCTAACTGACATTTGACACTTTTGGGGGTACCAGTGACATTACTATAATAATCAGTGCTAAAAATATGCACTGTTACTGTAATAATGACACTGGCAGAGAAGGGGTTAACTTTATTGGTGTATGTATGCCTCATGCTTACTTACGTGTGTGGGGGGAGGGGATTGTGTGACAGACACAGATCACAGGTTCAGCTATGCTGAATCCTGTAATCTGTCACTGTCTGCCACATAGAAGATGCGCCCGCTTTGTTTGCACAAGTGGGCTGATTTCCTCACTCGATCCCCGACGATCGGGGAAGAGCGGCGGTGATCACCGCCTCTCCTCCCAGGGAGCGCACCGCCGAGAGAGGGGAGAGTCTGGTGACGTAGGTCTACGTCGCCAGGCGATAACGAGCCACTTTGCCACAGTACCAGCTCAGTGAGCAGTCAGCAAGTGGTTAAAAGGAGTTGTAAAGTCAGAAGGTTTTTTATCCAAATGCATTCTATACATTAAACGAAAAAGCCTTCTGTGCAAAGCAGCCTCCTCAGAGCCCCCCAATACTTACCCAAGTCTCATCTCTGTCCAGCGATGTCCACGAGTCCCTTGGCTGTCTGGGACTCTCCCTCCTGATTGGTTGAGACACAGCAGCGGCACCCTTGGCTCCCGCAGCTGTCAAACTCAGTTAGCCAATCAGGAGAGAGGGGGCAGAGCCAAACCGCAGCTCCACGTCTGAATGGACTGCAGCTCGGCTCGGTTTCCCACATAGCAAGCTGCTTGCTGTGGGGGCACTCGACAGGAAGGAGGGGCTAGGAGCAGCAAAGAGGGGCCTGAGTAGAGGAGGATCCAGGCCACTCTGTGCAAAACAAACTGCACAGAAGAAGTAAATAGAACATGTTTGGGGGAAAAAAAAAAAAACAAGACTTTACAATCACTTTAAAGTAGTACTCCAGTTTTTTTCACTGTGCAGTGGGGCTGCACCTGTTCAGCATGGGTTAACTGCTTGTTTTGTTCCAAGATAGACAGCGAATATACTTACCTCCTTGGGTACTCACATTTATAGTTAAAGTTGATCCAGGGAATAGCCGATAGCCTCTCGAGGATCAGGAAGGAATTTTTCTCAACTACTGGAGCAAATTAGATCATGCTTTGCTGGGGTTTTCGCCTTCTTGTGGATCAACTGTGGGTTTAGGATTGTGTATTTGGGATTGTAGGGTTTTTTTTTTTTTTTTTTTTTTTTTTTATCGGTTGAACTAGATGAACTTGTGTTTTTTTAAATCTGACTATGTAACCCACTAAACCTCCCTACAAAAGACTGGTACCTTCAGCACCTACCCCCAACACACTAAGCTCCCCCCCCCTCCGATTCACCCCAGTGTGATGTCATGAGATTTTACAGTTCCTAATCGCATAAGTCAACACATTTACATAAAACCTCAAGCAATATAACCTTTTAATTTACCGCAGCAACTTTGCTAAAGGTTCCAACACTACTTTTTGCTGATTACATTACGACTTGCATTGACTTCTGTTGTATAAAGTCGCAATGATATCAGCAGTGTAAATCACACTGATGTGCGACCTTTAAAACTGCACTAAAGTAGCATGATTTCAAAACCACACTGGTGTGAATGTCAAAATTATGCATGGAAACTACCTTTAACTATTGTTAATGTGCTGTCCAAGGGTGGCCCTATTGCTCCTCCATTGACAGTGGAGCCACTGTAAGACAGGAATTGTTTATTGGACCAGATTACCAGGTGATAAAAAAAATAAAAAATACTATGTGGTGAATATACTACTTTACTTTTGGGTTTATCCAGTATAAACAAAAACACTTTTGCTATCTTACCCCTGCATGCCAGGTCCATATTCCTTTCTTTTCCATGGAGTGCCACTGGAACACTGTACATGGCGTCGGCCTTCTATCCATGGTGCCCCTCCACTTAGTCCTTCAGCTAGCAGAAAGTTCATGCCATAAGTGCTTGCTTTATTTCCTCGATCACCACAATAAAAGCGTGACTGTTCATTGCAAACGGAAATGGGATTGAGAACTTGGTGATGGACATCTCCATGATCAGTGCAATTAAACAAAAGAGGGCAATCTGGCCTCTGAGCAAAGTTGGCAGAGTTTGTACACTGACTATGCATAGGGTCATTAAACATATTCACATAATAACCGCACTGCATCGGACCAGGGATTGAAAAACTTGGTGAGCCATGAACAGTGTCTAATCCATTAACGGCTGGTGAGGAACACCTAAAAATATCAGAACCATAATCAGAAGATGAAGAACAAGAAGAGGACACAGAGGAATTTCTCTGTGGTCTTGAAAAAAGAGAATATCCATAGGCTTGAAAGGTTGTAGATGGAGGTAAAGCACAGCCAGCAACCACTGGGACATCTTCATTCAGATCTTCAGGGGATGAGGACCTGGGGGTAGCTGAGGGAGAACTAGGACAGGACTGAAGCATTTTACCATATGGAACCGATTTCCCAGTGTTAAGACGACCATCAGATGAGCAAGTAAGAGGTCCATCTGACATTTCAGGATTTAAAACTTGGCCTGGCATTGCAGAATCAGGTAGAGCTTTTCCATTATGTGGTCTGGGTACGTCTTGGGACAGCTCCCATATATGCATCCAAACCGCATTCGCTGGACCTTTTTCTTCTGGTTGTATCCAAGCTACACGTGGATCCATAAAGATTTAACAGCAAATCAATGAGTTGTATGGAAAAGGTAGATGGTTCAGCTTAAAAGGGTATAAAATATATTTAAAAAGTTACGTTTATAGGGTATGGAGTCCAGATAATTGGCAGCTATGCTAGTGAAAGCTGAAAATGTTCGAATCGTGTTCCTAAAGGTCTGCCTGCAGACACAGGAGATGGAAAAGTTTGTCTTTAGTTTACAGTCAGGAACAGAGAGAGACGCTGTGAGCTGCCAGGCAGGTGGCACTCCATCTGCAAAGATACACAAATCACTATACAAAACATACAGGGGATCTACAGTTATTAAAACACCAACACGATTGTTGGAGCAAAAAAGCAAAGATTACCTCAAGAGATCCCTAACCCACGTGTACACACTTCACCTCCGCTAACCCTGAGCTACTCACCCGATGCATTCACAACACACCTATACGTTGGGATCACTGGAACATTCAGCGATGTACGTCACACGCTTACTAAAGCAACCTGCGCGCATGTCCCGCACCTTTTTTAAATCCTCTCTAATGAATCGGCCCCCACGTGACCCTGGGAGCTTTTATCAATGAAGGCAGAAAAAGGGTTAGGGCTCTTCACACACTATGTCCGTCAAACGGACTCCGCTTTTCTCAGCGGGGGATCGAGCCGCCGATCCCCCGCTGAGCAGAAGGAGGACAGCTGTGTCTCCGCGCTGTGTGCAGAACTACAGCTGTCACTTCCCCATGCATCTCTATGGGGGAAATCCGATCCGCTGGACGGATGGAAAATAGGGTTTCCATCCGTCCAGATTTGACGGATCGGATCGGGTGTCAGCGGACATGTCTCCGCTGACAACCGATGCCCCATAGGAATGCATGGGGGGACCGTTCAGATCCGCCAAATAAAACGGACAGGCGGATCTGAACGGTCCGCCTGTGTGAAAGGGGCCTAAATTTTTATACACTGCTGTTTGTAGAATGAAGGGAAACCAATTAGGGGCCGTGCCGAGTCATTAGAGCGGACAGGGCTTTGAACCGAACCGTCATTAGAGCAGACGCGGCTATGAACAGAACCGTCATTAGAGCGGACAGGGCTATGAACCGAACCGTCATTAGAGCGGACGGGGCTATGAACCGAACCGTCATTAGAGCGGACGGGGCTATGAACCGAACCGTCATTAGAGCAGACGGAGCTATGAACCGAACCGTCATTAGAGAGGACAGGGCTATGAACCGAACCGTCATTAGAGCGGACTGGGCTATGAACCGAACCGTCATTAGAGAGGACAGGGCTATGAACCGAACCGTCATTAGAGCGGACGGAGCTATGAACCGAACCGTCATTAGAGCGGACGGGGCTATGAACCGAACCGTCATTAGAGCGGACGGGGCTATGAACCGCACCGTCATTAGAGCAGACGCGGCTATGAACAGAACCGTCATTAGAACGGACGGGGCTATGAACCGAACTGTCATTAGAGCGGACGGGGCTATGAACCGAACTGTCATTAGAGCGGACGGGGCTATGAACCGAACCGTCATTAGAGCGGACGGGGCTATGAACCGAACCGTCATTAGAGCGGACGGGGCTATGAACCGAACCGTCATTAGAGCGGACGGAGCTATGAACCGAACCGTCATTAGAGCGGACAGGGCTATGAACCGAACCGTCATTAGAACGGACGGGGCTATGAACCGAACTGTCATTAGAGCGGACGGGGCAATGAACCGAACCGTCATTAGAGCGGACGGGGCAATGAACCGAACCGTCATTAGAGCGGACGGAGCTATGAACCGAACCGTCATTAGAGCGGACAGGGCTATGAACCGAACCGTCATTAGAGCGGACAGGGCTATGAACCGAACCGTCATTAGAGCGGACGGAGCTATGAACCGAACCGTCATTAGAGCGGACGGGGCTATGAACCGAACCGTCATTAGAGCGGACGGGGCTATGAACCGCACCGTCATTAGAGCAGACGCGGCTATGAACAGAACCGTCATTAGAACGGACGGGGCTATGAACCGAACCGTCATTAGAACGGACGGGGCTATGAACCGAACTGTCATTAGAGCGGACGGGGCAATGAACCGAACCGTCATTAGAGCGGACGGGGCAATGAACCGAACCGTCATTAGAGCGGACGGAGCTATGAACCGAACCGTCATTAGAGCGGACAGGGCTATGAACCGAACCGTCATTAGAGCGGACAGGGCTATGAACCGAACCGTCATTAGAGCGGACGGGGCTATGAACTGAACCGTCATTAGAGCGGACGGGGCTATGAACCGAACCGTCATTAGAGCGGACGGGGCTATGAACCGAACCGTCATTAGAGCGGACGGGGCAATGAACCGAACCGTCATTAGAGCGGACGGAGCTATGAACCGAACCGTCATTAGAGCGGACGGGGCTATGAACCGAACCGTCATTAGAGCGGACGGGGCTATGAACCGAACCGTCATTAGAGCGGACGGGGCTATGAACCGAACCGTCATTAGAGCGGACGGAGCTATGAACCGAACCGTCATTAGAGCGGACGGGGCTATGAACCGAACCGTCATTAGAACGGACGGGGCTATGAACCGAACTGTCATTAGAGCAGACGGGGCAATGAACCAAACCGTCATTAGAGCGGACGGGGCAATGAACCGAACCGTCATTAGAGCGGACGGAGCTATGAACCGAACCGTCATTAGAGCGGACAGGGCTATGAACCGAACTGTCATTAGAGCGGACGGGGCTATGAACCGAACCGTCATTAGAGCGGACGGGGCTATGAACCGAACCGTCATTAGAGCAGACGGGGCTTTGAACCGAACTGTCATTAGAGCGGACGGGGCTATGAACCGAACTGTCATTAGAGCGGACGGGGCTATGAACCGAACCGTCATTAGAGAGGACAGGGCTATGAACCGAACTGTCATTAGAGCAGACGGGGCTATGAACCGAACCGTCATTAGAGCGGACGGAGCTATGAACCGAACCGTCATTAGAGCGGACGGGGCTATGAACCGAACCGTCATTAGAGCGGACGGGGCTATGAACCGCACCGTCATTAGAGCAGACGCGGCTATGAACAGAACCGTCATTAGAACGGACGGGGCTATGAACCAAACTGTCATTAGAGCGGACGGGGCTATGAACCGAACTGTCATTAGAGCGGACGGGGCTATGAACCGAACCGTCATTAGAGCGGACGGGGCTATGAACCGAACCGTCATTAGAGCGGACGGGGCTATGAACCGAACCGTCATTAGAGCGGACGGAGCTATGAACCGAACCGTCATTAGAGCGGACGGGGCTATGAACCGAACCGTCATTAGAACGGACGGGGCTATGAATCGAACTGTCATTAGAGCGGACGGGGCAATGAACCGAACCGTCATTAGAGCGGACGGGGCAATGAACCGAACCGTCATTAGAGCGGACGGACCTATGAACCGAACCGTCATTAGAGCGGACAGGGCTATGAACCGAACCGTCATTAGAGCGGACAGGGCTATGAACCGAACCGTCATTAGAGCGGACGGGGCTATGAACCGAACCGTCATTAGAGCGGACGGGGCTATGAACCGAACCGTCATTAGAGCGGACGGGGCTATGAACCGAACCGTCATTAGAGCAGACGGGGCTTTGAACCGAACTGTCATTAGAGCGGACGGGGCTATGAACCGAACTGTCATTAGAGCGGACGGGGCTATGAACCGAACCGTCATTAGAGAGGACAGGGCTATGAACCGAACCGTCATTAGAGCAGATGGGGCTATGAACCGAACCATCATTAGAGCGGACGGAGCTATGAACCGAACCGTCATTAGAGCGGACGGGGCTATGAACCGAACCGTCATTAGAGCGGACGGGGCTATGAACCGAACCGTCATTAGAGCGGACGGGGCTATGAACCGAACCGTCATTAGAGCGGACGGGGCTATGAACCGAACCGTCATTAGAGCAGACGGGGCTTTGAACCGAACTGTCATTAGAGCGGACGGGGCTATGACCCGAGCCGTCATTAGAGCGGACGGGGCTATGAACCGTCATTAGAGCAGACGGGGCAATGAACCAAACCGTCATTAGAGCGGACGGGGCTATGAACCGAACTGTCATTAGAGCGGACGGGGCTATGAACTAAACTGTCATTAGAGCGGACGGGGCTATGAACCGAACCGTCATTAGAGTGGACGGGGCTATGAACCGTCATTAGAGCAGACGGGGCTATGAACCGAACCGTCATTAGAGAGGACGGGGCTATGAACCGAACCGTCATTAGAGCGGACGGGGCTATGAACCGAACTGTCATTAGAGCGGACGGGGCTATGAACCGCACTGTCATTAGAGCGGACGGGGCTATGAACCGAACCGTCATTAGAGCGGAAGGGGCTATGAACCATTATTAGAGCAGACGGGGCTATGAACCGAACCGTAATTAGAGAGGACGGGGTTATGAACCGAACCGTCATTAGAGCGGACGGGGCTATGAACGGAACTGTCATTAGAGCGGACGGGGCTATGAACCGAACCGTCATTAGAGCGGACGGGGCTATGGACCGAACCGTCATTAGAGCGGACGGGCTATGAACCGAGCCGTCATTAGAGCGGACGGGGCTATGAACCGAACCGTCATTAGAGCGGACGGGGCTATGAACCGAACCGTCATTATAGCGGACAGGGCTTTGAACCGAACCTTTATTAGAGCGGACGGGGCTATGAACCGAACCATCATTAGAGCGGACGGGGCTATGAACCGAACCGTCATTAGAGCGGACGGGGCTATGAACCGAACTGTCATTAGAGCGGACGGGGCTATGAACCGAACAGTCATTAGAGCGGACGGGGCTATGAACCGAACCGTCATTAGAGCGGACGGGGCTATGAACCGAGCCGTCATTAGAGCGGACTGGGCTATGAACCGAACTGTCATTAGAGCGGAAGGGACTATGAACCGAACCGTCATTAGAGCGGACGGGGCTATGAACCGAACCGTCATTAGAGCGGACGGGGCTATGGACCGAACCGTCATTAGAGCGGACGGGGCTATGAACCGAGCCGTCATTAGAGCGGACGGGGCTATGAACCGAACTGTCATTAGAGCGGACGGGGCTATGAACCGAACCGTCATTAGAGCGGACGGGGCTTTGAACCGAACCGTCATTAGAGCGGACGGGGCTATGAACCGAACCGTCATTAGAGCGGACGGGGCTATGAACCAAACCGTCATTAGAGCGGACGGGGCTATGAACCGAACCGTCATTAGAGCGGACGGGGCTATGAACCGAACTGTCATTAGAGCGGATGGGGCTATGAACCGAACAGTCATTAGAGCGGACGGGGCTATGAACCGAGCCGTCATTAGAGCGGACTGGGCTATGAACCGAACTGTCATTAGAGCGGAAGGGACTATGAACCGAACCGTCATTAGAGCGGACGGAGCTATGAACCGAACCGTCATTAGAGCGGACGGTGCTATGAACCGAGCCGTCATTAGAGCGGACTGGGCTATGAACTGAGCCGTCATTAGAGCGGACTGGGCTATGAACCGAGCCGTCATTAGAGCGGACGGGGCTATGAACTGAGCCGTCATTAGAGCGGACTGGGCTATGAACCGAACTGTCATTAGAGCGGAAGGGACTATGAACCGAACCGTCATTAGAGCGGACGGAGCTATGAACCGAACTGTCATTAGAGCGGACGGGGCTATGAACCGAGCCGTCATTAGAGCGGACTGGGCTATGAACTGAGCCGTCATTAGAGCGGACTGGGCTATGAACCGAGCCGTCATTTGAGCGGACGGGGCTATGAACCGAACCGTCATTAGAGCGGACGGGGCTATGAACCGAACCGTCATTAGAGCGGACGGGACTATGAACCGAACCCTCATTAGAGCGGACGGGGCTATGAACTGAACCGTCATTAGAGCGGACGGGGCTATGAACCAAACTGTCATTAGAGCGGACGGGGCTGTGAACCGAACCGTCATCAGAGCGGACGGGGCTATGAACCGAACCGTCATTAGAGCGGACGGGGCTATGAACCGAGCCGTCATTAGAGCGGACGGGGCTGTGAACCGAGCCATCATTAGAGCGGCCTGGGCTATGAACCGAGCCGTCATTAGAGCGGACAGGGCTATATTGCTTGAAACCAAACCGTCTGTTAGTCAGTGTGTGAATTCATAACATATTCATTGATAGGAGACAGGCTTGTAATGTGCAAGTATTGGTGACTAGGGATAGGCTGACAGTGAGAGGGATTATATAAGTGAGTGGTCAGTTATATAGTGGAGACACCACACTTGTCACTACACATGCGATTGCGCAATTAACCACTTAAGCCCCGGAAGATTTTACCCCCTTCCTGACCAGGGCCTATTTTGCGATTCGGCACTGCGTGATTTTAACGGACAATTGCGCGGTCGTGTGACGCTGTACCCAAACGAAATTGACGTCCTTTTTTTCCCACAAACAGAGCTTTCTTTTGGTGGTATTTGATCACCTGTGCGATTTTTTGATCATGCGCTGTAAACAAAAAAAGAGCGTCAATATTGCAAATATAACAATATTTTTCACATTTTTTATATGAAATTCCACCAAAAAAATGTAAAAATCAAAATTTTTTAACATTTTCGGCCAATTTGTTTTATGCTACATATGTTTGGTAAAAAAAATCGCAAAAAGCGTATTTTGATTGGTTTGCGTAAAAGTTATCGCGTTTACTAACAAAGGGAAAGATTTTTGTCATTTTTGTTGTTTTTTTTTTTAACGAGTAATGGCGGCGATCTGCGATTTGCAGCGGACAGATCGGACCCTTGACTGACATTTTTGACACTTTTGAGGTTACCAGTGACATTACTGCAGTAATCAGTGCTATACATATGCACTGTTACTGTAAAAATGACACTGGCAGTGAAGGGGTTAACTGTATTGGAGAGGGAGGGGTTAAGTGTGTCCTAGGGGCGTGCTTCTAACTGTGATTGGACATGGCTACTGGTGTAAGAACAGAGATCAACGGTCCTACATAGTAGAACCGTCTGATCTCCATTCTTACACAGGGAAGAATGACAGGCGGCTTTGTTTACATCAGCCGCCTGCCTTTCTTCCGGTGTCACCGTGCGGGAGCGCGCCTCTGGCGGCGCGTGCTCGCTCCCTAGAAGCCTCACAGGCTAGCGACGTAGACCTACGTTGCTTTGCCTGTGAGGGGCTGACCGCTGCAGTAAATAGTCGTGCGGCGGTCGGCAAGTGGTTAAAATAGAAATATAGGCAGTGGCGGCCCATCTATTGGGGGCACGGGGGCGCTGCCCCCCTATCCATGCGTCCGGCCCCCTAATCTACATGCAGGGTGCCGGACGCATGGATTCCAATAGGCGATATTTTCTTTTTTTTTTGAAGCACGTGATTAGAGCCAGAGGCTCTAATAGGCTTCAAAAAAGGGTGGGCTCGGGGGCGCAAGCCCACCCAGTTGTATGGCAATAGCAAATCCCAGCCAATCAGGAAGAGAGTTGGGAGACCCCTTTCCCGATTGGCCAAAAGGAGAAGTGATCTTGGTGGCCAGGAAGAGGCAGAAGACACACGGCTGGAGGAGAAGAACAGTGGCTCCGCCATCCAGCAGCTCCCAGAATTATCCCTGGCTCGGACAGAAGGAAGGAGGCAGACCGTTCGTGGGGAGGGAATGTGTTGCCTGCCGACTGACTGACCGACCGACCAGGGGGGTGGTGCATTGGTTTGCCACTGACCATAGGTACCTTTTGTTTTTTTTCACAGAGCGACCCTAAACCTTTCGCATGCCCCAGCCAGCACTCAGGGTGTCCCCATTGCAAGCCACTACCTATAGGGCATTCGTGCAGGCTCAATCCTGAGTCGAGCTGTGTCCATCCAGATAGACACCCCAGCTCCTTCATCATAGGATTTGACCGACAGCCCCTCTTTGCTCTCAGGCTGGCTGCTGCAGATGGAACCAGTGCTGGATTGAGTGAGGACTCAGGTAAGTACGGGGAGAAGGGGGGATGATACCGATGCCTAAAGCCTAGTACACACTATTACGTTTTGTTTTTTTTATTCAACCCAGCAAGGCTGAACGAAAAAAAAAACTGAGAGTTCCGGAGGAGCAGCTGTACTAATAAACTGATGTTTTGTGTTCTGACAGGGTGACAGCCCCTCTGCCAGAACAATCCACTCAGAGCTCTCAGCCAAAAGCTGAGCCGATCAGCAGACCTTTTTCGGTCATGTCCCATCGACAGAAGCCAGCCGAACGGCTGCAGTACACACAGCTAAATGTCTACGCCATCTGACATTCAGCCCGTGTGTACTAGACTTAAGGGTGGATTTACACATAGTGTGGTGATAGGCGTTTACTGCATCATAAAATCCCTGTCACTGCAAGAACAATGTTTTCTGTGTGCCCCATTCACACTGCAACACAGTACAGAGCTACATTGCTGCATTTTATTGTAGAGCACTGTACAGAATCGCATGGCACTGCTGTACAGAGACATGAGCAAAGTGTACTTATATACTCTTCAAATAAAGTTTGTACAAAAATAAAAAAAGGGAAGTGTGTGTGATGCGCTGAATCGCATACCACACTGCCTTTACCGCAGTCGGGAGGTAAAACTCTCCAGCAGCTGCCCGTTCCTCTGTCAATTAAGCATTTTTTACATTAATGCAAGCAATGCATTGGAATAAAACATGTTTCGGCTTTACAACCCCTTCAGAGGAATCCATTGGGGCTCCCATTGGAAGATTTTCCCTCTATTACTGTTCAGGGGACAACCCAAAGTTTGGGACTTTCTTTTACTTTCACTTTCAACAGTAATAGTAAACAGGAGAAAGAGAGAGGAGGGATCTCACAAAATGAGGACACACGCAGCAATAAAAACTTAGGTGTTTTTAACCCCTCTCCACTCTGTCAAAAACTTAAAAAGTAAGTTCTGCCTTTAGTTTTATTTTAACCCCTAGGCCCGAGCGCACACAAATATATTCTGCCTCTCAGCGGCCGGCCCTTTGCACCGAGCGGCCACATATTTGCATGCATTAGCGCCGATAGAGCTGTGGCAAGAGCAGGCCCCCTATGCACAGTGACCGGCGGGTCATGAAAAGCTCCTGATTGCTGCTTGCGATTGAGAGTAAAAAAGATCTCGTTAACCGAACAGTTTGTTGTTTACCGGGCTCCCGCGTTCGGCACATCGCAGATCTGGCAGACAGATTATTGTGCGGGGCTGGGGATGACCCAGCGGTTCATGGTGCATGTGGGCACGAATGACAAAGTTAAAGGTAGGTGGAGGATCCTAAAGAATGATTTCAGGGACTTAGGTAATAGATTGAGGAAAAGGACCTCCAAGGTGGTTTTCTCTGAAATACTGCCTGCACCTTGAGCCACACAGGAGAGGCAGAAGGAGATTAGGGAACTTAACAAGTGGCTGAGGCACTGGTGTAGGAAGGAGGTGTTTGGGTTCCAGGAGAACTGGGCTGACTTCCCAGTCGGCTACCGGCTCTTTAGTAAGGATGGGCTGCACCTTAATGGGGGCGGTACAGCTCTTTTGGGGAGAAAGATGGCCACCAAGTTGGAGGGGCTTTTAAACTAGGAGACGGGGGGAGGGTTCAGAAGTAGAGTCAGTTAGGAGGGAGCAAAGGACTGAAGACAGTTGTAGGGTCAGCAGTGACAGTAGGTCCACAACGTCAATCGGTAGGTCTGTGCGGGAGAACCGCCGACCAAACAGGAATAAACATAACCACCAATCACATTTAACTTCCGTAACACTAAGAGGGGTATATGCTAATGCCAGGAGCCTAGCTAATAAAATGGATGAGTTGGAAATGTTAGTACATGAGGAGGACATAGACCTTGTGGGAATAGCGGAGACTTGGTTCGACCCCTCACATGACTGGCTGGCAAATATCCAAGGGTATTCAGTGTACCGGAAGGACAGGGTAGGAAAAAGAGGGGGAGGGGTATGTCTCTATGTCAAGAATAATGTAAGGGTGATTGAGAGGAGTGACATTACCGAAGGGATGAGTATGGAGTTAGAATCCATATGGGTAGAACTCCATAGGGAAGGAGAAAAGGGAAAAGTAATTGTGGGGGTGTGCTATAGGCCACCTAAACAAGGGGAGGAGATAGAACTGGAATTTTTAGCACTTTTGGGTAAAGTGGCAAAGCTAGGATCAGTCATCATATTGGGGGACTTCAATTATCCCGACATCGACTGGGGAGAGGGGACTACACACTCACATAAGGCCCGTCTATTCATGGAAACCTTACAGGATAATTACATGTCACAGCTGGTGGATTCTCCTACTAGAGAAAACGCAATCCTGGATCTATTGATCACTAATGACCCAGACATAATCTCGGAGGTAGAAGTCCAGGACTACCTGGGCTCTAGCGATCACAGGATGATCACATTTAGCGTAAATAACAATATAGCAAGGCAAGTGGGGAACATAAGAACCCTTAACTTCAGAAGGGCAAACTTTCCAAAATTGTACTCATTGATGGAAAGGGTTAACTGGGACCAAACCTTGGGATCACTGACCACAGAGGAGAAATGGGAGTGCTTTTGGAACATATTAAGCAAATGCATCTTGCAGTGCATTCCTACGGAAAATACATTTAGAAGAGACAAAGCCAAACCTGGCTGGCTAAACCGTAGTGTTAAAAAACTTATTAGGGGAAAAAAATTGGCCTTCAGGAAATATAAATCAGAGGGCACAGTATTGGCTTTCGACCAATACAAGGAGGCAAATAAGAAGTGTAAACACGAAATCAAGATGGCTAAAATAGACTTTGAGAGACAAATAGCGGAGGATAGTAAAAAAAAACCCAAAGAAATTCTTTAAATATATCAACAGCAAAAAAACTAGGGCAGAGCATATTGCACACATAATTAATGATGATGGGAGGATGGTTACAGAGGACACTAAAAAAGCAACCGTGCTGAATGCTTTTTTCTCGTCAGTATTTACACAGGAAAAGGAGGGGTACACTGACCATGACTGTATGGTTAGTAGTAATACATAGGACTTGCCACTATGGCTAACAGAGGGTGAAATCAGGGAAAGGCTGGATAAACTTAACACAAACAAATCACCAGGCCCGGATGGCGTACATCCGAGAGTACTCAATGAACTCAGTAAGGTTATATCCAGACCACTGTTCCTGATCTTTGCAGGATTAACAGGATTGACAGTATTAGGACAGGAGATGTACCAGGGGAGTGGAGGAAAGCAAACGTGATTCCGATATTCAAAAACGGTCAGAGGCATACACCGGGAAATTATAGGCCTGTCAGTCTGACATCAGTAGTATGTAAACTTCTGGAGGGGATGATAAGGGACTATATCGTAGAGTTTGCTAAAGACAACAGCATCATCAGCAGTAACCAGCATGGGTTTACAAATGGGCGTTCTTGTCAAACCAATCTCTTAACATTCTACGAGGAGGTGAGCTGTGAGCTAGATAGGGGCAGACCAGTGGATGTGGTGTACCTAGATTTCGCTAAGGCGTTTGATACAGTTCCCTATAAGCGCTTAATTTATAAAATAAGGTCTGCAGGTATCGACAGCAGGGTTTGCTCTTGGATACGGAACTGGCTAAAAGGGCGTGTCCAAAGGGTGGTAATAAACAGCGCATACTCAGACTGGTCTGAGGTAATAAGCGGGGTCCCCCAAGGCTCAGTCCTGGGACCAACCTTGTTCAATTTATTCATAAACAGCATTGAGGTCGGGATCAGTAGTTCGATATCAGTTTTTACAGATGACACAAAATTGGGCAGGGCAATAACTGCACAGCATGAAGCAGATATCCTACAGGATGACCTGGACAAAATAACAGAGTGGGCAACGACTTGGCAAATGAGGTTTAACGTGGAGAAGTGTAAGGTTTTGCACTTGGGGACTAGAAACATAAAAGCACAATACACATTAGGAGGGGAACCCTTAGGGGAATCAAAAATGGAGAAAGATCTGGGAGTCTTGGTTGATGATAGACTAGGCAACAGCATGCAATGTCAAGCGGCAACTGCCAAGGCTAGCAGAATATTAGCATGCATAAAGAAAGGGATGTATTCCAGAGATAAGTCTATAATCCTTCCACTTTATACAACTCTGGTCGGACCGCATCTGGAGTATTCTGTCCAGTTCTGGTCGCCAGTCCTTAGGAGGGATGTGTTGGAGCTGGAGAGAGTCCAGAGAAGGGCAACTAAACTGATTAGGAGATTGGAGGACCTTGATTATGAAGAGCGTCTGCAATCACTTGATTTATTCTCCCTGGAGAAGAGACGCTTGAGGGGGGACATGATAGCAATTTTTAAATATCTCAATGGGGATCTCAGCTTAGAAAAAAAGCTGTTCAGTCGAAGGGATTGCATGAGGACTCGGGGGCATACAATGCAATTAGAGGAGAAGCGTTTTAACCTCAGGCAGCGTGGGGGGTTCTTTACTGTTAGGGCTACAAGATTGTGGAATTCTCTACCACAAGAGGTGGTTTCTGCGGGTAGTATGGTGGCTTTCAAAAGACTATTAGACATACATCTCAAGGATCAGAACATTCAGGGGTATGTGAGATGATTACAGCCACACACACCTACACAGGTTGAACTGGATGGACTGTTGTCTTTATTCAACCTCACCTACTATGTAACTATGTAAGTGTTATGTAACGGTATCAGCCAAATGATCAGACCAGTGGTGATGTGCAATTTCTAATGTACTTAACAATGTGGAACGTAGATTACACAGGAGATCATGTGAACAGGGGTTTGTAGTACAAAACAGCAATATGAGGAAGGGAGAAACATTCATAAAACATGGGAAAACAATTATATTGCAGTTCTAGTAATGGCCACTAGATGGCAGCAGAGTGTTCTGAGTTCAGTTTACAGATAGGATAAAGATCTGAAGATTTCTCACGTGTTCCCAGAGATTGATCGTTCATTCAGCAGACTGGGAGATGTGGGGATTTCTTGCTGGCACAGAGGCACTGCTGATGCTGACTTTGGTCAGGAGGCTCTGGGGGCCGTAGATAGGACCAACCCACTGCTTGGACAGCTTCTCCACATGGACTGTAACAGAGTCCTCTCCAGTGACTGGGGCTTGGATAGATGCTGCGTGCTCTTGTGCTCACTGCTGGTGGCCCACACACCAGACCGATCGAATGAGGACCCAGCACCTGGGGACAGCTCACTTGCCCAGTCACTGCTGTCCCATCAGGCAGGATCTCTCTGAGCACAGGAAGCTGGGCGGAGCTGGCATTTATACTCCCTGGGCATGTCCTGGAACTCAGGGGATGCTGGGAGCCCAGAGGATTGTGGGGAATTGAGTTAAAGGGACTTGCACCTGCATCTGGATAAAGGGGCACACCACTACATAACTATGAGAGTTTTCCGATCAAGTGACAGCCAATCATGGCGGTCACAAGCTCGGCCCCACCTCCTGGAATTCACAACCCATTAAAGCAAAAGTACTTCAAATGTGACAGAGAAGACACAAAGTACAAATATGTGGTTAGTGGGATGGATGTCAGGCGCTTGGACACGTTTTGTACCTGTTCCTTTTTTCTCTGGCTGTAGTGAGCTGTTGCTGCTTATTGAATTCCTGCTCTTAATACTGCACATGAACCTCCATTACAGTAAGGGCCGGTTCACACTATAGCGAGTGCGCCGATCGCATATAATTCGGAGTGCACTGCTCCTTCATTACATGCGATCGGAGGTGCGGATGCGAATTCAGCCATACACTTTTGCTGAATTCGCACCAAACACGCACATGACCCTTTTTTCCAGCCGCATCAGGATCGTATCACACAGTGGTTCTGTAATGTTCTGGTACCTCTGGTACCCTTGTTCCATATTTCTCCTTTGCTAATTGCGTCCCATCTTGTGTAACAAGAGACGCATATACCTTTAAGACCGGATGACATCATTGCCGAGCGCCGCTATGAGCGGCTATTTCAATCGCCGGCTTTCTCTCACTCATCGCTCGTTCAAACCACATGTTCACCGCACCTTCTCCTGTGAAGTCGGAGCTGCTGACATTTCCTTTGCTGAACTGACGCCGGAACCTTGCCGCTGATCCGTATCTCGCTACGGGATCACCTCTCTATCTATGGACATTGTTACTACTAACCTATCTAAGTGATAAGTACCCCACAGGGGATTCCTTACTAACCAATCTCCTACTGTCATCTACCGCAATTACCAGGACTATCTATCTATCTATTCCATACCATCTGCATAGACTGTTAGCTCTTGGGACTACCTCAACTATCCTTGCACTAGGTTACTCTGTCTAAGTATACTCCATCTGTGTCCTCTTACCATCTGCACTATACTAGACATCAGAACCTATCTGCTTTACCATCACCTGCAACTCTCCTAATATTACTCCTAGTAATCACCATACAACCTGTCTCTCATCTATACATTCTCATATGTTCTATCCCTCCACTAAAACATCTGATTGAGTATATGTATATTGCATAACAGGCTGTACACCGTGATGAAGTCCTGAGAGTTGGATAGGTTTATTCAACAGTATCTCTACAAGGCTACTGAGTGTGATAATTCTGCAGCTGAAAATCCATCCATTAACAAAAACGCACGAACGTTACAGGTTCACACTTGTGCGATCCGATCCTGTGCGAACTGTCAGATCGCACTGCGATATGCGATCAAACTGGGGCTGTCATTAACATTGACACCCCCTGCGTATCGCATATGGCAGTGTGAACTGTGTTTTCTGCTATATATTTTTGGTAAAAAAATCGCAATAAGCTTATTTTGATTGGTTTGCGTAAAAGTTATTCTGTTTACGAACTACGGGAAAGATTTATGTCCTTTCTTATTGTTTTTTTTTTTTACTAGTAATGGCGGGGATCTGCGATATTTTTTTTTTTTGCAGGACTGCGACATGGCGGCGGACAGATCAGACCCCTAACTGACATTTTTGACACTTATGGGGGTACCAGTGACATTACAATAGTAATCAGTGCTAAAAATAAGCACTGTTACTGTAAAAATGACACTGGCAGGGAAGGGGTTAACATTACTGGTGATCAGTGGGTTAAATGTATCCCTAGGGGCGTGATTCTAACTTTCAGGGGGCGTGGCTTGTGAAGTAATCACAGAGACATGCGATCCTATATAGCAGGATCACATAGCCTCTGATCACTTCAGGGAGAATGACAGACGGCTGTGTTTACATCAGCCGTCTGTCTTTCTCTCAGCTGCGGGAGATCGCGAGTGGCCGGCAGCCATCGGAGCTGCTGGTCACATGCACTGGCTCCCCAGTTGATGAGCGGGGGTGGGAGCATGCCGCCGGCTGCGCGCGCTCGCCCCCTACAGTCTCCTGAGCGAGCGACGTAACATAACGTCACTTTGCCCAGGAGCAGCTGCCTGCCACAGTAAAACTCTCTGTGATGTCGCTATGTGGTTAATGGGGGCACAGACAGCAAAGATGGCCTAGGCTATAAGAAGATTACCAAGACCCTAAAACTGAGCTGCAGCATGGTGGCCAAGACCATACAGCAGTTTAACAGGACAGGTTCCACTCAGAACAGGCCTCACCATGGTCGACCAAAGAAGTTAAATGTACGTATCAGTGCTGCCAGAATTGCTGCAGAGGTTGAAGGGGTGAGGGGGTCAGCCTGTCAGTACTCAGACCATACGCCGCACACTGCTTTAAATTGGTCTGCATGGCTGTCGTCCCAGAAGGAAGCCTCTTCTAAAGATAATGCACAAGAAAGCCTGCAAACAGTTTGCTGAAGACAAGCAGACTAAGGACATGGATTGATGGAACCATGTCCTGTGGTCTGTTGAGACCAACATAAATTAATTTGGTTCAGATGGTGTCAAGTGTGTTTTGGCGGCACCCAGGTGAGGAGTACAAGGACAAATGTGTGTTGCTTACAGTCAAGCATGGTGGTGGGAGTGTCATGGTCTGGGGCTGCATGAGTGCTTACCGACACTGGGGAGCTACAGTTCATTGAGGGAACCATGAATGCCAACATGTACTGTGACATACTGAAGCAGAGCATGATCCCCTCCGTTTGGAGACTGGGTCGCCGGGCAGTATTCCAACATGATAAAGACCCCAAACGCACCTCCAATACGACTACTGCCTCGCTAAAGAAGCTGAGGGTAAAGGTGATGGACTGGCAAAACATGGAGACCTAAACCCTATTGAGCATCTGTGGGGCATTCTCAAACGAAAGGTGGAGGAGCTCAAGGTCTCTAACATCCACCAGCTCTGTGATGTTGTCATGGAGAAGTGGAAGAGGACTCCAGTGGCAACCTGTGAAGCTCTGGTGAACTCCATGCCCAAGAACGTTAAGGCAGTGCTCGAAAGTAATGATGATCACACAAAATATTGACACTTTGGGCCCAATTTGGACATTTTCAGTTAGGTGTGTACTGACTTTTGTTTCCAGCAGTTTAGACATTAATGGCTGTGTGTGTTGAGTTATTTTGAGGGGACAGCATATTTACACTGTTATACAAGCTTTACACTTACTACTTTACATTGTAGCAAAGTGTAATTTCTGCAGTGTTGTCACATGAAAAGATATAATAAAATATTTTCAAAAATATGACGGGTGTACTCACTTTTGTGAGATATTGTAGATGGTGATTACCGTTAAAATTATCATTCACATATAAAGGCAGATCACACTCCTTTTGTCACCTTTCATGATGGAGAAGCTTTGTTGTGGGATCTAGGCATTATCTACAAAGAACCGCATCACGCCAGACGACCTGCTTCCTCCTCTCACCACTATGGTCAGCGATCGTCACCAGCCAGAAGATCTCCGCCGAACACCTGAGGGGCCTACCATCTTTTGGTAGGCGCCCTGCGGCCCTTATTTTATGAGGGGATTTTGCTTCACCTTTTCCATTGCTTAGGACGCCTTCATCCTGTTGACGATAGTGATATGGGCACTACTACCTCTGTTTGCATTACAGTTTTCTAGCTAGATTAATCGCTTCCGGACTGCGGCAGTCAGCCCCTCCTGCGCAAACTGACGTAGGTATACGGGTAGCGTTGCCAGCCACGCCCCCTGATGACGTCTGATTATGACGAAACATGTAGGTGGAGTTTGGCTGGCGTGGCGCTTGGTGCTTCGGAGGATACAGCGACCATCTTTTTGGTGTCCAGAGCTGCTGCTTTATGAGCTGTTACTTGCTGGATGTTGTGTAAGTGGCAAATTTTTATACAAATAAACCTGCTAGTTTGCAATACTACACCATGAGGAGTCTGTACTTTTTATCTCTGATCTGAGGTCTGTTGAGTACCTGTACCGGGCTGCATGATTAAGAGGACTGTGGGACCTGAGGCTGACTCTACAAAAGAGGAGGTTTATTGTGCACGCTAGACTGACCTCTGTAATGGGGGTCTGTCAGATTTGGTAAGAGGCTTGAACACCTGGTGATTGCTGGTGGTGGCTTCTGGATTCACAGTTATATTGGAATTACGATAACACTTGATCCCCTATCTATTATTGTGTGTGGACTTTATGTGAACTGTTTACCACCTTAATATTTGTGGACCCTATAAGATTGGTTCACTTCACCTTAACCACTTAAGCCCCGGAAGATTTTACCCCCTTCCTGACCAGGGGGTATTTTGTGATTCGGCACTGCGTGACTTTAACGGACAATTGCACGGTCGTGCAACACTGTACCCAAATGAATTTGACGTCCTTTTTTTCCCCACAAACAGAGCTTTCTTTTGGTGGTATTTGATCACCTGTGCGATTTTTTGATCATGCGCTATAAACAAAAAAAGAGTGACAATTTTGCAAAAATAACAATATTTTTCACATTTTTTTATATGAAATTCCCCAAAAAAATGTAAAAGTCAACATTTTTTAACATTTTAGGCCAATTTGTTTTCTGCTACATATGTTTAGTAAAAAAAAATTGCAAAAAGCGTATTTTGATTGGTTTGCGCAAAAGTTATTGCATTTACTAACTAAGGGAAAGATTTTTGTAATTTTTATTATTTTTACGAGTAATGGCGGCGATCTGCGATTTTTTTTTGCGGGACTGCGACATTGCGGCGGACAGATCTGACCCTTGACCGACATTTTTGACACTTTTGGGGGTACCAGTGACATTACTACAGTAAACAGTGCTATAAATTAGGGATGATTGAACTTTTCAAAAGTTCGGTTCGGCCAGAACATCCGAACTTCCCGAAAGTTCGGCCCGGATTTCAGAACCCCATTGAAATCAATGGGACCCGAACTTCGGTAATCAAAAAACACCATTTTGAAGCCCTAAAACCCAATGAATGCCCCTAAAAAGTGCCTAGGGTTCCGGGTCATGCCCCAGGGACTATTAATCACGCAAAAAAAAGTTCTTAAAAATTGTCATTTTTGATAGAGAGCCAATTATTGAAAAAATTAAAAAAAAAAATAAATTCTTTGGATTTAGTGTCTGGGGGGTCTAAAAAGTGTCCCTGTGAAGTTTCAGCTCTGTAGCATGTCCAGAACCAGAAAAAAAAAAGATTGTTTGTATTAGGTCACTTATAGAACAGGGATATGGCTCCGCTATTTTCACACCTTGCCGGTTTAGTAGCAAGCGTTTTTTTGGGCATTTTTTGGGGGACTTTGGAGGCAGGCAAAACATCTGAACTTCTGTGTAGGGGTATATATACATACACCCATGTCTGTATATATACACATACACATATATAGGTGTGAAAATAGCAGAAATCTATGCTTGCGCTAATTACACCAATATAGCTTCTCTCCTATAACACCTATATAAGTGTATGTGTATAAATACATATAAGTGTGTGTATATATAACCCTATACAGAAGTTCAGATGTTTTGCCTGCCTCCAAAGACCCCAAAAAAATGCCCCAAAAAAACGCCTGCAAGAACACACCTGGGCATTTTTTTTTGGCGCAGGCATTTTTTGGGCATCTTTGGAGGCAGGCAAAACATCTGAACTTCTGTGTAGGGGTATATATACATACACCCATGTCTGTATATATATATATATACACATACACATATATATAGGTGTGAAAATAGCAGAAATCTATGCTTGCGCTAATTAACACCAATATAGCTTCTCTCCTATAACACCTATATATGTGTAAGTGTATAAATACTGTACATATAAGTGTGTGTGTATATATAACCCTATACAGAAGTTCAGATGTTTTGCCAGCCTCCAAAGACCCCAAAAAAATGCCTGCGCCAAAAAAAAAAAAATGCCCAGGTGTGTTCTTGCAGGCGTTTTTTTTTGGGCATTTTTTTGGGGTCTTTGGAGGCAGGCAAAACATCTGAACTTCTGTATAGGGTTATATGTACACACACACTGATATGGCTTCTCGCCTGTGAGCATGCTTTTTGCTGCAGGCGTTTATTGGGCTTTTTTTAAGGAGATGTTTGGAGTCAGGCATGACATCTGGACATCTGAACATCTGTGTAGGGGTATATATATACATACACCCATGTCTGTATTTATACACATACACATATATAGGTGTGATAGGAGAGAAGCTATATTGGTGTTAATTAGCGCAAGCATAGATTTCTGCTATTTTCACACCTATATATGTGTATGTGTATATATACATACTTGTGTGTGTGTATATATACCCCTACACAGAAGTTCAGATGTTTTGCCTGCCTCCAAAGACGCCCAAAAAATGCCCAAAAAAATGCCAGTTACAAAAACGCCCAGGTGTGTTTTCGCAGCTGGCGTTTTTTTTTGTGCATTTTTTGGGGGTCTTTGGAGGCAAGCAAAACATCTGAACTTCTGTATAGGGGTATATATACACACACACTTGTATGTATTTATACACATACACACATATATAGGTGTTATAGGAGCGGAGACATATGCCTGTTAATTATTTTATTAGCGCAAGCATATGTTTCTGCTACTTTCACACCTATATATGTGTATGTGTATATATACAGACATGGGTGTATGTATATATATACCCCTACACAGATGTTCAGATGTCCAGATGTCATGCCTGACTCCAAACATCTCCTTAAAAAAAGTCCAATAAACGCCTGCAGCAAAAAGCATGCTCACAGGCGAGAAGCCATATCAGTGCACTGAATGTGACGTAAGAGAAACAATCTTTTCTCTATAGCGGTCACCCTGATATGGAAGGGCTTTGTCACCCTGCCAAAGCAGTCACAGTCAGTTAACCCTACACTACACTACGGTCCCCTTACACTTAACACTTTCCCTACAGAAACTAAATTATTAAAGCTAACTATAGTGGAAAATAGCACCCTAACTACACTAGATATCCCTTTCCTCACACTAAAAATTGCTAAATGACACTTTGTAGCAGAGGTAACAGAACTGCTTCCACTCTCTTCCATGTCCCTGTATAACAGTGCTAGGAATTTGGCGGGAGCTATCTTATATACTGGGGGGCGTATTCACTAATGATTGGCCTATGGACCCCCTAGTCACTCCAATCACATTCCTAGCATTCTCCTGCCCCCTCAATTGGCTTTTACTGATGGTTCTGGTCCAATCACAGGCGGTCGGCAAGTGGTTAAAATCGCTGCATGTTTATATAAGATTTTATCTGTATCCACAATTCAGGATTTGTGCAAGCTGTTTTTTTTTTGCTTTATATTAGTTTGTTTATTAGGATTAGCACAGTATATTGCCCTCATTTACTAAAATGTTAAACAAATTTAGTTTTTTTGTTTTTTATTTTTTTTGGGGGAATGTTATATAGCAGAAAGTGAAAATGATTGTTTTTTTTTTTTTCAGAATTGTCGCTCTCTTTTTGTTTACAGCCATCCTGTCTGGTCCTCTCTGGGTTTTGTTCCCAGAGAGGGCCCCGGTCCAATGCTGTGCAAATAATACAATGATTATTTCTATTCTATTACAAAGAATCTTGAATACTTGGCCATTGGCCATATATGTTGTCTTTAATTTCACTTTCTTACCTTTATTACTTATTATTCCCTTTTTTACCCATATGTTGGACCTTGACCCTGTGCTACATAGTTACATAGTTACATAGTAGGTGAGGTTGAATAAAGACAATCGTCCATCCAGTTCAACCTGTGTAGGTGTGTGTGGCTGTAATCATCTCACATAGCCCTTAATGTCCTGATCCTTGAGATGTAAGTCTAAGAGTCTTTTGAAAGCCACCATACTACCCGCAGAAACCACCTCTTGTGGTAGACAATTCCACAATCTTGTAGCCCTAACAGTAAAGAACCCTCCTCGTTGCCTGAGGTTAAAACGCTTCTCCTCTAATCGCATTGTATGTCCTCGAGTCCTCATGCAATTCCTTCGAATGAACAGTTTTTTTTCTAAGCTGAGATCCCCATTAAGATATTTATAAATTGCTATCATGTCCCCCCTCAGACGTCTCTTCTCCAGGGAGAATAAATCAAGCGATTGCAGCCGCTCTTCATAGTTAAGGTCCTCCAACCCCCTAATCAGTTTAGTTACCCTTTTCTGGACTCTCTCCAGCTCCAACACATCCCTCCTGAGGACTGGCGACCAGAACTGGACAGAATACTCCAGATGCGGTCGGACCAGCGTTTTATAAAGTGAAAGGATTATAGTCTTATCTCTGGAATACATCCCTTTCTTTATGCATGCTAATAATCTGCTGGCTTTGGCAGCTGCCGCTTGACATTGCATGCTGTTGCCTAATCTATCATCAACCAAGACTCCCAGATCTTTCTCCATTTTTGATTCCCCCAAGGGTTCCCCTCCTAACGTGTATTGTGTTTTTATGTTTTTAGTCCCCAAGTGCAAAACCTTACACTTCGCCACGTTAAACCTCATTTGCCATGTCGTTGCCCACTCCGTTATTTTGTCCAGGTCATTCTGTAGGATATCTGCTTCATGCTGTGCAGTTATTGCCCTGGCCAATTTTGTGTCATCTGCAAAAACTGATAACGAACTACTGATCCAGTCCTCAATGCTGTTTATGAATAAATTGAACAAGGTTGGTCCCAGGACTGAGCCCTGGGGCACCCCGCTTACTACCTCAGACCAGTCTGAGTATGCGCTGTTTATTACCACCCTTTGGACACGGCCTTTTAGCCAGTTTGGTATCCAAGAGCAAACCCTGCTGTCAATACCTGCAGACCTTATTTTATAAATTAGGCGCTTGTGGGGAACTGTATCAAACGCCTTAGCGAAATCCAAGTACACCACATCCACTGGTCTGCCCCCATCTAGCTCACAGCTCACCTCCTCGTAGAATGCTAAGAGATTGGTTTGACAAGAACGCCCATTTGTAAACCCGTGCTGATTACTGCTGATGATGTTGTTGTCTTTAGCATACTCTACGATATAGTCCCTTATCATCCCCTCCAGAAGTTTACATATTATCGATGTCAAACTGACAGGCCTATAATTTCCCGGGATATGCCTATGGCCCTTTTTGAATATCGGAATCACGTTAGCCTTCCTCCAATCCCCTGGTACATCTCCTGTCCTAATACTGTCAGCAAAGATCAGGAACAGTGGTCTAGATATAACTTTACTGAGTTCCTTGAGTACTCTCGGATGTACGCCATCCGGGGCTGGTGATTTGTTTGTGTTAAGTTTATCCAGCCTTTCCCTGATTTCACCCTCTGTTAGCCATAGTGGCAAGTCCTGTGTATTACTACTAACCATACAGTCATGGTCAGTGTACCCCATACAGTCATGGTCAGTGTACCCCATACAGTCATGGTCAGTGTACCCCTCCTTTTCCTGTGTAAAGACTGACGAGAAAAAAGCATTCAGCACGGTTGCTTTTTCAGTGTCCTCTGTAACCATCCTCCCATCATCGTTAATTATGTGTGCAATATGCTCTGCCCTAGTTTTTTTGCTGTTGATATATTTAACCACTTGCCGACCACCGCACGACTATCTACGGCGGCGGTCAGCCCCTCACAGGCAAAGTGACGTAGGTCTACGTCGCTCGCCTGTGAGGGTTTAGGGAGCGAGCGCGCGCCGCCGGAGGCGCGCTCCCGCTCCCGCGTGGTCACGGACCCCCCCGCGCGTGTGACCGGCAGACCCGATCACCGCCGGCCACTCTGCGATCGGCGGGGGAGAGGGAGAAAGTCAGGCAGCTTGTGTAAACAAGCTGCCTGTCATTCTCCTCTCTGTATGAGAGATGATCACATGGATCTACTATGTAGATCCATTGATCACTCTGCATACAGTTGAAGCCACAGCCAATCACAGTTAGAATCACGCCCCTAGGGACACACACAGCCCCTCCCTCTCAAATAAAGTTAACCCCTTCACTACCAGTGTATTTTTACAGTAACAGTGCATATATATAGCACTGATTACTGTAGAAATGTCACTGGTAACCCCAAAAGTGTCAAAAATTTCAGTCAAGGGTCCGATCTGTCCGCCGCAATGTCGCAGTACCGCAAAAAAAATCGCAGATCGCCGCCATTATGCGTTAAAAAAAAAACAACAAAAATGACAAAAATCTTTCCCTTTGTTAGTAAACGCAATAACTTTTGCGCAAACCAATAAAAATACGCTTTTTGCGATTTTTTTTACCAAACATAGGTAGCATAAAACAAATTGGTCGAAAATATTAAAAAATTTTGATTTTTACATTTTTTTTTGGGGGAATTTCATATAAAAAAAAGAGAAAAATATTGCTATTTTTGCAAAATTTACGCTCTTTTTTTGTTTATAGCGCGTGATCAAAAAATCGCACAGGTGATCAAATACCGCCAAAAGAAAGCTCTGTTTGTGGGAAAAAAAGGACGCCAAATTCGTTTAGGTACAGCGTCGCACGACCGCGCAATTGTCCGTTAAAGTCACGCAGTGCCGAATCGCAAAATACCCTCTGGTCGTTTAGCAGCCAAATCCTCCGGGGCTTAAGTGGTTAAAGAATTTCTTTGGGTTTTTTTTACTATCCTCCGCTATTTGTCTCTCAAAGTTGATTTTAGCCATCTTGATTTCTTGTTTACTTTTCTTATCTGCCTCCTTGTATTGCTCGAAAGCCGATACTGTGCCCTCTGATTTATATTTCTTGAAGGCCAATTTTTTTCCCCTAATACGTTTTTTAACGCTACGGTTTAGCCAGCCAGGTTTGGCTTTGTCTCTTCTAAATTTATTTCCCATAGGAATGCACTGCAAGATGCATTTGCTTAATATGTTCCTAAAGCATTCCCATTTTTCCTCTGTGGTCAGTGATCCCAGGGTTTGGTCCCAGTTTACCCTTTCCATCAATGAGTACAATTTTGGAAAGTTTGCCCTTCTGAAGTTTAGGGTTCTTATGTTCCCAACTTGCCGTGTTATATTGTTATTTATACTAAATGTGATCATCCTGTGATCGCTAGAGCCCAGGTTGTCCTGGACTCCTACCTCCGAGATTATGTCTGGTTCATTAGTGATCAATAGATCCAGGACTGCGTTTTCTCTGGTAGGGGAATCCACCAACTGTGACATGTAGTTGTCCTGTAAGGCTTCCGTGAATAGACGGGCCTTCTGAGAGTGTGCAGTCCCCTCATCCCAGTCAATGTCGGGATAATTGAAGTCCCCCAATATGATGACTGATCCTAGCTTTGCCACTTTACCCAAAAGTGCTAAAAATTCCATCTCTACCTCCTCCCCTTGGTTAGGTGGCCTATAGCAAACCCGTGCTGTGGCCATGGGCATCCCCAAGGGGGGCAAGGAGGGGCAAACCTGGAATTTCAACTTCCCCTGGTTAGGGCCATTTCATACCATCCTGTCTGGTCTGTTTAATATCCCTATGTGCCCGTGCCCCTGTGTCTGTGTATGTGTTTTAAAAAAATAAGCAGTTCTTTACCTATCGCCGCTCACGTGACCGCCAGCTCTCTCCTCTCCCCATCTGACAGCTGCCTGCAGCAGGCGGGGCTGAGGATTCCCCGCTGACATCATTTGGGAGGGGAGGAGGAGAGAGGCAGTGGGTCACGTGAACGGCGATATGAAAACTGGTAAAGAACGACTTCTTTTTATAAAGCACAGACACAGGGGCACACAGGATTATTAAACAGACTGTAGACCGGATATGAAACTTTAGCTGGAGGAGAGGGGTCAGGCACTGACACAGGAGCAGACAGGGGGAGGGGGGAGAGAGGAAAGAGGAGGACAGGAGGGCTGTGGATGATGGAGGCACATAGACTAACCACGTTGTCAGAGCTCAGCATCCATGATAAACCATGGTCAGTTTACAGAGGGGAGGACATAGCCAGGCAGGATCAGCCAGGTATTTTAGGTGATAGAATGGGCCAAATTACACAGCACAAGCACTGTGTGGTATAAAATGCTTTAAAGTGGTTGTTAAGCCACTATGTTGAGTTTGCACCATCCCCTCTGTTAGATTACAAACTGTATCCTAGTGCCTGTGCTTTATTTAAAAAAAGCAGATTTCTACCTGTTTTCAAAGCACCTATCAGCACTCGCATGACTCCTGCCTCTCTTCTCTCCTCGTCTGACATCTCAAGGGGGGGAGCCAAAACCTTCTTCTGATGTCAGCCAGGGAGGCGGAGAGGAAGGTAGGAGAGAGCCGGGAGTCACGTGACGGCAGAGCAGCGCTAAGAAGACAGGTAGAAATCAGCTTTTTTTTTAATAAAGCACAGGCAATAGGATACAGATTGTAATCTAACAGAGGGGATGGTGTAAACATAACATAGTTTTTTAGCAGCTGGGAGGAGAGCAGAGCGACGCCAGTGAGAGCTGACAGGCAGTGAGGGGAGGGGGAGGAGGACAGAGGGAGACAGAGGAGGATAGTGCAGGGCTGTGGATGATGGAGACACGTACGCTGACCACGGTGTCAGGGCGCAGCAGCCATGATACACACCCCGTGGTCAGTGTACAGGGGGGAGGGTAGAAACTGGCAGGATCAGCCAGGTTTTTTAGGTATTACAGGGGGGGCAAATGACACAGCACAAGCATTGTGCTGTATAACATGTGTGACAGGAAGTCAGGTAAATCTGTGAATGTAGTCACAGACAGGAGCTACACTTCCACCTGGGTTAGACAAATCACCAATTACTATAGGGTGACGGCGACAGGAGGCAGCAATCCATAGACTTCCTTTGGACAAATTATAGAGGCCTTAACTTCCTCATTCCAAACAGCTGAAGGCCTTTCAACTTCCTTAGACAAATCTGGCTACCTCTGCAGACGACACCCTATAGTAATTGGTGATTTGTCTAACCCAGGTGGAAGTGTAGCTCCTGTCTGTGACTACATTCACAGATTTACCTGACTTCCTGTCACATACCCCCCCCCCCCTCTTATTTCAACCCTAGGGTTGGGACACAGTTTTCCAGGCATGCATGTGTCAGGCACTTCTCTTGACTCTCACTGATAAGCCTCCTAGTATCCTCAAGCTTCCGGATGAAACTGTTTCTGTCATCTTCATTGACAGATTTCTCATAAATCCCACACAGTTTGTCTCTCATCTCATATACACATTCTTCAACTGCATTTTTGGCATCATTTTGCTCCTTCTCGTTTCTGTCATCTTCATTGACAGATTTCTCATAAATGTCAGACAGCTTGTCCCTCATAACCGTCTGTCCAATCCACCATGGAGGACCGTGATCCATAGGCAACTCAATTTTGCTAGTCTTAAAGTCTTCAACATTCTTAAGACGCCTCTCTCTGCAATCAACAAATGATTTCCAGAACACTTTGAGAAACTCTGCTTCACTTAGCTTTGTTCCAAGAAATGTCTGTACTTTATCAACTTTCCTTCCATCATCATATGGGTCAAAGGCAACAACACAGTTGAACCCAGCGATCTGGGTGGTATCCATTATAGACCTCCTCTCTAGGGATGATCGAACTTTTGAAAAGTTCGGTTCGACCAGAACACCCGAATTTCAGGAAAGTTCGGTTCGGATTCCAGAACCCCATTGAAATCAATGGGACCCGATCTTCTGGAATCAAAAAACACAATTTTGAAGCCCTAAAACCCAATAAATGCCCCTAAAAAGTGCCTAGGGTTCTGGGTCATGCCCCATTAACTATTAATCACACAAAAAAAAAGTTCTTAAAAATTGACACCTATATGATCTTTTTTTCTGGTTCTGGACGTGCTACAGAGCTGAAACTTCACAGGTACACCTTTTGGACCCCCCAGACACAAAATCACACAAAAAAAAGTTCTTAAAAAATTGTCATTTTTGATAAAAAAAGCCAATTATTGAAAAATTTAAAAAAAAAAAGAGATTTTTTGATTTTTGGATTTAGTATCTGAGGGGTCTAAAAAGTGTACATGTGAAGTTTCAGCTCTGTAGCATGTCCAGAACCATAAAAAAAAGATCGTTTGTATTAGAAAACTTTGAGCACAGGAGGTTGGCTTCGCTGCTGTAACACCTTGCCGGTTTAATAGCAGGCATTTTTTTGGGTTCTTTGCAGTCACGAAAAACATCTGAACTTGTGTATAGTGGTACTGTGCACAAGTTCTGATGTTTTGCCTGCCTCCAAAAACCCCCAAAAAATTTCCAGCAAAAACACACCTGGGCATTTTTTTTTTTGACGCTAGCGTTTTTTTTGGCATTTTTTGGGGTTCTTTTGAGGCAGGCAAAACATCTGAACTTGTGTATAGTGGTGTATATACACACATACATATATTTATATACACACCTAGACATATATAGGTGTGATAGTAGCAGAAATATATGCTTGCGCTAATGAAATCATTTACAGGCCAGCCACCACACAGGGTGCAAGCCAAACAGCCACCACAGGGTGCCAGCCAGCCACCCACCCGCAACATGGTGCCTACCAGCCAGACAGCCTCCCACCACAACAGGGTGTCAGCCACCACCGGGTGCCAGCCAGCCACCCACCCACCACATGGTGCCTGCCAGCCTGACAGCCACCCACCACAACAGGGTGCCAGCCAGCCACCCACCCACCACACAGTGACTGCCAGCCAGACAGCCACCCACCACAACAGGGTGCCAGCCAGCCACTAACCCCCCACACGGTACCTGCCAGCCAGACAGCCACCCACCACAACAGGGTGCCAGGCAGCCAGCCAGCCACCACAGGGTGCCAGCCAGCCATTTTGTGTAAAGCCCCGTACACACGTACCGATCGTCGGCCGACCGATCGGCCGTCTTTTGTCCCCGGGCTGTCGTGTCCGCTGTAAAGTGCAAAAGACTGCACACGAATTTTGTCCGCCGACTGCAGAAGTGATGTCATGTGATGGTTAACTTTCCCTGTGTTTTTTCTTTTCTGAGCATGCCCAGTCTTGCAAATCTGCTGTCTGTCGGCCGAATTCTGTACTGACTGGCGAACAATTAGCCGTTCTGGTGTCGGCATACAAAAATTTTAATGCTTGCACGACAGATTCTGTTCGGCCGAAAGTGCGCTGTCGGCTGTCGGAAGCATCATACTAACAAGCTGAAAATCGGCCGATCGGTCGTCGGCCGAATCTTTTCGGCCGACAATCTGCACGTGTGTACGGGCCTTAAGCCAAAATTAGTGTCTGACTCTGACTGACTCTTGTTTCAATGGATGGAAAAATTAAAAGTGTGGTCTGGGAGTATTTCTCTTCTCCATCACCAAGAAAATCAGTAGCACTGTGCAAAAACATGCAAAAACAATGTGAGCATAGGATCAACAACTGCAAAAACCAAAAATACATCTAATCTTTTGGCCCATCTAAGAGTTCATCATCTTGAATTGTATCATGCAGGACAGAAAAAACAAAATGAATCACAAGGTGAATCATCCCTATCCCAGGCAACAATAACAGATATGTTTCAGAAAAAAACAGGTGGCTAAAATCTGATGAAAGATCACAACTGCTTGAATGGTTCAATGGCTCAAATGGTTAACACCTCCAGGTGATCATATCCCATATATCAGCCACTTTCTCCGTAGTAATCAGCATATCATGAGAAATATAAATGATCACCTGGGGGCATTAACCATTTGATATCCAGCATTTAAACCCAATTGAATCTAACATAAGGTGAGCGCCCAATCACAAGGGGGTGCACGATTAGGAGTGAGTTGTGACACCCAGGTCACTCACCTGGTTTGGAGACACCGCCACAAATTGGTGGCTTGAGCACTTATAGAAGATTTTATTTGCACAGATTGTCACAAAAGACTTTATTGGACACTTGATTGCTATTTGCCGCATGGACTTATATATTTATTATTTTACCACAGATACTACTTATCATTTATAGCACTTTATATATTTTATGGATTGATATGCAGTACATTTAAGCACAAGGATTTATTGTGATACACACTTGTGATTTAGCACTTTGCACTTTTTTCTAGCACAATTCATATTCATTTCTAGGAATCGCACTGTACACAATTATATATTTTTTTTTTACCTTTCATCATTGGATTTTATTTATGATACAGCATTTTAAGATAATGAAATTGGAATCTTTTGCTTGAGGGTTATACACATATATATTTATATTATTTTTAGGAATCACACTGTACACAACTATATATTTTTTTTTTTTATTTTTTTTTTTTTTGGAATCTTTTGCTTGAGGGTTAGACATATATATATATATTTATATAATTTTTTTTTGCTACATATTTTTAATTTTTACACATTTGGATAGATTTCTATTTTGCGCAACACTAATTATATATTTAGTGAGTGCCATACTGCAGTGCAGGATAGTCCTCCACTGACTCCAGCCCAATCCACTGTGACGTGTAGCTGTTGCCTACTTGCCTTGCTTTTCTTCTAGCAGTATTGCACTGACTGCAGTAGTTGCAGTGAGTACCATACTGCAGTGCAGATAGTCCTCCACTGACTCAGAGTCCAGTCCAATCCACTGTGACATGTAGCTTTTGCCTTGCTATTTTTATAGCAGTTGTGCAGTGTGTAATGTGTATTTTATTGTGTAGCTGTGGCCTTGCTCTTTTTATAGCAGTTGTGCAGTGTGTAATGTGTATTTTATTGTGTAGCTGTAGCCTTGCTCTTTTTATAGCAGTTGTGCAGTGTGTAATGTGAATTTTATTATGTAGCTGTTGTTGTTGCCTAGTTTTTTTCCTAGCAGTTTTCAGCTGACTGCACTGCAGTAGTGAATTACATTTTTTATATTGCAGTGAGTGAGTCCACTACTGCAGCACTTTATTATACATAATGTACAATCAGATGATGTGAAATGCTAATGTCCAACTCCTTGCAATTGAAGTTTTCCTATCAGTTTTTCTGCAGTTAAGGTGTGAAGAAGGAGCACTTAATGTTAAAAATGTTAATAAAGAAAGATTAAGAGATTTGTGTCGAAATTTGTGTTTTTTTTGGGTAATTTTTACATGTGTGAAAATATCGGCCAATATCGGCTGATACCGATATGATCGGCAAAATATCGCTATCGGCAACGAAAAAACGATATCGGTCGATCACTATCAAATACCACCAAAAGAAAGCTCTATTTGTTGGAAAAAAATGACGTAAATTTTGTTTGGGTACAGCGTTGCACGACAATTGTCCGTTACGCAGTGCCGAATCGCAAAATAGGGCCTGGTCATTAAGGGGGCAAATCCTTCCGGTCTTAAAGTGGTTAACTAACATTTTAAAATTAAATTCTGCCCTTTCCCCTTTAAAAATTAATACTCTAAATATATATAATGACTAAGCCCCTCCCCTTCATGACATTGTCAAAAAGAGGCAGAGCATGGGTGACCTTTAAATGATGCCCCCTCCTGAAAAAATTTCTGAGGATAACCATGGCTGTGGCCATGTCGACTCGTCATGGAGGGAGGTGGGGGCGGCATTGACTTTCTGTCCATGGTTTAGGGCCTTGAGTCGCATATACCAGGGTGAGTGTGCCTATCAGATGGCTAAGTCATACACTGCCACATACTCTATTTTAACCCACAATGTGCACAGATTTAACTCCCCAACCAAATGAACTAAAGCTTTCCAAAATTACTATAACAGAGAGCCAACATCTTTTTATTACAAGAAACTCGTACTGTATTTATAAAACTTCAGCCCCTAAATTCCTTAGTACTAGATATCCACAATATTACTTATCATATGGCTGTGAAAAGAAACGGGGGTTGGCAATATACTTCTCAAAAAGGACTTCTTTCGAATACATCTTCTACCATAAATTGGGCTGCCCATAGGGCTGCTATTCGGGGGAAACTTATTTAACTGGCTTCACTGTCTAAACATAACCGAGAAAGCACGACACAACAGCAAGAAGAGGAATTACAAAACCTCTAAGACAAACAGCGAGCTGTTCCCTAAATAGATATTAGACACAAAATAGATTAGACTAGGTTGGCTCTCATTTTGAGTTTCACTACCCAAGCGGAAAAACGTATTTGATGGTCAAGACATAAATACTATACCATGGGTGGCAGACCCACTACTTTGCTAGCCAGGAAATTGGCACCCCAGACATATACCCCGGCTTTGCCCAAACTAAGATTGCGTAATGGGCAACCGACTCAGAATCCAAAATTAATTATACAAGAATTTCCCAATTTTTTTTCGGAGCTATACCGCCAACCAACTCAATTCTCTAAGGAAAGGGCAGACGATTTTTTTTTTTGCGATATTTCACTTCCTCAGCTTCGACAAACTAGGGAAAGACCGCTTATCGGCAAGACCGATATATCCGAGGCCGATACGCATTTTCCCTTATACATCGGTATCGGCCCCAGAACTGGCCGATATTGCCGATATTTTTGTGACGTCATTCTGCCTTCTTAGGCCGCCTCCCTCCTCTTGGACAGCCTCGTCTGTAGTCGGGACTAGTCTCGCAGGAGTGTATCACAGACATACACCCACCCACAGCAGCCCATTGCCAGCCAGCCACCCACATCCACAGGCCCTGTACCAGCCAGCCACAGGCACTCTACCAGCAAGCCAGCTAGTCACCCACAGGCCCTGTACCTGCCACCCACAGACCCTGTACCAGCCAGCCACCCACAGGCACTGTACCAGCCAGCCAGCCACCCACAGGCCCTGTACCAGCCAGCCACCCACAGCCCCTGTGCCAGCCACCCACCTACCACAGGGTGCCAGCCAGCCACCCACCACAGGGTGCCAGACAGCCAGCCAACCACCACAGGGTGCCAGACAGCCACCCACCCACAGACAGGGTGCCAGCCAGCCAGCCACAGGCCCTGTACCAGCCAGCCACAGGCACTGTACTAGCCAGCTGCCCACAGGCCCTGTACCAGCTAGCCACCCAAAGCCCTGTGCCAGCCACCCACCTACCACAGGGTGCCAGCCAGCCACCCACCACAGGGTGCCAGCCAGCCACCCACCCACCACAGGGTGCCAGCCAGCCATTCACAACAGGGTGCCAGCCAGCCACCCACCGCAGGGTGCCAGCCAGCCACCCACCACAGGGTGCCAGCCAACCACCCACCACAGGGAGCCAGAAAGCCAGCCATTAAGCATTAAACAGAAATGAACATGTTCAGTACCAGATTTGTGTCAAAAATTGTCTTTATTTTTCAAAACTTTAAATGTACAAAATATCGGCCGATACCGATACGTCATGACCAAGATATCGGTATTGAAATCAGCCCTGAAAAAAACATATCGGTCTATCCCTACAACAAACCCATACTGAACTTATAGACAAAGAATTTTCTTAGCCATAAATTAGAGCCACCATAAAATCCCTACATCCACTTAAGGCCCCAGGCCCAGATGGCTTCTCGGGTCACTATTATAGGAAATACCAAGAGATTTGCATCCCTCATTTATGTGCCTACTTTAATCACATTTGGAGAGGTAATTGTATTCCATATCACGAGAATACGGCGTACATACATATTTTATTGAAAATGGGAAAGGATCACGGTGATTGCTCGAATTACCGCCCAATATCACTAAATGTGGATCTAAAAATAATATCAACGATATTAGCCCTTCGATTGAACTTCTTCCTTGCACAGTACATACATCCCGACCAAACAGTATTTATTCCTGGCTGCCAGGCATCAGATCAGACCAGAAGAATTATTGACATTATTTCAGCCATTGACTGGGATGGAAAAAGGCCCCGACAGGGTATGCTGCTGTCTTTGGATGTATGCAAGGCCTTTGACTCCCTGTCATGGGACTATTTATTATATGTTCTGACCTGGCTCGGTTTTGGCCTGGATTATTTGTCCACTTTACGTGTATTGTACAGCTCGCCCACTGCATCTCTAATGATCAAGGGCGATCCTTCACACCCTTTTCCAATCCACACGGGGACTTGGCAGGGTTGTCCTCTATCTCCATTGCTGTTTGTGTTGGCTCTAGAGCCACCAGCTATTACAATTTGCGAATGTCCAGATATAAAGGGGATAGAGTGTGGAGACAGAGAGCATAAATGCAGGCTCTTTCCGGATTATATCCTAATGGTTGTTTCTACACCTTTTACCAGCCTCCTAACCTCCCTGCAATACTCCAGCCCTTCTCAAAGATTTCTGGTCTTTCAATGAATTACGAAAAATCACAAGCATGAAATATCTCTCTACAGGACAATATTTTAGAAACCCTTCAATTTTCAAATACAGTATCTCACAAAAGTGAGTACACCCCTCACATTTTTGTAAATATTTTATTATCAATCTACGGTAGATAAAGAAGACTACCAAGAAGATGGATGGGGGCTCGAGGTGAGATGGCCATGCTCTCCATCTGAATACATGCTGGTGTTTTTGCTACTGGGACAATTTTATCTGGATACACCATGGAGGTTCTCCTGGCTTGCCTCAGAACGAGCATGACAACTAGACACTGCCCACTGTATCTGTAGATGCATAGCTGCTTTTTCTTCCATCGGCCTCTCCATAATTTATTTGCATTTCCTGTGACAGACAGGGACTTTTGGGTTCCAATATACTCTGTCTCGTTATCGAGCTGTACATAATTCAGTACTATTGAAGGTCTATTAAGGCTCTCTCTTTATATAGCATGTTACAGACCCCTGAAGAAGCAGCCCAAAATAGGCTGCGAAACATGTTGGGTTAATTCTCCGAGGTGAGCTATATATTTACCATTGCCTATTGTCTGTACCTGTGTTACTGCATTATATGTACTCCACGATATGTTTAATACATATATAATTTTTTCCCCCTATCTGGTTTTAACTATGTATAAATAAAATACTTGATTTTATCAATTTTTGCTATGGTCTTTTCTACTGTACCATTAAAATCCCACCAGCCCTCATCATTTTTTCTTTGTTTCTTGCTCTGATTTTTCTTTTTTCTTTTCACATCTCTCCATTCTGTCTCTTTGCCTCCCCTCCTTTTTTCTACTCCTTAACCGTTTTTTCCCTGTCCTTCTCCTCCCTTTCCCCTCCCCTCCCCTCCCCTCCTACCCCTTTCCTTTTCCCTTCTACCTAGTTTCTGTCCTTTCCTTTCTCTACACTTTTCCTTTTTTTCTCTATGCTCACTCATGGTCTTTCATGTATTCTCTGGATGAAGGCCCGGACACCTCGAGCCCCCATCCATCTTCTTGGTAGTCTTCTTTATCTACCGTAGATTGATTATTCAATTGGGATGTCGGTACCTTGTTACTATTTTTTGTACATCAAACACTTTAATTCTTTATTAAATATTTTATTATATATTTTCATGTGACAACACTGAAAAATGAAACTTTGCTACAATGTAAAGTAGTGAGCGTACAGCTTGTATAACATTTGTGTAAATTTGCTGTCCCCTCAAAAAAACTCAACACACAGCTAATAATATCTAAACCATTGGCAAAAGAGGTGAGTACACCCCTAAGTGAAAATGTTAACATATTAATGTTACAAGGTCTCAGGTATGAATGTATAGCAGTTGTGTTAAATTTGGTGTTATCGCTCTCATTCTCTCATACTGGTCACTGTAAGTTCAACATGGAACCTCATGCCAAAAAACTCTGAGGGTTTTAAAAAAAAAAATTGTTGCTCTACATAAAGATGGCCTAGGCTATAAAAAGATTTCCAAGACCCTGAAACTGAGCTGCAGCACAGTTCCCAAGACTACACAGCAGATTAAGAGGACAGGTTCCACTCAGAACAGGCCTCGCCATGGTCGATCAAAACAATTGAGTGCACATGCTCAGCTAAAATCCAGAGGTTGTCTATGGGAAATATACATATGAGTGCTGCCGGCATTGCTGCAGAGGTTGAAGGGGTGGGAGGTCAGCATGTCAGTGCTCAGACCATACGATGCACATTGTATCAAATTGGTCTGCATGGCTGTTGTCCCAGAAGGAAGAGACAACCCAACAACAATATTATGGCGCTCTGCTAGTGTGGACAGAACTGCAATATATATGCAACATATAATTGGACAACTGTTGAGGATAACGTGGGTAGTGGAGGAATCCAGGATAGTTTCATAATCTCAACGATGGTAGTAGTCCAAGTGAACAAGGCTGTACTCAGTGGCTGCCGGCTGGAGCAAGGAGAGGCTCTACATGGTAAGAAGAAACAAGAAAGCAGCGCCTACTGAGTGTAGCATACAAAGTTTAATAGGAATTAAAAGAGATTATGCACTCGCAAAGGTAAATTGTATGCCAGCATGGTTACATAGTTACAGTGCCTTGCGAAAGTTTTCGGCCCCCTTGAACTTTGCGACCTTTTGCCACATTTCAGGCTTCAAACATAAAGATAAAAAACTGTAATTTTTTGTGAAGAATCAACAACAAGTGGGACACAATCATGAAGTGGAACGAAATTTATTGGATATTTCAAACTTTGTTAACAAATAAAAAAACTGAAAAATTGGGCGTGGAAAATTATTTAGCCCCTTTACTTTCAGTGCAGCAAACTCTCTCCAGAAGTTCAGTGAGGATCTCTGAATGATCCAATGTTGACCTAAATGACTAATGATGATAAATAGAATCCACCTGTGTGTAATCAAATCTCCGTATAAATGCTCCTGCACTGTGATAGTCTCAGAGGTCCATTTGAAGCGCAGAGAGCATCATGAAGAACAAGGGACACACCAGGCAGGTCCGAGATACTGTTGTGGAGAAGTTTAAAGCCGGATTTGGATACAAAAAGCTTTCCGAAGCTTTAAACATCCCAAGGAGCACTGTGCAAGTGATAATATTGAAATGGAAGGAGTATCAGACCACTGCAAATCTACGAAGACCTGGCCGTCCCTCTAAACTTTCAGCTCATACAAGGAGAAGACTGATTAGAGATGCAGCCAAGAGGCCCATGATCACTCTGGATGAACTGCAGAGATCTACAGCTGAGGTGGGAGACTCTGTCCATAGGACAACAATCAGTCGCATACTGCGCAAATCTGGCCTTTATGGAAGACTGGCAAGAAGAAAGCCATTTCATAAAGATATCCATAAAAAGTGTCGTTTAAAGTTTGCCACAAGCCACCTGGGAGACACACCAAACATGTGGAAGAAGGTGCTCTGGTCAGATGAAACCAAAATCAAACTTTTTGGCAACAATGCAAAATGTTATGTTTGGCGTAAAAGCAACACAGCTCATCACCCTGAACACACCATCCCCACTGTCAAACATGGTGGTGGCACATCATGGTTTGGGCCTGCTTTTCTTCAGCAGGGACAGGGAAGATGGTTAAAATTGATGGGAAGATGGATGGAGCCAAATACAGGACTATTCTGGAAGAAAACCTAAAGGAGTCTGCAAAAGACCTGAGACTGGGATGGAGATTTGTCTTCCAACAAGACAATGATCCAAAACATAAAGCAAAATCTACAATGGAGTGGTTCACAAATAAACATATCCAGGTGTTAGAATGGCCAAGTCAAAATCCAGACCTGAATCCAATCAAGAATCTGTGGAAAGAACTGGAAACTGCTGTTCACAAATGCTCTCCATCCAACTTCACTGAGCTCGAGCTGTTTTGCAAGGAGGAATGGGCAAAAATGGGCAAAAAACTCTCTCGATGTGCAAAACTGATAGAGACATACCCCAAGTGACTTACAGCTGTAATCGCAGCAAAAGGTGGCGCTACAAAGTATGAATAATTTTGCACGCCCAATTTTTAAGTTTTTTATTTGTTAAAAAAGTTTGAAATATCCAATAAATTTCGTTCCACTTCATGATTGTGTCTCACTTGTTGTTGATTCTTCACAAAAAAATTACAGTTTTATATCTTTATGTTTGAAGCCTGAAATGTGGCAAAAGGTCGAAAAGTTCAAGGGGGCCGAATACTTTTGCAAAGCACTGTACATAGTATTTAGTGTCGGCGTGCGTGGACGTATTCATTTCCCATACCCCGAATGTATTTATGCTTGAGATGTACATTCAAGAGTCTTTTAAAAGTAGCCATACTCCCTGCAGTAACTACCATTTGTGGTAGAGAATTCCACAGTATTGTTGCCCTTACTGTAAAGAACCCCCTGCGTAGTCTGAGGTTAAACCGCTTCTCCTCTAATCGCATTGTATGTCCTTGTGTCATCATACATTCTTTGCTACTGACAAGTTTTTTTTCTATGTTGATATCACCATTGAGGTATTTATAAATTGCTATCATGTACCCTCTAAGGCGTCTCTTCTCCAGAGAGAATAAATCAAGCGCTTGTAAGCGCTCTTCATAATTTAGGTCCTCCAATCCCCTAATCAGTTTAGTTGCCCTTCTCTAGACTCTCTCAAGCTCCAACACATCCCTTCTGAGGACTGGCGACCAGAACTGGACAGAATACTCCATCGGACCAGAGTTTTATAAAGTGTCAGGATTATAGCTTTGTCTCTGGAAAACATCCCCTTCCTTGCATGCCAATATTCTGCCGGCTTTGGCAGCTGCAGCTTGACATTGCATGCTATTGTTAAGTCTATCTTCTACTAAGACTACCAGATCTTTCTCCATTTTTGATTCCCTCAGAGGTTCCCCCCCTAAGGTGTATTGTGCTTTTATGTTTTTTTGTCCCCAAATGCAAAACCTTACACTTCTCCACATTAAACCTCATTTGCCATGTAGTTGCCCACTCTGCAATTTGTTTTCAGGTCGCTCTGTAAAATTCCTGCCTCACTATGTGAAGTTATTGCCCTGCTCAATTTAGTGTCATCTGCAAAAACTGATATTGAGCTACTGATCCCGTCAATGCTATTTATAAATAAATTGAACAAGATTGGTCCCAGGACTGAGCCTTGGTGGACCCCATTTTCCACCCCAGTCCAGTCTGAGTATACATTGTTTATTGCCACCCTTTGGACACGCCCCCCTTAACCAGTTCTGTATCCAAGAGCAGACCTTGTGGTTGATGCCTGCAGACCTTATTTTATATATTAAGCGTTTGTGGGGAACTGTATTAAACACCTTAGCAAAGTCCAGGTACACCACATCCACAGGTCTCCCCCTATCTAGCTCACAGCTCACCTCCTCGTAGAATGTTATTAGATTGGTTTGACAAGAACGCCCTTTTGTAAACCCGTGCTGATTACTGCTGATGATGTTGTTGTCTTTGACAAACTCTTGGATATGGTCCCTTATCATCCCCTCAAGAAGTTTACATACTATCGATGTCAGGCTGACTGGCCTATAATTTCGGGGGACATGCCTCTGCCCTTTTTTAAATATAGGTATCACGTTAGCTTTCCTCCAATCCCCTGGTACATTTCCTGTCATAATACTGTCAGCAAAGATCAGGAACAGTGGTCTAGATATATCCTTACTGAGTTCTTTGAGTACTCTCGGATGTACGCCATCCGGGCCTGGCGATTTACTAGTCTTAATTTTATCCAGCCTTTTCCTGAGTTCACCCTCTGTTAGCCATAGCGGCAAGTCCAGTGCAGTACTGTTACCCATACAGTCATGGTCAGTGTTCCCCTCCTTTTCCTGTGTAAAAACTGAGGAGAAGAAAGCATTTAGCACAGCTGCCTTCTCTGTGTCCTCTGTAACCATCCTCCCCTCATAGTTCATTATGTGTGCAACATGCTCTGTCTGCGTTCTTTTGCTGTTAATGTATTTAAATAATTTTTTAGGTTTATTTTTGCTATCCTTTGCTATTTGTCTCTCAAAGTTAATTTTGGCCTTTCTGATTTCATATTTACATATCGTATTTGATTCCTTGTAATGCTGAAAAGCCGATACTGTCCCCTCCGACTTTATATTTCTTGAACGCCATTTATTTTTTCCCTAATAAGTTTTTTCACATTACGATTTAGCCAGCCAGGTTTGGCTTTTGCTCTTCTAAATTTATTTCCCCTTGGAATGCACTGTGAGATGCTTTTGTTTAATATGTTCCTAAAGCATTCCCATTTTTCCTCCGTGGTCAGTGTTTCTAGGATTTGGTCCCAGTTTATTTTCTCTATCATTGAGCACAGTTTGGGAAAGTTTGCCCTTCTAAAGTTTAAGGTTCTTATGTTGCCCACTTGCCTCGCTATATTGTGATTGACGCTAAATGTGATCATCCTGTGATCGCTAGAACCTAAGTTGTCCCGGATTCCTACATCTGAGATAAGATCTGGGTCATTAGTGATTAATAAATCTAACACTGCATTTTTTTCTAGTAGGCGCATCCACCAACTGAGACATGTAGTTGTCCTGTAAGGTTTCCACAAAGAGGCGGGCCTTCGGTGAATGTGCAGTCCCCACCTCCCAGTCAATGTCGGGGTAATTGAAATTCCCTAATATGATGACAGGTCCCAGCTTTGCAGCGTTACACGACAGGGATATAAATTCCAGCTCTACCTCCTCCCTTTGGTTGGGCGGCCTATAGCAAACCCCCACAATTACTTTCCCCTTTTCTCCTTCCCTATGGAGTTCTACCCACACGGATTCAAGCTCCGTACTCATCCCTTCCATAATATCACCCCTCTCTACCACCTTTACATGATTCTTGACATAGAGACTTACCCCTCCCCCTCTTTTTTCTTCCATGTCCTTCCTTTACACAGAATACCCTTGGATATTTGCCAGCCAGTTGTATGAGGAGGCAAACCAAGTTTCAGTTATTCCCATCAGGTCTATGTCCTCCTCATGTAAGAAGAGTTCCAATTCGTGCATTTTATTCGCTAGGCTCCTGGCATTTGCATATACCCCTCTTAGTTTTGTGGAAGTGGATAGTGAATATTTCTTTATTTATTTATTTTTCTTCTTGTTTGGCATGGGGTTTGTCCACATGGCCCTTGTTACGGATGTATGCTGCTGAGATGAATAGGCTGATGGCTGTCAGCTTCTATCAGTCGGCATAGCTGTTTCACAGCGCCCGGGTCTGTGCTGAGGCGCAGGTGACGTCGCATCCGGCATGCATGCTCCTTCACTAGGCTCTGAAGGTACCAAAAAGGCAGCTGGACGTTTGGTGGGTGGGATGGGACAAATGTATAAGACAAATTGTAAAGAACAAGACAAGAGCATGCACAGAGGCCAGAGGTGGAATATAATAACAGCAAAAAACAAAAAACAAAAACAAATGGAGAGTTAAAACATAAATGAGGATATCGATCACTAATAAACATGAACATATGATAATGGAAGATGGTTAAAGGATAATGCTAAAGAAGCATTAGGATCAATGGATAAAAAAGGGACTCAAGGGGGCGTGGCTTGGGCATGAACGAGTGAGGACACACGGCTCTTCAGCTCCCCGCATCCCGCCGCTTCTTCAGCTATATACCGGATGACACAGCTCCCCACAGTGCTCCCTGACCTCATGTCGCAACACAGGAGGGCCCAGTCGCAACCCCCGAGGCCTACTTGGGTCGTTTGGCACACCCGTCAGCTCTTTCTTCGCGGACGGCCGAGGTCCGCATGGTGAGGCCTCCAAGATGGCGCCCGGTCGGGATAAGCAAGGAAACGCTGCTCCCGCGGCCGGAGGCTCCTTGCAGTTTGGGGCATCTCCGATCCCTTTGTCACAGTTGGTGAGTGACTCTGCGCCCACCAACCTCCCCAGGGTCCACTGCCTCTCTAGATCGGGGCTCTGATGTCTCGGACTTGCTGGGTGACCGGGACTTGAAGCAACATATCTGGGCCCTCCCTACCAAGGAGGACTTAGAACGCTTTATTTGGAGACTGCATTTAAACAGGACATTGAGCAGCTTAAAACTGACACTGCACACTTGGGAACTAGGCTGGAAACCCTGGAGCACAAGATTGAGGATTCCCTTCCTGCTTTGGCGTAGTTCCAGGATAAATTTAAGGCCCAGGATCAGCGCATTGAAGCCGTCATTTGTCAACTAGATGACTATGAAAACCGCAGTCGGCGCTCTAATATTAGAATAAGGGGGCTGCCTGAGGCTACGGCTGCCAGGGAGATCATTCCTACACTGCAAGATATCTTCAGGGAGATCCTGGATTTACCTGCTGCTGCCCCTATGGAGATTGACAGGGCCCACAGGGCACTCAGACCACCATCGTAGGATGCGGACAATCCCAGGGACATTATCTGCAAACTGCACCACTATGGAATTAAGGAACAGCTTATGCAACGTATGCGCAGACACCCCTTTTTTTATTTTGATTGGGCCCACCTGTTCTTTTATCAGGATTTGTCACGACGCACACTAATGCAACAGCGGGCACTCCAACCCCTTTTGGAGTCCTTGAGAGCAGTGGGGGCTACCTACCGCTGGGGTTTCCCCTTCAGCCTGCAGGCTGAACAAGATGGCAAGTCTGTGGTGCTCCGCACGAAGGATGACCTCCCTAATTTTTTGTCGCACCTGGATCTTGGCCCTGTGGATTTTGTAGACTGGCGCCTGGACTCCAACATTGCACTCCTGCAGGATGCCGGTCCGTGGCTCCCTGCCCGGGCTCGGAGGGGCTCTTGGGGCCGCAAACGCCCCTCTGGGGGGGGCTCCCCCTGACCCTGCCCCTCGTACCAGTCCTGTCTGAAGCCCTTGAACCATCTGTATCTGCCTCCCTTGCCTTCCCCGCTGCTGCCTGACTTTCATCATGCTCAAGACTCCTGGCGGGGGCTGCCGCCTCCTGGTGCTGCCCCATAGCTGTCCTCTTGATGCTTAATGACTGGGTCTGTGGTTTGCATTTCTCCCGTTTTCTAGATCCCGGACTATGTTGTCTATAGCACTGATATGCGGGGACTGTGTGGGCTCCCGCTCCTCATGTCTGATCATGTTTCCCTAGTAGGCCTTACCCTTGTTCTTTTTGGCCATGGGTACTTCCCTGTATTTGGGCGCCATGTCTAGCCTGGGCGGCCTCTCCCTTGTGGGGGGGTCTGCGGGGGTCAGACATGTTGCTTTGCATGGGCACGGGGGGGGGGGGGCCTCCTGCCCGCCCCTGGTCTCACTGCATGGAGTTTGTTTCCGGGCTGTTGTGTCTTTTATTTTTATGTTTTGTGGCTATGTGTTCTCATGTTATTTTTTTGTTGTTTTTTCTCTGCCTCCTTTTTCATCTTTAGGTCTGGGAATGTTCACGCCTGGCTCCCCATTTCTGTGGCTGTTCTTTTGGCGGCTGTCTTTCCAGTATCATGGCGGAGGTTAAGGTAGTGTCTTACAATGTCCGGGGCCTCTGCTCCCCCAATAAACGCAGTTGCCTGTGGCTAGATTTGAAGCGTCTTAAGGCGCAGGTGGTCTTTCTGCAGGAGACCTATTTTACGGCCTCCTCTACTCCTAAGTTGCCGATACATTTGTACCCTCAATGGTACTTGAGCCCCTCCCCGACACCTAAATCCCGGGGGACTGCCATTGTGATACACAAGACTTGCCCTTTTCAGATGTCAGCACATCGGTCTGACCCCCAGGGCCGTTTTGTGTTCCTCAAGGGCACAATTTTGGGTCAGGCCTATACGCTTGCCACGTTGTATGCCCCCAATTCCCAGCAGATCACTCTCATAGGGTGCTGGAGCTTATGGCAGGTTTCCGTGAAGGCCGGCTGATATTGGGAGGGAACTTTAATATGTGCCCTGACCCATCCCTGGATGTGTCAGCAGGCCGCTTGACACATGCTTATGCTTTCCTGCGTCACTTTCGTAAATCCTTCCAAGATCATGCCCTGGTTGACAGTTGGCGTGTGCTCAACGCTACAGCCCGTGATTACAGCTACTACTCTAGTGTCCATGACGTATATACCCGGATTGACTTACTGTACGTTGACCACGGCACCCTTGATCTGCTGCTGGACTCTACCATTGAACAAATTACCATATCCGATCATGCGCCCATTACTTTGCGTGTTGCACTGTCGTCGGTGACTGCCAAACCCTGGTCATGGAGGCGCAACAAAAACCTCCTGGATGATCTGCGGGTTTCCTCCGGGCGGAGGAGACGTTGGCTCATTACTTTGCCGACAATGCCACGGGGGAGGTAGATGAAGGTTTGGTATGGGAGGGCCATAAGGCGGTTGTTCGGGGCAACTTGATTGCCTGGGGGTCCAAACTTAAAAAAGAGAGGAAGGCGGACTTTCAGAGTGTCCTTACTGCTCAACAACACGCAGAATTGAAACATAAACTTAACTCTGACCCCGCGGTTCTGACTCGTCTGACTGAATTACGCACTATGTTTGCCAAACTCCTGAACCGCCAGATCAACCGCAGACTACGCTATATGGCCGATAGATTCTACGAGTACGGTAGCAAATGTGGTAGGATGCTGGCCAGGGCCCTTCGGAAACACCGGCCGTCTGTCCATGTCACTAAGCTCCACTCCCCTGCAGGTGACCCGGTATACCATAATTCTAAACTTGCGTCAATGTTTCATGACTACTATGCAGCCCTGTATAATCTAGACCCGGAAACAGACACGACCGCACTGTCGCGGAAGCGCCAGGAGATTGATGATTATCTTTCCTCCGCAGTCCTGCCTAGCATCCCCTCTGACAAACGTACGGATATGGAGGCTCCCATCACGGCGGAGGAATTGTTGGCCATGGTGACGTCCCTCCCGGAAGGGAAGGCTCCCGGCCCGGATGGTCTCACCAAGGCGTATTATTTGAAATTCTTCCCGCACCTCCAGTCCCACATGTGCATTTTTTTCAACACCTTGGCCGAAGATGGTCGCCTCCCCAGGGACATGTCCTTAGCTCACATTACTGTCCTCCCGAAGGACGGCAGGGACCATACACTGCCGCAAAATTACCGCCCGATTTCGCTCATAAACACCGACCTAAAGCTGTTTGCCAAGATTTTGACGAATCGGCTCAAATTTCTGATCCCCAGAGTTGTACACCCGGATCAAACGGGATTTGTCCTGGGTCGGGATGCCAGGGATAACTCGGTCCCTGCTCTCCATCTCATTCACTAGGCTCAGTCGCAGACATCTCCATTCCCCCTACTTGTTGCTTTCGACGGACGCTGAGAAGGCTTTTGATCAGATTGATTGGAACTTTCTCAGGGCCGTCCTGCGGCAGCTGGACCTAGGCCCTCGTATGTTGAGCTGGATCTCTGCACTCTACATGTCCCCTTCGGCGCAGGTCAGGGTTAATGGCTGCCTCTCTGAGACGTTTCCCATCAGGAACGGCATGCAACAAGGCTGCCCCCATTCACCCCTTTTGTTTGCCCTTGCATTAGAGCCCTTGCTCCGTAAGGTGCCGGCGAATGCCGACATTAAGGGGGTCACAGTGGGTTCCACGGAACACAAACTCTCTGCGTATGCGGATGACGTTCTGTTCCAGGTTTTGGACCCGGTCATCTCGCTGCCTAACCTGATGGAGGAACTCTTGGCGTATGGTAAGGTATCAAACTTTAAGATGAACTATTCCAAGTCCGAGATCTTACCAGTCGCCATACCTTGGACTATGGCGTCTGCGCTGCGGGCATCTTTTCCCTTCACGTGGATGGTTTCCTCCATGAGATACTTGGGTATTCACCTTACTAGATCCCTGGACTCCCTCTATGCATGCAATTACGCCCCTCTCCTTTGACAAATTCGTACAGACCTTGATTCCCGGGATAGGTCCTCTTTCACCTGGATCGGTCGCACAAATATCCTCAAAATGACAATCCTCCCTGGGTATTGTTTCTCCTGCAGATGATCCCTGTGCCACTTCCTACACTTCTTTCTTAACTTTGTTTGAGGGTGTAAGAGACCCCGGATAGCTGTTAACTTACTGCAGAGGTCCAAGGGCAATGATGGTCTTGGCTTGCCTGATATCCTCCAGTACTATTGGGCTATAGCTCTTCAACGCCTGCTGGATTGAAGGTTTTAGGCCTCATCCAAAATGTGGGTTTCTTTAGAGAACACGGTCGCTGGTCACAACCTGGCTTATGCCCCATGGGTGCTGTCTGAGAACAGGGGCCTGTCGCACTGGGTGTCCCCTTTGACTGTCCACTCGCTACGTGTGTGGGACAAGCTCCAACAGCTCCTTGGCTTTGGCCCCTACTCGCTTCTCTGCTGGCTCCTGTGGGGGGCTTCCCATGGTTCTCCCCTGGGGAGAGACTGTGCTCACTGGGCTCCTGGGCTAGGGATGGCGAAGTTAGTCTGGCTCGTTTCTAGTCTGCTGGGGCACTGGTCCCCCTGGCTACACTGAGAGATCGCTATGGAAGCTTTCCCTTTGATTTTTGGAGATACAGCCAATTGACCCATTTTGTGGACTCTATCCGTCAGACAGCCCAGATCAGAACCGAGCTCACTGACTTTGAATGCTTATGGGCGGCCCGCGACCCGCAGCAGCATTTGATCTCAGTTTTATATAAACTGCTGGAAGCAGCCAAACCTTCCCCCAAACCATATTTTATCAGGGAATGGGAGCAGGACCTGCACCTTGAGTTTACCTCGGAGCATCTTCACCGCCTGTACCGTTTGACCCACTCTAGCTCTGTGGATTCCAAGACACCGGAGAATAATTATAAGTTGCTTACGAGATGGGAATACGTCCGCACGACCTTTCCAGTTACCCCAACGTTCTATGCCCTCCCCAAGATACATAAAGACGCCACAAATCCACCAGGGCGTCCAATTATCTCGGGGATCGGCTCAATAACGGATAATGCAAGTAAATTGGTGGATGCCTTTTTGAAACCTTTCGTATCTGCCCTACCCTCTTTCGTGCGTGACACAATACATTTCCTGCAAAAAATTCAAGATGTAACTGTCCCAGAAAATTGCCTCTTAGTAACCATTGATGTTGAGGCATTATACAGTTCTATCCCGCACGATCGAGGACTTGCGGCAGTTAGACGTATACTAACACGTGGTTCTACTTTTGACGCATATGGGGAGTTCATCCTGTCCGTCCTTCAGTTCATTCTCTTTCATAATGTATTTACATTTAACGGTTCCCACTACCTCCAGGTGCAGGGCGTAGCGATGGGCACTTGTTGTGCCCCATCCTACGCCAATCTGTACCTGGGGGAGTGGGAACACGCTCTTCTCAATTGTGACGAAACCTCGATGTATACGGACCACATTATTATGTGGGTCCGATACATCGACGACATTTTTATGCTATGGCATGGTCCACGAGACCTTTTGGACAGATGGATGGACAGGATGAACAAAAACGAGTTTGGCTTAAATTTCACGATGAATTGTGATCTTCAACAGGTTACCTTCCTTGATGTGGAAATTTATAGAGGCATGGATGGTGTTCTCCACAGTGGGCTTTTTCGGAAGCCCACTGCCGGAAACACCATACTACATGCCTCTAGTTTTCACCCCCAGAATTTGGTTCGGTCAATTCCATATAGCCAGTATCTCAGAGGGAGGAGGAACTGTACCGAATTGGTGCAGTTCCAAAAAGCTGCTGACGATCTTCAACACAGACTCCTCAAGAGAGGATATACGAAATCTACCCTTAAAAAAGCTTACAAGAAAGCTCTGATGAGTGACAGAGCATCATTGTTAGCACCAAAAACTCCGAAACCCACTGAGAACAGTCTCAGAATTATAACAAAATATTCAGAACAACACCCCGAAATTAAAAAGATCGTAACAAGATACTGGCATATGCTTTCTCTTGACCCCATTCTGGGTAAACATGTTACAGCATACCCTCAATTCACGTACAGAAAGGTCCCCGCACTAAGGGACCAACTTGTGCAAAGTGAATTTGTGGCCCAAAAAGGAAAAGATCACTGTAAGGTAAAAGGAACCTATATGTGTGGTACATGCAGGTATTGTAGATACATGCATACGACAAAAAACCCGACATTACCCAACGGCCAAATATTTAGGCCGCAACACTTTGCCAACTGCCGCACCCACGGGGTGGTATACTTACTCCTCTGTGGGTGCGGTTGTTTTTATGTCGGCAAAACAAAGCTCGAGTTTACAAAGCGAGCATGTAGACACATTAAAAGTATACAGACACGAAACCCAGAACTCCCATTGGGGCGCCATGCTGCTCTGGTCCACCCTGATAAATTTCCAAAAATTAAATTTTTAATACTCGATAGAATCCATCCTAACCCCAGAGGAGGGGACTGGAATAAGACCCTCCTCCAAATGGAGTTACGTTGGATCTATCGTTTAAAGGCTACTGAGCCACCTGGACTGAATGATTTTATATCATTCAGACCGTTTCTCGAAGGTTTCACATCCGGAGGCATGGAAAGATAACACAACAACATGCCCCCTACTTTGTTGAAAACCTGCATCCCGAAGGGGTTCCTTGAGGATGCTCTGCGGATAGATGAATGCTATGACAAACGCCCCTCTCTTCTTTTTGCACTTTTTCTCTTTCCCCCTTCCTTTCCCTTTGTTCTCCCCCTCTCCCTCTTGTCACACAATGTCTTCATTTATGTTATATATACTTTTTGAATAACATTTATTGCTGCACTTCTGTGCTATGTTTAAATTATTTGTATATATGTTGTTGTGTAATTGTTATATTTTGCCTTCAAATTCTAGCACTTCTGTACACAAATGGCTCAGCATATGTCGAAGCTATTCCATCAGGAGCTAAGTCCGACTCCCATGTTCTTTATATTAGGGAAATAAAAGTGTTCCAATCTATTAATATAGATCTGGGAACATTTTATATACACCGGGAACTATGAAGGAATAGTTTTTGTGTTTGTTTCTATTTCAAACACTCTAATTCCCCGGTTCCTAACTCATAATGAAGCTTTAACCCCCTTTTCTGATTGTGTTCAGCCTTTCAATGCTTTTAACAAGCATTGTTTTTGCAAGTGCATGTTTGTAGGATCAGCCCGGCACGGAAAGGCGGACGCCACCTTGTGGCGCCCGCAGACATAGGCATCCGCTTCTCCATCCCGACATCTATCAGATGTCGGCAGCGGCGGTCTATTACACTTGTTTGCGCTCCACGCTAACAAGTGATTCTTCCATGTCGGTGGGACGCATCGGCCACTCACGCTTCCGCCGGATATCCGGGTCGGGGGCGTGTCTGGCTCTTACGTCCCAGGGAACCTCTGACGGCTATCTGCTGAATGCGGGTAATCCAGCTGATCCACTTTTCAGCTGATTGCCACGCTTTTTAAGCCCTGTGTGTCTGGCGTCAGAGCTGCTTGCTCTTTTGCCGAACACACAGGTCTTGTGAGGACCTCTATCCTCTGTCAACAACCTTTAGCTGTTTCTAAGGTAAGAAAAGGATCACTTTCTTCAGTTATTCTAATTCAAAGACTGCTGATCTATTTGATCAGTGTTATGATTTTTGACCTGTGCACGGTGCCTAATGGGATTTTTCAGCCCCCACCATCTTTTTAAAGGGATTTATATGCTTTGCTATGGTCCTAATACCTAGCATGATATATTTATATGGATACTTCATTTTTATTTGGCTATTTATTATACTTTTTTGTTGATTCAATAAGAGTTATAATCCCGTCTCTTGACCTTATATAAGAGACACGGGGGGCTGAAGATTATCTTTTTGACACCCTGCACATGCTTGGTCTTTTCTATTCGGACCCTGCAATAATCATGCGATTCTTGCCCAGCAGATTTGTTGTCATTTGAGGCTCCAGCTGCCCCTACCCAGTCTGGCATTAAGACTGGTCTGCACAAAAAATCCCGAACACCTCAAGATCTTAGACTCTTGGCTTAGACCTAGAACATCGCGAATACGGCACTCCGGATGCTCAATAGTGATATGCTGCCCATTTGTTTTTAATTGCCAGGCAGGCTACCCATGCTCATTATCACAGTGAACTATGTAAGTTGTTATCCAAACTTTTCGTTTAATGTATTGCAACTATATATACAATGTTGGAATTAATATATATGTATTAAATATTCACAGACCACCCTCCAAGGGCACCCCTGAGGAAGGAGCCCGAGAGACTCCGAAACGCGTCGGGTTACAGCCCGGAGGTTTTGTGGTTTTGAGTTCAACTGTTTTTTATGTGCAATATGCCCTAGCTTGCCTTCTTGCTTTTATCTTCTTTGTACTATTTAATAAAGAATTTACTTTTATATAAATTGGTTTGTTACATAATTTGAATTGTGCCTAAAAAGTCCCACCCCTAGGGGAATCTCCTTCTTGGTTCAATAGTCATTTTTGGGATGTGGCACCGTTGGGGATTTAGACAACATGAGCAATTTTGTTTTCAACAGTGTGTCCATCACGGGCTGTCCCCTAGTGGGGAAATCAGATAGGGAGTCTTGCAATTCCCTAGTAGTATCCAATGAGTAGGATATGGGGCTGATCTCCAGACTGATGTCCGTATCACCGGTCCGCCTTGGTTTACTCTTCACTGGGCTAGACGATGAAGATGGTGGGGGAGAGTCGCACAATGCATCTCTATGGTGAGCGCTAGATGAGGGGAAAGTAGATGGAGATTCTAGCACCCTACTTGTTCACTCCCTGGCATCATCACGGCTTGCTGGATGGTGCCGATGAGGGAAAAAGTTAGGCATTTTGCCTGGCCTGGACGCCCCCTTGCGTTTTCCAGGAGACATCTGTGTGGGGTAAAGTGTAGTAATTGGCACAAAAAGAGTTGTTGTGGAGCTGCTTGGAGCTGGGGGTCTATACTCCTGCCTTGGAGAGGGCTGGATAGGGTTACAACATGATGCAGTTCATTGCAGGCCTAAGCCTGTTATATGGACCTGGGGTCTGTGTGATGTAGATGGTAGGTGACAGATCTCCTCAAGATCAGGACCAGTCCCGGGGTTAGAGTCCGTGGGGGTAATCCCCAGGGTAGCCTGGAGAAGGTGGATGCTGGCAGGAAAGTCTTTGAAAGAATGCAATGGGATCCCCTTGCCAGAATCAAAGATGGCGGCCGGAGCTTCTGAGGCCTAGAAGGCCGCTCCATGCTTAACCGGGTCCCCCTCCTAATCTTCCCAGGCCCCGGGGGGCTCTTGTGGCTGTTTTGGTCCCGGATGGGAGCAGCAGGGAGGCTTACCAGGGCTCCGGAGTCGTAGTACAGTGTCCGCGGCATCCGGAATCAGGAAAGCGGGGTGGCTGCGGAGGATGGAGTAGGCCGCAGCGCAGACGACAGGTGAGAGCAGCTCGCCGATCCTAAGGAGGGGTATCAACGGTTTCCTGACACCCTCCTCTACCCGATGGCACCAGAACGAGTGTTGTAGGAGACGCCCGAGTCGCAATGCGGGCGGATTCCCACAGATGTATCGGGAACTCTGCTCCAAGACGTCTGGTCCAATGCACTTCCAGTCACGCCCCCGAGTTTTTTTTTTAATCACTATTTATTAGAAATATCTGCAATAACAAAAACAGTAAGATACAAAAAACAAAAGGAAAACTCAACGTGAGGCAAATCAGAGCAAAAAAGCACATAACTGAGCAATATGGTAGAGAATAAGCAAACAAAAAAGAAAAACAAAAAAAAACAACAATAAATGTGCAATACCAGTATATAAAAAAATGAGGCCAAGCCCAAGGGTGGGGACCAAGTCCAGCACGAGCCTGTGTGGTAGCAGGGCTCCCACGGGTCCAGGCATTCGGCCCCCTTTGACCCACCCCTCCCCATCTGATGAGGCAGGAGAGAGAGCCCCCATCCCCAAGTGTCAAAATTCAGAAAAAAAAGGCAAAAACAACACGGCCTGTCCAGGTCCACTTCAACAGGGGAGGGGGAGCGGCCACGCAGCGCTCAAAAATGAAAATGAATATTAAATAAAAAGAAAAGAGAAAGACACACCAAAAAAAATTATAATAACAAAATAAGAGGGGAGGGAGGGAACCTCTGCCAGCAAAAGAAAAAAAAAAAAAAGGAGGTCAGGTAACCAAAGGGTATCCACGCCCGGCTCCAGTGGCAAATTATGTTAATGGAGAGGTGTGAGGCCTGCAGTACCCACTGTTGGAACTTGGGGTCAGCCAGGGCCACATCTAAACTGGAGGACATCGGGAGCGAGTTGGGGGCATAACGAGGCCACTGCGATCAAGCTGCATCAAACCAATCCTGGGCATCCCTACACGTAGCCATCCATTCCTCAGCCTCCATAATCTCCTTAACCTTGCAAAGCCAATCCACCTCACTAGGGATATGGGGGGTCTTCCAATGGATAGGAATGAGGCGCTTGGCAGCATTGAGTAAGTGTGGGAGAGCGCTATGCTTATATCTTGGGATGGACACAGGGGGGACATGCAGGAGGAAGAGCTCCAGGCGGTTTGGCCCATCCAGACCCAAACTGTCCAGGATGTGTCTCCGCACCATTTCCCAAAAAGGCCTGATCAGGGGGCACGTCCACCATATGTGAAGGAGTGTCCCCCTCTTCCCACAGCCCCTCCAGCACCCATCCGATACATCGGGGCAAAATCATTTTTGGTATATATTTTTGATTTTTCCTCCCACTTCTCCCTTTCCTTTTTTCTTCTTTTGCCTTGTCATAATTATCTAAACTTGTCCATCCATTTTTTCCTCATTCTTTGTTGAAACTGCTTGGTCTCACACTCATTATGTCCCTATATGTGGGTGATGAGTGGGCACGTCTTATGTCTCAATATCTAAAAGATTTTGGCGAGAAAGAATATGCAGAAGCAGATCTATCTGCATTATTCTTTCAGCTATCAAAAACCCTGGAAAAAAAGTCGGCCTATTTTTGGCACACGAAGTCATTCCAGGATTACATTGAAAAAGAGATAAACCCCATCGGTCTTAGAGTACAGGTTTTTCCACTGTTGGAGGACCTGAGCCCCAAGTTTAAAACCGACTGGGAGAATGCCCTAAACCAATGCTCAGCGACTCTAATGACGTTACTTATAGAAGAATATACTGCCCGCACATCCAAATTGGATGTTGAGATCAATCTTCTCTGCGAAAGGATGCAAAAATATAAAACTCACAAATTATTTCCAATCAAGGAAAAACAATTGAAAGAACTTCTTGACGTATATAACCGTAATATATTAATCAAGAAACAACATAAATTTGGACGTGATACCACTGCTTTTGCCCACAACAAGGCATACAGATGGAACACAACCAGATCTATAACTTCTTTTCAAATGAATAAAGATCAACGCCCACTCCCTCTCCCCTCACACCCGAAAGGGACAACTCCTACCAATCCTCAAAATCCAAATAAACAAAAAGCCACAATGAGAACTAAGCGCACTTATCAAGAAGACAACAGTATAAGTCAATCAAACAAAAAAACTAACACACAACAAAATTTTGGCTCTAATATTTCCCTGTTTAAACCCAATACACCTGTACCCGAACCTGATCCTACCTCACTTTCCAACACTACACATCCCCACACACAAATCCCTCCTCCCAACCCTAATTTGACACCATCTTTACTAGCTTCCACTCTAAATTTACAAGACACTACTTTTTTAGAATTGATTCACCAGCGAGCCCCCGCATTCACTCCCACCCCTCCCATTTAATTTTCCCCACACCTACACCTACACTCCCACGTTCATCACAACCTGATGTAGTTCCCACTGATCTATCTATTATTAACCTTTCTAATTACGAACTATCTCCCGAAGAAACGGAAGTTCTTTCTAAAGGTTTAAGTTTCTGCCCAAGTATGAAACTAGACCGTTTTGACTTTATAAAAGACTTGCATCTTTTTGCCGGAAAATTGAATTTCAAGATCCTCTTTGATAATGATAACATTTCTGAGACCTCGCAATCCAAGAAAGATCCGATTTTAGACAGTAATTCCCAAACATACCTGGGAATACGTCCGCACGACCTTTCCAGTTACCCCAACGTTCTATGCCCTCCCCAAGATACATAAAGACGCCACAAATCCACCAGGGCGTCCAATTATCTCGGGGATCGGCTCAATAACGGATAATGCAAGTAAATTGGTGGATGCCTTTTTGAAACCTTTCGTATCTGCCCTACCCTCTTTCGTGCGTGACACAATACATTTCCTGCAAAAAATTCAAGATGTAACTGTCCCAGAAAATTGCCTCTTAGTAACCATTGATGTTGAGGCATTATACAGTTCTATCCCGCACGATCGAGGACTTGCGGCAGTTAGACGTATACTAACACGTGGTTCTACTTTTGACGCATATGGGGAGTTCATCCTGTCCGTCCTTCAGTTCATTCTCTTTCATAATGTATTTACATTTAACGGTTCCCACTACCTCCAGGTGCAGGGCGTAGCGATGGGCACTTGTTGTGCCCCATCCTACGCCAATCTGTACCTGGGGGAGTGGGAACACGCTCTTCTCAATTGTGACGAAACCTCGATGTATACGGACCACATTATTATGTGGGTCCGATACATCGACGACATTTTTATGCTATGGCATGGTCCACGAGACCTTTTGGACAGATGGATGGACAGGATGAACAAAAACGAGTTTGGCTTAAAATTTACGATGAATTGTGATCTTCAACAGGTTACCTTCCTTGATGTGGAAATTTATAGAGGCATGGATGGTGTTCTCCACAGTGGGCTTTTTCGGAAGCCCACTGCCGGAAACACCATATTACATGCCTCTAGTTTTCACCCCCAGAATTTGGTTCGGTCAATTCCATATAGCCAGTATCTCAGGGCGAGGAGGAACTGTACCGAATTGGTGCAGTTCCAAAAAGCTGCTGACGATCTTCAACACAGACTCCTCAAGAGAGGATATACGAAATCTACCCTTAAAAAAGCTTACAAGAAAGCTCTGATGAGTGACAGAGCATCATTGTTAGCACCAAAAACTCCGAAACCCACTGAGAACAGTCTCAGAATTATAACAAAATATTCGGAACAACACCCCGAAATTAAAAAGATCGTAACAAGATACTGGCATATGCTTTCTCTTGACCCCATTCTGGGTAAACATGTTACAGCATACCCTCAATTCACGTACAGAAAGGTCCCCGCATTAAGGGACCAACTTGTGCAAAGTGAATTTGTGGCCCAAAAAGGAAAAGATCACTGTAAGGTAAAAGGAACCTATATGTGTGGTACATGCAGGTATTGTAGATACATGCATACGACAAAAAACCCGACATTACCCAACGGCCAAATATTTAGGCCGCAACACTTTGCCAACTGCCGCACCCACGGGGTGGTATACTTACTCCTCTGTGGGTGCGGTTGTTTTTATGTCGGCAAAACAAAGCTCGAGTTTACAAAGCGAGCATGTAGACACATTAAAAGTATACAGACACGAAACCCAGACCTCCCATTGGGGCGCCATGCTGCTCTGGTCCACCCTGATAAATTTCCAAAAATTAAATTTTTAATACTCGATAGAATCCATCCTAACCCCAGAGGAGGGGACTGGAATAAGACCCTCCTCCAAATGGAGTTACGTTGGATCTATCGTTTAAAGGCTACTGAGCCACCTGGACTGAATGATTTTATATCATTCAGACCGTTTCTCGAAGGTTTCACGTCCGGAGGCATGGAAAGATAACACAACAACATGCCCCCTACTTTGTTGAAAACCTGCATCTCGAAGGGGTTCCTTGAGGATGCTCTGCGGATAGATGAATGCTATGACAAACGCCCCTCTCTTCTTTTTGCACTTTTTCTCTTTCCCCCTTCCTTTCCCTTTGTTCTCCCCCTCTCCCTCTTGTCACACAATGTCTTCATTTAAGTTATATATACTTTTTGAATAACATTTATTGGTGCACTTCTGTGCTATGTTTAAATTATTTGTATATATGTTGTTGTGTAATTGTTATATTTTGCCTTCAAATTCTAGCACTTCTGTACACAAATGGCTCAGCATATGTCGAAGCTATTCCATCAGGAGCTAAGTCCGACTCCCATGTTCTTTATATTAGGGAAATAAAAGTGTTCCAATCTATTAATATAGATCTGGGAACATTTTATATACACCGGGAACTATGAAGGAATAGTTTTTGTGTTTGTTTCTATTTCAAACACTCTAATTCCCCGGTTCCTAACTCATAATTAAGCTTTAACCCCCTTTTCTGATTGTGTTCAGCCTTTCAATGCTTTTAACAAGCATTGTTTTTGCAAGTGCATGTTTGTAGGATCAGCCCGGCACGGAAAGGCGGACGCCACCTTGTGGCGCCCGCAGACATAGGCATCCGCTTCTCCATCCCGACATCTATCAGATGTCGGCAGCGGCGGTCTATTACACTTGTTTGCGCTCCACGCTAACAAGTGATTCTTCCGTGTCGGTGGGACGCATCGGCCACTCACGCTTCCGCCGGATATCCGGGTCGGGGGCGTGTCTGGCTCTTACGTCCCAGGGAACCTCTGACGGCTATCTGCTGAATGCGGGTAATCCAGCTGATCCACTTTTCAGCTGATTGCCACGCTTTTTAAGCCCTGTGTGTCTGGCGTCAGAGCTGCTTGCTCTTTTGCCGAACACACAGGTCTTGTGAGGACCTCTATCCTCTGTCAACAACCTTTAGCTGTTTCTAAGGTAAGAAAAGGATCACTTTCTTCAGTTATTCAAATTCAAAGACTGCTGATCTATTTGATCAGTGTTATGATTTTTGACCTGTGCACGGTGCCTAATGGGATTTTTCAGCCCCCACCATCTTTTTAAAGGGATTTATATGCTTTGCTATGGTCCTAATACCTAGCATGATATATTTATATGGATACTTCATTTTTATTTGGCTATTTATTATACTTTTTTGCTGATTCAATAAGAGTTATAATCCCGTCTCTTGACCTTATATAAGAGACACGGGGGGCTGAAGATTATCTTTTTGACACCCTGCACATGCTTGGTCTTTTCTATTCGGACCCTGCAATAATCATGCGATTCTTGCCCAGCAGATTTGCTGTCATTTGAGGCTCCAGCTGCCCCTACCCAGTCTGGCATTAAGACTGGTCTGCACAAAAAATCCCGAACACCTCAAGATCTTTGACTCTTGGCTTAGACCTAGAACATCGCGAATACGGCACTCCGGATGGTCAATAGTGATATGCTGCCCATTTGTTTTTAATTGCCAGGCAGGCTACCCATGCTCATTATCACAGTGAACTATGTAAGTTGTTATCCAAACTTTTCGTTTAATGTATTGCAACTATATATACAATGTTGGAATTAATATATATGTATTAATTATTCACAGACCACCCTCCAAGGGCACCCCTGAGGAAGGAGCCCGAGAGACTCCGAAACGCGTCGGGTTACAGCCCGGAGGTTTTGTGGTTTTGAGTTCAACTGTTTTTTATGTGCAATATGCCCTAGCTTGCCTTCTTGCTTTTATCTTCTTTGTACTATTTAATAAAGAATTTACTTTTATATAAATTGGTTTGTTACATAATTTGAATTGTGCCTAAAAAGTCCCACCCCTAGGGGAATCTCCTTCTTGGTTCAATAGTCATTTTTGGGATGTGGCACCGTTGGGGATTTAGACAACGTGAGCAATTTTGTTTGTAACTAGTTACCAGGTAGTAGATACCACTCCCCGTTTTGGCTCATGCTGTCTTCCCCCTTAAAAAATCTAGACATTCTCTGTGCAATTACGCACTTTGTGCGATTAGCAATATTGAATTTTTTGGAATAATTATTGATGTCAATTGTGCTAGATAATATTTGTAGGCATTGCATTTTTGGTATATATTTTTGATTTTTCCTCCCACTTCTCCCTTTCCTTTTTTCTTCTTTTGCCTTGTCATAATTATCTAAACTTGTCCATCCATTTTTTCCTCATTCTTTGTTGAAACTGCTTGGTCTCACACTCATTATGTCCCTATATGTGGGTGATGAGTGGGCACGTCTTATGTCTCAATATCTAAAAGATTTTGGCGAGAAAGAATATGCGGAAGCAGATCTATCTGCATTATTCTTTCAGCTATCAAAAACCCTGGAAAAAAAGTCGGCCTATTTTTGGCACACAAAGTCATTCCAGGATTACATTGAAAAAGAGATAAACCCCATCGGTCTTAGAGTACAGGTTTTTCCACTGTTGGAGGACCTGAGCCCCAAGTTTAAAACCGACTGGGAGAATGCCCTAAACCAATGCTCAGCGACTCTAATGACGTTACTTATAGAAGAATATACTGCCCGCACATCCAAATTGGATGTTGAGATCAATCTTCTCTGCGAAAGGATGCAAAAATATAAAACTCACAAATTATTTCCAATCAAGGAAAAACAATTGAAAGAACACCTTGACGTATATAACCGTAATATATTAATCAAGAAACAACATAAATTTGGACGTGATACCACTGCTTTTGCCCACAACAAGGCATACAGATGGAACACAACCAGATCTATAACTTCTTTTCCAATGAATAAAGATCAACGCCCACTCCCTCTCCCCTCACACCCGAAAGGGACAACTCCTACCAATCCTCGAAATCCAAATAAACAAAAAGCCACAATGAGAACTAAGCGCACTTATCAAGAAGACAACAGTATAAGTCAATCGAACAAAAAAACTAACACACAACAAAATTTGGGCTCTAATATTTCCCTGTTTAAACCCAATACACCTGTACCCGAACCTGATCCTACCTCACTTTCCAACACTACACATCCCCACACACAAATCCCTCCTCCCAACCCTAATTTGACACCATCTTTACTAGCTTCCACTCTAAATTTACAAGACACTACTTTTTTAGAATTGATTCACCAGCGAGCCCCCGCATTCACTCCCACCCCTCCCATTCAATTTTCCCCACACCTACACCTACACTCCCACGTTCATCACAACCTGATGTAGTTCCCACTGATCTATCTATTATTAACCTTTCTAATTACGAACTATCTCCCGAAGAAACGGAAGTTCTTTCTAAAGGTTTAAGTTTCTGCCCAAGTATGAAACTAGACCGTTTTGACTTTATAAAAGACTTGCATCTTTTTGCCCGAAAATTGAATTTCAAGATCCTCTTTGATAATGATAAAATTTCTGAGACCTCGCAATCCAAGAAAGATCCGATTTTAGATACGTTAATCTCACTACTCGAGGAAAATGAGGATCTCATCGACCGAGTAGACTTGCCCTCCCTTCTGGCGCAGGTGGATGAACTAAAACCCAAGCCCAATCAGGGCCTTTCTCTAAAGAAAAAATCGGACAAGTTCCCCCAAACCCTTAACCCACACGTTGCCGCCTTTGTCAAACTTGTAACTAAAGAAATTGAAAAGTTGTATATAAAAAAACCTTCCAACACTAATATTACTTACAAGCAAAGACTTGCAATTAAAAAACTTAAACAAAATTCAGCTATTACCATCAAACAAGCTGACAAAGGCGGCAACGTCGTCGTCATGAATAATGATGACTACGTTGCAATGTGTTTAAGGATTCTTAGAAATCTTAACTGGTATAGGAAGATTCTGGCCGATATTGTTCAAAAATATCAGCTTGAGTTCTATAACCTGGTTGATTCGGCATACCTTAACACAGTAATTCCCAAACATACCTGGGAATACGTCCGCACGACCTTTCCAGTTACCCCAACGTTCTATGCCCTCCCCAAGATACATAAAGACGCCACGAATCCACCAGGGCGTCCAATTATCTCGGGGATCGGCTCAATAACGGATAATGCAAGTAAATTGGTGGATGCCTTTTTGAAACCTTTCGTATCTGCCCTACCCTCTTTCGTGCGTGACACAATACATTTCCTGCAAAAAATTCAAGATGTAACTGTCCCAGAAAATTGCCTCTTAGTAACCATTGATGTTGAGGCATTATACAGTTCTATCCCGCACGATCGAGGACTTGCGGCAGTTAGACGTATACTAACACGTGGTTCTACTTTTGACGCATATGGGGAGTTCATCCTGTCCGTCCTTCAGTTCATTCTCTTTCATAATGTATTTACATTTAACGGTTCCCACTACCTCCAGGTGCAGGGCGTAGCGATGGGCACTTGTTGTGCCCCATCCTACGCCAATCTGTACCTGGGGGAGTGGGAACACGCTCTTCTCAATTGTGACGAAACCTCGATGTATACGGACCACATTATTATGTGGGTCCGATACATCGACGACATTTTTATGCTATGGCATGGTCCACGAGACCTTTTGGACAGATGGATGGACAGGATGAACAAAAACGAGTTTGGCTTAAATTTCACGATGAATTGTGATCTTCAACAGGTTACCTTCCTTGATGTGGAAATTTATAGAGGCATGGATGGTGTTCTCCACAGTGGGCTTTTTCGGAAGCCCACTGCCGGAAACACCATATTACATGCCTCTAGTTTTCACCCCCAGAATTTGGTTCGGTCAATTCCATATAGCCAGTATCTCAGGGCGAGGAGGAACTGTACCGAATTGGTGCAGTTCCAAAAAGCTGCTGACGATCTTCAACACAGACTCCTCAAGAGAGGATATACGAAATCTACCCTTAAAAAAGCTTACAAGAAAGCTCTGATGAGTGACAGAGCATCATTGTTAGCACCAAAAACTCCGAAACCCACTGAGAACAGTCTCAGAATTATAACAAAATATTCGGAACAACACCCCGAAATTAAAAAGATCGTAACAAGATACTGGCATATGCTTTCTCTTGACCCCATTCTGGGTAAACATGTTACAGCATACCCTCAATTCACGTACAGAAAGGTCCCCGCACTAAGGGACCAACTTGTGCAAAGTGAATTTGTGGCCCAAAAAGGAAAAGATCACTGTAAGGTAAAAGGAACCTATATGTGTGGTACATGCAGGTATTGTAGATACATGCATACGACAAAAAACCCGACATTACCCAACGGCCAAATATTTAGGCCGCAACACTTTGCCAACTGCCGCACCCACGGGGTGGTATACTTACTCCTCTGTGGGTGCGGTTGTTTTTATGTCGGCAAAACAAAGCTCGAGTTTACAAAGCGAGCATGTAGACACATTAAAAGTATACAGACACGAAACCCAGACCTCCCATTGGGGCGCCATGCTGCTCTGGTCCACCCTGATAAATTTCCAAAAATTAAATTTTTAATACTCGATAGAATCCATCCTAACCCCAGAGGAGGGGACTGGAATAAGACCCTCCTCCAAATGGAGTTACGTTGGTTTAAAGGCTACTGAGCCACCTGGACTGAATGATTTTATATCATTCAGACCGTTTCTCGAAGGTTTCACGTCCGGAGGCATGGAAAGATAACACAACAACATGCCCCCTACTTTGTTGGAAACCTGCATCCCGAAGGGGTTCCTTGAGGATGCTCTGCGGATAGATGAATGCTATGACAAACGCCCCTCTCTTCTTTTTGCACTTTTTCTCTTTCCCCCTTCCTTTCCCTTTGTTCTCCCCCTCTCCCTCTTGTCACACAATGTCTTCATTTATGCTATATATACTTTTTGAATAACATTTATTGCTGCACTTCTGTGCTATGTTTAAATTATTTGTATATATGTTGTTGTGTAATTGTTATATTTTGCCTTCAAATTCTAGCACTTCTGTACACAATTGGCTCAGCATATGTCGAAGCTATTCCATCAGGAGCTAAGTCCGACTCCCATGTTCTTTATATTAGGGAAATAAAAGTGTTCCAATCTATTAATATAGATCTGGGAACATTTTATATACACCGGGAACTATGAAGGAATAGTTTTTGTGTTTGTTTCTATTTCAAACACTCTAATTCCCCGGTTCCTAACTCATAATGAAGCTTTAACCCCCTTTTCTGATTGTGTTCAGCCTTTCAATGCTTTTAACAAGCATTGTTTTTGCAAGTGCATGTTTGTAGGATCCGCCCGGCACGGAAAGGCGGACGCCACCTTGTGGCGCCCGCAGACATAGGCATCCGCTTCTCCATCCCGACATCTATCAGATGTCGGCAGCGGCGGTCTATTACACTTGTTTGCGCTCCACGCTAACAAGTGATTCTTCCGTGTCGGTGGGACGCATCGGCCACTCACGCTTCCGCCGGATATCCGGGTCGGGGGCGTGTCTGGCTCTTACGTCCCAAAGAACCTCTGACGGCTATCTGCTGAATGCGGGTAATCCAGCTGATCCACTTTTCAGCTGATTGCAACGCTTTTTAAGCCCTGTGTGTCTGGCGTCAGAGCTGCTTGCTCTTTTGCCGAACACACAGGTCTTGTGAGGACCTCTATCCTCTGTCAACAACCTTTAGCTGTTTCTAAGGTAAGAAAAGGATCACTTTCTTCAGTTATTCTAATTCAAAGACTGCTGATCTATTTGATCAGTGTTATGATTTTTGACCTGTGCACGGTGCCTAACGGGATTTTTCAGCCCCCACCATCTTTTTAAAGGGATTTATATGCTTTGCTATGGTCCTAATACCTAGCATGATATATTTATATGGATACTTCATTTTTATTTGGCTATTTATTATACTTTTTTGTTGATTCAATAAGAGTTATAATCCCGTCTCTTGACCTTATATAAGAGACACGGGGGGCTGAAGATTATCTTTTTGACACCCTGCACATGCTTGGTCTTTTCTATTCGGACCCTGCAATAATCATGCGATTCTTGCCCAGCAGATTTGCTGTCATTTGAGGCTCCAGCTGCCCCTACCCAGTCTGGCATTATGACTGGTCTGCACAAAAAATCCCGAACACCTCAAGATCTTAGATTCTTGGCTTAGACCTAGAACATCGCGAATACGGCACTCCGGATGGTCAATAGTGATATGCTGCCCATTTGTTTTTAATTGCCAGGCAGGCTACCCATGCTCATTATCACAGTGAACTATGTAAGTTGTTATCCAAACTTTTCGTTTAATGTATTGCAACTATATATACAATGTTGGAATTAATATATATGTATTAATTATTCACAGACCACCCTCCAAGGGCACCCCTGAGGAAGGAGCCCGAGAGACTCCGAAACGCGTCGGGTTACAGCCCGGAGGTTTTGTGGTTTTGAGTTCAACTGTTTTTTATGTGCAATATGCCCTAGCTTGCCTTCTTGCTTTTATCTTCTTTGTACTATTTAATAAAGAATTTACTTTTATATAAATTGGTTTGTTACATAATTTGAATTGTGCCTAAAAAGTCCCACCCCTAGGGGAATCTCCTTCTTGGTTCAATAGACACACTGTTGAAGGATATGATGATATCCCTGAGATCCACTATCCACGCTAATATCATGTCTTTGGCCCTCCAAATTAAATCGGATATCACAGCAGTTTCTGACAGAGTTACACATATTGAAAGCAAGATGGGGGAAATTACCTCCACCTTTAACAATATGGTGGATGCGCACTATGAAAGGGACTCTGAAATGCTCCAAATGCAGCGCAAACTAGCGGAATTGGAGGATAGAAGCAGATTTTGAATAACGTCAAAATTTCAAGTATTCTGGAATCAGTTAAACTCCAGGAATTAAAAGCGTACTTCCTTGAGGTTTTTAAGGAGGTGCTACCCAAATCCCCCCTTGAGGACTTCGTCATAGACCGCATCCACAGGCTGCCTAAACCTCAACATATCCCCTCCCATCTGCCACGAGACACCATCATCTGTATACATTTCTATCACATTAAAGAGCAATTTATGCTTAGTACCAGAAGACGTGAGAATCAGTCCCCGACGCTAAAAGATCTATCCTTCTTCGCTGATTTATCAGCCTTCACAATGCAACAACGCCGGCAACTAGCCACTATCACAAAACCTTTAAACAACCATGCCATTACATATCGCTGGCTTTACCCTGCAAAGTTGTTAATTACCAGAAATGGTACCACCCATGTGGTTACTTCTGTTAAGGAGGGCATCTGTTTGCTCCGTGAATGGGGAATCTTGGATCCAGATCACTCGCAACCGAGTGCAACCCGCAAATCTCCCAACACTGTTGATCGCTCTTCAGACTCGGATGTCAGTTGACTCAAAGGAGCTCACTCAAGCTATCTGAATTATTACTGCATTAGGCCAAGGAGAATGGCCACGTTGTTGCATTCCATTGTCCCCCCCCCCCTCCCCGTGCCTTAGCGATAAGTATATCGCACAGATTCACATACGAATCGACCTTTGTCTTTTTTTTTTTTTGTGTGCTACTCCTGTTCCTATTGACTTTGGCCTTTTTTTTTTTTTTTCTCTTCTACTTGCTTGACTTTGTACATTTTTGTCCTCTCCACAGTTTTACCAGCTTTCATTACAGGGCCTGCCATTGTTCCCTCAACCATTGCGTCACCACGACATAGACTTCTGCCTATACACCTGCTATCCCCAGAGGACCTCCTTGTCTTTGCCTTTTTGAGTTACACTCCCCTAGTGGTCAATTATCTCCTCTGGGGCTACTGGCACCTACAGGTAACTGGAATCTATAGTACTTTCTGCCACCTTTTCTACCTTCTGAGTTTTGCTCCCCTACTTATCCACTCCATTCTAAGCAATGCCGTTTACTATCTCTTCCCTCAATGTGAAGGGTTTGAATAGCCCCTACAAGCGACAGATGGCATGGAAAGAATCGATCAAGCTACGGTGTGATGTTATGGGCTTTCAAGAAACCCACTTTGCCAGCCGTAACCCACCTCTTTTTAAGCATCGTAAATCTCCACATGTGTTAATGGCTAACGGCCCTTCCAAAAAAGGTGGTGTAACTATTGCTATTAAGGACACGGTACAATTCCAACAGGTGGACTCGTATCTAGACCCCTCTGGTCGTTTTGTTGTCCTAGTCTGTGACATTAACAATACCAGATTCACACTAGTCACTGTATATTTGCCTAACACTAAACAGCTCGCCTGCCTCAACAAGATCTGGAGGAAGGTCACTACAATGAAACAGGGACATGTTATTGTCTGTGGCGACTTTAATGCTACACCGGCCAATGTCTTAGATTCTACCAAATCTTCTGGTAAACACAACCGCAGAGTGACTTTAGCCCACTTCCTCTCCTCTTCCGGTCTTTTTGACGTATGGCGTTGCCAGCATGCAGCAGAGCGTGATTACACATTTTACTGTTTTAATGTGCATTGCTCATATTCACGGATAGATGCATTCCTGGTAGATTAATTTTTACTTCAGAAGGTTACCAAGTCTGCTATTCATTGTATAACGTGGTCTGATCATGCCCCGATCTCCATCAGTGTGGGGGAGATGGGCTCCGAGACGCGAGCGAATAGATGGCGTAATAATGTTTACGTTATGTCTCAGCCTGAGAATACGCAGAAAATTAATTTGTATTTAACCGAATACTTTGCCATCAACGCTGCATTGGTTGCCGATCCCTTCACACTGTGGAACGCCCATAAAGTATATATTCGGGGGTTGCTTATCCAAATGAGCGCTAGACATAAAAAACAGCTATCAGCCAAAGTAGACAGCTTACTCTCCACTATACAAGCTCTAGAAAAGGTTAATAAGAAATCTACATCTCCGTCAATTTGCGAGCAGTTATTTACAGCTTGGCAGTTGTTGAGGTCACTACTAGTCACACAGCATGATAATTCCATCCGCACTCTGAAAGCAAACTCTTATCGCTACGACAATAAAGCAGGGAAACTGCTGGCTTCCTGAGTTAAACACAAATCTTCTACTCAGAGAATACCCTTCCTATATAACCCCAGCTCTGGAGATAAAGTTTATAACCCACAGGACATTGCCAATTCGTTTAGTGAATATTACGAATCCTTATACAACCTGGGCTCAGATCCATCCACCCCCCAGCCTAATGACTCAGTTATTTCAGATTTTTTATCGTCCGTTTCCTTACCATCCTTGTCTCAGTCGGACTTGTCCCAATTAAATGTACCCTTTACAATTTCTGAAATAGAGCAGACCATCAGAAAATTACCACATAACAAATGGCCTGGTCCTGATGGGTACTCTTCTGAGTACTATAAGCTATTTTCCACAACAATTTCCCCATATTTATTACAAATTTTTGAAGCAGCAAAAACCAATACTAGCTTTCCTCCTGAGATGCTAACGGCGACGGTTATAAACCTGCCCAAACCAGGAAAGGATCCTACTACTCCCCAAAATTTTCGTCCGATATCGTTATTGAATGTCGACATTAAATTATATGCTAAACTGTTAGCAAATCGCATGGCTGGTCTCTTACCTAAGTTGATACATAGCGACCAAGTAGGTTTTGTTCTTGGTAGGCAAGCTACTGATGCAACCAGAAGGATGATGAATCTTTTGTATGCCGTGGAGAGATCAGGAAAGCCTTCTCTGCTTCTCACTTTGGATGCAGAGAAGGCTTTCGACAGTCCACTGGGGCTACCTGAGGCAAGTGCTGCACAAATTCGGTTTCGTGGGCCCAGTCTTGAACGCGATTATGGCTCTGTATTCCTGCCCATCGGCCTTCGTGTACACAGAAGGCATGTTTTCTACAAATTTTAAAATCTCAAATGGCACTAGACAGGGTTGTCCGATGTCTCCCTTAATCTTCGCCCTGGTCATGGAACCCCTGGCAGAAAAGATAAGATCTGACCCCCGTATTTGTGGCATTACTTCTAATTCTATCCAGCATAAATTATCTCTTTTCGCAGACGATGTCATTCTAACATTAACAGACCCCCAGAACTCTTTGCCAGCTGCTCATCAGACTTTGCTTCAGTTTGGTGAGGTCTCATACTATAAGGTTAATGCCACCAAATCTAATATCCTTGGTATAAACATAGATAGGGTGTCCGCAAAGCTTCTACAATGTGCACTACCCTACCCGTGGACCACGGGACCTTTAACATACCTGGGTATCAAGCTTACACACCCACTTGCTGACATGTACAAAGCTAACTATGCCCCATTGGTAGCATCGATAGCACAAGATATTTCTTCACTGCGCCGATTCTATATCTCTTGGTCGAGCCGCTTGGCAGCGTACAAAATGCTTCTGTTACCGAAAATTCTTTATATCTTTAGAACTGTCCCGATTGCAGCACCTCTCTCCTTCTTTTCAGCATTACAAAAACAATTATCCCATTTTGTTTGGGATGGTAAGCGGAATCGAACTGCCTTGAAATTCCAAATGAAACATAGATTAGCGGGTGGCAATGGTATGCCGATGATAAGAGACTATCATACAGCAGCAGTCCTGGACCAGGTCAGGGATTGGTTCCGGAATGACCCTCTGAAGCCGTGGTGTCAGCTTGAAGCTGCGTGGTTGGGCAATAAGTCCTTTGCCTCTCTGCTTCTTGCCCCACATGCGCCAACTTTAATTAAAAACATAACTCATCCTACTGTACAGGCTACACTGCAGGGATGGACATATTTTCTCAATTCTCCCATTGACCAATCGCGCTCTATTAAGATCCCAATCCCGTTATCCTCGCTTCGATGGGTTATCCCTGATATTTTGGTAGCAGGGACTGAGCGGAAAGGTATCACACACTTAGCACACCTATACAATGGGTCTGATCTGCTTCCCTTTGCAGCCCTACAAACAAAATATGCTCTCCCTGTCGCGGATAGTTTTAAATATCATCAAATTTCCACCTTTTGTAAAACTCTGCACACCACACACGTCTTGGTTAGTGTTGAGCGAACACGGACTGTATTATTCGTGTTCGTACCGAATAATTGGATTTTTTTTACCCGAACACGGACACGGACACTTTACTGTATGTTCGGGTAAAAATCCGTGTTCGGTCGTTTTATTTCCGGGTTTTGCATGCTTTGGCGCTCTTTTCATGGCGGGCTTTCAACAGCCAATCAACAATCGTTTAACTGGTGTGCCTTAAGCCATCCCAGCCATGCCTGCAAATGTCTTAGTAGCTGTGATTGGCCGTCTGAAGCATGTGACCAAGTCTTTATAAGTCATTCTGCTGCTTAGCTAAGGGACAGAGCACACATCAATGTGCTGGCTGCTGATTAGGGAAAGATAGGCAGGAAAAAACCATTTGTGTCCGGATAGAATTGAGGGACAGGTCGGAGTGTTTAGGCAGGGCGAGTTGTAGGCATTTTAGGGATAGAGTCTGCTGAATTATAGGGTCAGTGTCTTCTACAAACTACAATCGATATTGCTGTGTGGGGGGTGGGGTGAATCTGCACTCAATCCTGATCTACGATCTCTTCTCAATCCTGTTAGGGACAGAGTCTGCTGAATTTTAGGGAAACTGTGTTCTACAAACTACAATCGATATTGCTGTGTGGTGTGGGATTGGAGATAGGCAGGTGTCAGTGATCCACATCCATTTTTCTGTGTGTGAGCTGCAGTGAACACAATCTTTTTGGGCTGCAGTGAACACAATCTTTTTGGGCTGCAGTGAACACAATCTTTTTGGGCTGCAGTGAACACAATCTTTTTGGGCTGCAGTGAACACAATCTTTTTGGGGTGCAGTGAACAAAATCTTTTTGGGGTGCAGTGAACACAATCCTTTTTGGTGTGCAGTGAACACAATCTTTGTGGGGTGCAGTGAACAAAATCCTTTGTGGGGTGCAGTGAACACAATCTTTTTGGGGTGCAGTGAACAAAATCCTTTTTGGGGTGCAGTGAACAACATCCTTTTTGGGGTGCAGTGAACACAATCTTTTTGGGGTGCAGTGAACAAAATCCTTTGTGGGGTGCAGTGAACACAATCTTTTTGGGGTGCAGTGAACACAATCTTTTTGGGGTGGAGTGAACAACATCCTTTTTGGGGTGCAGTGAACAAAATCCTTTTTGGGGTGCAGTGAACAAAATCATTTTTGGGGTGCAGTGAACACAATCTTTTTGGGGTGCAGTGAACACAATCTTTGTGGGGTGCAGTGAACACAATCTTTGGGGGGGTACAGTGAACACAATCTTTTTGGGGTGCAGTGAACAACATCCTTTTAGGGTGCAGTGAACACAATCTTTGTGGGGTGCAGTGAACAACATCCTTTTAGGGTGCAGTGAACACAATCTTTGTGGGGTACAGTGAACAGAATCTTTGTGGGGTGCAGTGAACACAATCTTTGGGGGGTACAGTGAACACAATCTTTGTGAGGTGCAGTGAACACAATCTTTGTGGGGTGCAGTGAACACAATCATTGTGGGGTGCAGTGAACTCAATCTTTGTGGGGTACAGTGAACACAATCTCATACTTCTGAAGATTTGAGGGTGCTGCCTGTTCCATACTCCCCCTACTCCTCATCTAGCCTTTTAGGGGTACAAACAATAGTAATTGGGGCCTAGTGTGGTTGTGTACGTGTGATATACATACACTTTTTTTGGATCATATTTTCTATTCCGCTATTTAATCAAAAACCTTTGGGGATCAGTTAAATTGGGGGATAGTCTGTGTTGGTACGTGTGAGAGAGATCCACCTTTCCAAGTTGTTGGGGTTCATCTCATACTTCTGAAGGTTTGAGGGTGCTGCCTGTTCCATACTCCCCCTACTCCTAGCCTTTTAGGGGTACAAACAATAGTAATTGGGGCCTAGTGTGGTTGTGTACGTGTGATATACATACACTTTTTTTGGATCATATTTTCTATTCCGCTATTTAATCAAAAACCTTTGGGGATCAGTTAAATTGGGGGATAGTCTGTGTTGGTACGTGTGAGAGAGATCCACCTTTCCAAGTTGTTGGGGTTCATCTCATACTTCTGAAGGTTTGAGGGTGCTGCCTGTTCCATACCCCCCCTACTCCTCATCTAGCCTTTTAGGGGTACAAACAATAGTAATTGGGGCCTAGTGTGGTTGTGTACGTGTGATATACATATACTTTTTTTGGATCATATTTTCTATTCCGCTATTTAATCAAAAACCTTTGGGGATCAGTTAAATTGGGGGATAGTCTGTGTTGGTACGTGTGAGAGAGATCCACCTTTCCAAGTTGTTGGGGTTCATCTCATACTTCTGAAGGTTTGAGGGTGCTGCCTGTTCCATACTCCCCCTACTCCTCATCTAGCCTTTTAGGGGTACAAACAATAGTAATTGGGGCCCAGTGTGGTTGTGTACGTGTGATATACATACACTTTTTTTGGATCATATTTTCTATTCCGCTATTTAATCAAAAACCTTTGGGGATCAGTTAAATTGGGGGATAGTCTGTGTTGGTACGTGTGAGAGAGATCCACCTTTCCAAGTTGTTGGGGTTCATCTCATACTTCTGAAGGTTTGAGGGTGCTGCCTGTTCCATACCCCCCCTACTCCTCATCTAGCCTTTTAGGGGTACAAACAATAGTAATTGGGGCCTAGTGTGGTTGTGTACGTGTGATATACATACACTTTTTTTGGATCATATTTTCTATTCCGCTATTTAATCAAAAACCTTTGGGGATCAGTTAAATTGGGGGATAGTCTGTGTTGGTACGTGTGAGAGAGATCCACCTTTCCAAGTTGTTGGGGTTCATCTCATACTTCTGAAGGTTTGAGGGTGCTGCCTGTTCCATACTCCCCCTACTCCTCATCTAGCCTTTTAGGGGTACAAACAATAGTAATTGGGGCCTAGTGTGGTTGTGTACGTGTGATATACATACACTTTTTTTGGATCATATTTTCTATTCCGCTATTTAATCAAAAACCTTTGGGGATCAGTTAAATTGGGGGTTAGTCTGTGTTGGTACGTGTGAGAGAGATCCACCTTTCCAAGTTGTTGGGGTTCATCTCATACTTCTGAAGGTTTGAGGGTGCTGCCTGTTCCATACTCCCCCTACTCCTAGCCTTTTAGGGGTACAAACAATAGTAATTGGGGCCTAGTGTGGTTGTGTACGTGTGATATACATACACTTTTTTTGGATCATATTTTCTATTCCGCTATTTAATCAAAAACCTTTGGGGATCAGTTAAATTGGGGGATAGTCTGTGTTGGTACGTGTGAGAGAGATCCACCTTTCCAAGTTGTTGGGGTTCATCTCATACTTCTGAAGGTTTGAGGGTGCTGCCTGTTCCATACCCCCCCTACTCCTCATCTAGCCTTTTAGGGGTACAAACAATAGTAATTGGGGCCTAGTGTGGTTGTGTACGTGTGATATACATACACTTTTTTTGGATCATATTTTCTATTCCGCTATTTAATCAAAAACCTTTGGGGATCAGTTAAATTGGGGGATAGTCTGTGTTGGTACGTGTGAGAGAGATCCACCTTTCCAAGTTGTTGGGGTTCATCTCATACTTCTGAAGGTTTGAGGGTGCTGCCTGTTCCATACTCCCCCTACTCCTAGCCTTTTAGGGGTACAAACAATAGTAATTGGGGCCTAGTGTGGTTGTGTACGTGTGATATACATACACTTTTTTTTGGATCATATTTTCTATTCCGCTATTTAATCAAAAACCTTTGGGGATCAGTTAAATTGGGGGATAGTCTGTGTTGGTACGTGTGAGAGAGATCCACCTTTCCAAGTTGTTGGGGTTCATCTCATACTTCTGAAGGTTTGAGGGTGCTGCCTGTTCCATACCCCCCCTACTCCTCATCTAGCCTTTTAGGGGTACAAACAATAGTAATTGGGGCCTAGTGTGGTTGTGTACGTGTGATATACATACACTTTTTTTGGATCATATTTTCTATTCCGCTATTTAATCAAAAACCTTTGGGGATCAGTTAAATTGGGGGATAGTCTGTGTTGGTACGTGTGAGAGAGATCCACCTTTCCAAGTTGTTGGGGTTCATCTCATACTTCTGAAGGTTTGAGGGTGCTGCCTGTTCCATACTCCCCCTACTCCTAGCCTTTTAGGGGTACAAACAATAGTAATTGGGGCCTAGTGTGGTTGTGTACGTGTGATATACATACACTTTTTTTGGATCATATTTTCTATTCCGCTATTTAATCAAAAACCTTTGGGGATCAGTTAAATTGGGGGATAGTCTGTGTTGGTACGTGTGAGAGAGATCCACCTTTCCAAGTTGTTGGGGTTCATCTCATACTTCTGAAGGTTTGAGGGTGCTGCCTGTTCCATACCCCCCCTACTCCTCATCTAGCCTTTTAGGGGTACAAACAATAGTAATTGGGGCCTAGTGTGGTTGTGTACGTGTGATATACATACACTTTTTTTGGATCATATTTTCTATTCCGCTATTTAATCAAAAACCTTTGGGGATCAGTTAAATTGGGGGATAGTCTGTGTTGGTACGTGTGAGAGAGATCCACCTTTCCAAGTTGTTGGGGTTCATCTCATACTTCTGAAGGTTTGAGGGTGCTGCCTGTTCCATACTCCCCCTACTCCTAGCCTTTTAGGGGTACAAACAATAGTAATTGGGGCCTAGTGTGGTTGTGTACGTGTGATATACATACACTTTTTTTGGATCATATTTTCTATTCCGCTATTTAATCAAAAACCTTTGGGGATCAGTTAAATTGGGGGATAGTCTGTGTTGGTACGTGTGAGAGAGATCCACCTTTCCAAGTTGTTGGGGTTCATCTCATACTTCTGAAGGTTTGAGGGTGCTGCCTGTTCCATACCCCCCCTACTCCTCATCTAGCCTTTTAGGGGTACAAACAATAGTAATTGGGGCCTAGTGTGGTTGTGTACGTGTGATATACATACACTTTTTTTGGATCATATTTTCTATTCCGCTATTTAATCAAAAACCTTTGGGGATCAGTTAAATTGGGGGATAGTCTGTGTTGGTACGTGTGAGAGAGATCCACCTTTCCAAGTTGTTGGGGTTCATCTCATACTTCTGAAGGTTTGAGGGTGCTGCCTGTTCCATACTCCCCCTACTCCTAGCCTTTTAGGGGTACAAACAATAGTAATTGGGGCCTAGTGTGGTTGTGTACGTGTGATATACATACACTTTTTTTGGATCATATTTTCTATTCCGCTATTTAATCAAAAACCTTTGGGGATCAGTTAAATTGGGGGATAGTCTGTGTTGGTACGTGTGAGAGAGATCCACCTTTCCAAGTTGTTGGGGTTCATCTCATACTTCTGAAGGTTTGAGGGTGCTGCCTGTTCCATACCCCCCCTACTCCTCATCTAGCCTTTTAGGGGTACAAACAATAGTAATTGGGGCCTAGTGTGGTTGTGTACGTGTGATATACATACACTTTTTTTGGATCATATTTTCTATTCCGCTATTTAATCAAAAACCTTTGGGGATCAGTTAAATTGGGGGATAGTCTGTGTTGGTACGTGTGAGAGAGATCCACCTTTCCAAGTTGTTGGGGTTCATCTCATACTTCTGAAGGTTTGAGGGTGCTGCCTGTTCCATACTCCCCCTACTCCTCATCTAGCCTTTTAGGGGTACAAACAATAGTAATTGGGGCCCAGTGTGGTTGTGTACGTGTGATATACATACACTTTTTTTGGATCATATTTTCTATTCCGCTATTTAATCAAAAACCTTTGGGGATCAGTTAAATTGGGGGATAGTCTGTGTTGGTACGTGTGAGAGAGATCCACCTTTCCAAGTTGTTGGGGTTCATCTCATACTTCTGAAGGTTTGAGGGTGCTGCCTGTTCCATACCCCCCCTACTCCTCATCTAGCCTTTTAGGGGTACAAACAATAGTAATTGGGGCCTAGTGTGGTTGTGTACGTGTGATATACATACACTTTTTTTGGATCATATTTTCTATTCCGCTATTTAATCAAAAACCTTTGGGGATCAGTTAAATTGGGGGATAGTCTGTGTTGGTACGTGTGAGAGAGATCCACCTTTCCAAGTTGTTGGGGTTCATCTCATACTTCTGAAGGTTTGAGGGTGCTGCCTGTTCCATACTCCCCCTACTCCTCATCTAGCCTTTTAGGGGTACAAACAATAGTAATTGGGGCCCAGTGTGGTTGTGTACGTGTGATATACATACACTTTTTTTGGATCATATTTTCTATTCCGCTATTTAATCAAAAACCTTTGGGGATCAGTTAAATTGGGGGATAGTCTGTGTTGGTACGTGTGAGAGAGATCCACCTTTCCAAGTTGTTGGGGTTCATCTCATACTTCTGAAGGTTTGAGGGTGCTGCCTGTTCCATACTCCCCCTACTCCTCATCTAGCCTTTTAGGGGTACAAACAATAGTAATTGGGGCCCAGTGTGGTTGTGTACGTGTGATATACATACACTTTTTTTGGATCATATTTTCTATTCCGCTATTTAATCAAAAACCTTTGGGGATCAGTTAAATTGGGGGATAGTCTGTGTTGGTACGTGTGAGAGAGATCCACCTTTCCAAGTTGTTGGGGTTCATCTCATACTTCTGAAGGTTTGAGGGTGCTGCCTGTTCCATACCCCCCCTACTCCTCATCTAGCCTTTTAGGGGTACAAACAATAGTAATTGGGGCCTAGTGTGGTTGTGTACGTGTGATATACATACACTTTTTTTGGATCATATTTTCTATTCCGCTATTTAATCAAAAACCTTTGGGGATCAGTTAAATTGGGGGATAGTCTGTGTTGGTACGTGTGAGAGAGATCCACCTTTCCAAGTTGTTGGGGTTCATCTCATACTTCTGAAGGTTTGAGGGTGCTGCCTGTTCCATACCCCCCCTACTCCTCATCTAGCCTTTTAGGGGTACAAACAATAGTAATTGGGGCCTAGTGTGGTTGTGTACGTGTGATATACATACACTTTTTTTGGATCATATTTTCTATTCCGCTATTTAATCAAAAACCTTTGGGGATCAGTTAAATTGGGGGATAGTCTGTGTTGGTACGTGTGAGAGAGATCCACCTTTCCAAGTTGTTGGGGTTCATCTCATACTTCTGAAGGTTTGAGGGTGCTGCCTGTTCCATACCCCCCCTACTCCTCATCTAGCCTTTTAGGGGTACAAACAATAGTAATTGGGGCCTAGTGTGGTTGTGTACGTGTGATATACATACACTTTTTTTGGATCATATTTTCTATTCCGCTATTTAATCAAAAACCTTTGGGGATCAGTTAAATTGGGGGATAGTCTGTGTTGGTACGTGTGAGAGAGATCCACCTTTCCAAGTTTTTGGGGTTCATCTCATACTTCTGAAGATTTGAGGGTGCTGCATGTTCCATACTCCTCTTCCTCATCCTCCCTTTAGGGTAGGAAAAAATTTAATCGGGCCTAGTCTGTGTTTGTACGTGTGAGATACACAGTTTTTTATCCTATTCCGCTATTCAATACACACCCTTTTGGTGTAAAAAACATTAAATTGCGGCATAGTTTGCATATTTGACATTTGCATATATTGTGCCTTGTTGCGCTGTTTTGGGTACTCCACCAACATGGCCAGTGGCAATGACGCCATTCTCAGCTTAACTATCCCACTTCTATGCCTCCTTGAAAAAACAATTTGGGCGATGATGGAAGAGGATGTGGCACAGGATGAGGAGGAGGAGGAGGAGGATGAAGAGGTAACATTTCAAAGGCTTTCAGGGCAGTCATTCGCAAGGGGCTCCGAGGGTGGGTTCCTGCACACACAAACGCCAGGGACACAATTGTCCAGCAGGGGCACAGTTCTGGAGGATGAGGAGGATGAGGAGGAGGAGGAGCTGGAGGAGGAGATGGAACCATGTTCACAGCAGGGTGGCACCCAGGCCAGCTCATGGCCATCACTGGTGCGTGGCTGGGGGGATACAGAGGACACGGACGATACACCTCCCACAGAGGACAGCCTTTCGTCGCCTCTGGGCAGCCTGGCACACATGAGCGATTACATGCTGCAGTGTCTCCACAACGACCGCCGAGTTGCCCACATTCTAACTTGTGCTGATTACTGGGTGGCCACGCTGCTGGATCCCCGTTACAAGGACAACGTACCGTCCTTAATTCACTCACTGGAGCGCGATCGCAAGATGCGCGAGTACAAGCGCACGCTGGTAGACGCCATGCTGCTGGCATTCCCATCTGACAGCGGGGCCACAGTGGAAGCACAAGGCAGAGGAGGAGGAGGAGGAGGTCGCCAACGCAACCAGGGCACCGCCAGCACCTCAGAAGGCAGGGTTAGCATGGCCGAAATGTGGAAAAGCTTTGTCAGCACGCCACAACAAACAGCAGCACCAGCAGCTCAGATGGAACGTCTTAGCAGGAGGCAGCATTTTACCAACATGGTGGAGCAGTATGTGTGCACACGCCTACATGTAGTGAATGACGGGTCTGCCCCCTTCAACTTCTGGGTCTCCAAATTGGGCACATGGCCTGAGCTTGCCCTTTACGCCTTGGAGGTGCTGGCGTGCCCTGCAGCCAGTGTATTATCTGAACGGGTATTTAGCACGGCTGGGGGCGTTATAACAGACAAGCGCAGCCGCCTGTCCAGAGACAATGTGGACAAGCTCACGTTCATTAAAATGAACCAGGCATGGATCCCACGGGACTTTTCCGTACCTTATGCAGAATAGCAATGGATACCGACCTTACCCACCCATTGTTCCATTTTTGCTCTTTCTCACTCTTTTGGGGTGTACCCTCATTTAAAATTTTTGAAAAGAAGCAGTGTTGGCTACCTCGTCCTCCTCCTCAGGGCCAGATTAATGTAGGGGCTATTGGAGCTGCAGCTCCAGGCCCCTACCTTTTATATAGGCCCCGGGTTGGCCATATTCACTGTTACCGCTCTTCTGTCACTTGTAAACACAGAAGTCTGGCTTCTATGCTCGCTTCCCCAGGCAGCACCCTCAGAACCTCCCCACACAGCGTGAAGGCCGGACAAGGAGGGACAGTTGGCGATGCATGGATGTGTTTATGGGCTTCAGAGACAGCATCCCATGTTGAATTAGGCATGCATGGCTGCACCCTTCCTCCTCTGGGTGCATGGCAAGGCACGGCCCTTAAGGCCCTTCAAAATCCTCAGCACCAAGCCCATGATGCTGTTAATCCGGCCCTGGTCCTCCTCCACCGCCGCTTCCACCTACACCGCCCATAGGTGTGCGCAGCCTATTGCATTAAGGTGTGCACCCCAAAGTTGAAATACACATGCATGTGTTTGCCAGCAGGGAGAGTAATGTATCGGGGCCATGTACCTGTAGGCAAGGAGAAATAGAGCAGAGCAGGTCCCAGGGAGATCTTTCCCATCTCCTCACTGGCAATGCTATGTGCCCTAGGTGATTAGGGTGTGCCCAGGCACACCCAGCACACCCTGTGCGCACGCCTATGTCACCGCCACATCCACCACCACCTCAACCTCCCTCCTACTCCATATGGGCCTCGTCCTTCAGAGATGAAGAAGAACATTGTTTTATTTTTCTGTTTTTTTTTGTTGTTTTAAGTTATTTCCCTATCCACATTTGTTTGCAGAGCACTTGCCATGCTCTTAATTACGTTTTGCTGCCATTTGCAGCACTCTAGTCCTTTCCTTTGGTGTTTTAGAGCCATTTTAGTGCCTTAAAGTTCGGGTCCCCATTGACTTCAATGGGGTTCGGTGTCCGGGAAAAGTTCGGTAAAAGTCCGGGACACGGACCCGGACTTTTTTTTAAAGTTCGGCCGAACCCGTCGAACACGGACATCTAGGTGTCCGCTCAACCCTAGTCTTGGTGTCAGAAGATCTTTGGAAATTCTGGCATGCAAATAGTACTAAACTCAAAGGTATCACTCTAATATATAATCTGATTAATTCTAAAACCACGTTTTCTAAAGCATCAGCTCATATCAAGTGGGAAGCGGACGTAGGGAAGATGTTTTCGGATCAGTAGTGGTCGGCGGCAATTTCTACCACCTATAAACTCTCCAGATGTTCAAATTATTGGGAATTAGCTCATAAATTTCTTACTAGGTGGCATTACACCCCCTACATCACAGCTAAATTCTCCAACGGTCAGTCCAATCTGTGCTGGAGGGATTGTGGACAGGTGGGAACGTTGGCGCACACGGTGTGGGCTTGCCTGCGCCTGTGTGCCTTTTGGACAGCTGTTTTCAGCCTGATCTCCACAATCACCGGTATCTCAGTCAAACCCACCATAGAATTAGCCATCCTTGGGCTGACAGTCACCTCATACCCGAAAAATTCCAGGTCTATTATGCATATCATATTTGCTGCAAGATCAGTTCTTATGCGTAAATGGAAAACAAATGATTCCCCTTCCATAACTGAAGTCATATCCCATGTCAAAACGATTGCTGTGTACGAAAAACTCCTAGCTTACAAGGATGGTAAGATTATTGCGTATGAAAAAAATTGGTCCCATTGGCACCGAGCGGTTACCAGTGGCTTTCTTAAAGGAAGTTAGTGGAAATTGGGTCATAAATGCACATATATTCTGCTGAATCAGGCATAAAGTTGGAAGTTGAAGAGGACTTTCTGTTTTCTGTTTTTACCTTTAGTTGTTCATGTTTTCTCTACCAGTTATTATATTGGATGTCAACTTTGGCGTGGGGTTCTGGGGCGGCCTGGAGTTTCGGCCGGACTGGTGTGCCCTCCGGACCATAAATGAGGGATCATAGGAGGTTCACTGGTCTGGACGATGAAACTGACGGCTGCAGGCCTGGAGAGGTTTGTGGTCTTGTGTAATCCTGTGGCTGCTCCATCCCCTAGTCATCTTTGTCACTACTGCCATTTATGCTCAGTCTGCCCTTTGTGGCATTGTTACCATTTATGTTTTTCTCATACTTCATGCCTTTTGTTACTGGGGGCTATTGCCCCAATCTTCTATTATGTACTTGTAAAGTATATGTTATTTGTTCAAAGATAAAACCTCAATAAAAATGATTTAATTAAAAAAAAAACCTCAAAGTGAATGGAGGATTAAGATGCAATGTATGGAGCTACGTATGAGTAAAAAGGAATACATTAAAAATTATGAATTCTATTGGAAATAAAAATCCAAAAATATACACATATATATATTTTTTTCTAATCTATAAATATAATCTATAAATATAAATGAATATAAAGATTGAATAAAAAGTATATATATATATATATATATATATATATATATATATGTGTGTGTGTGTGTATATACAAATGAAAAAACATTGGGATAGAAAAGGCGGGGCTTTGCGGGCCAGTGGGAGTAGAAGGATCAGAGACAAAACTGATTATAAAACCAAAAAAACATTTTATTGATATATAAAGAGAATAAAAAACACGCATGGGCTACCATGCATGTATGATTGTAACAAACTAACATACAAATAAAATCAAAACATATAATGTCACTGTTGGTATAGAAACATATCCCGTAACGGGATTTAAGCCAAAAAACAAAGCCTGTATGAGGTGGAAGATGGGTCTCAAGCTGGATTCGGTCACGGTAGGTCCCCAGCAAGCCGACGCGTTTCGCTCAAGGCTTCCTCAGGGCCTGAGAGACCATAACAGACCGATGTTTCTATGAGTAACATAAAAGTATATCAAATCAATATAAGTGAGTTGCAGATTTCATAATACAACATATATCATGCTATCGAATATTTTTATGCTTAATTCTAGTTTTGTACTGACCCTTCTTAGCAGTGACTCGTGTTAAGCGACAGGGCTGCAGCGATACATATGCCGTTCGGAAGGTATTGCTTCCATATTCACCATACAAAATCTAAAATAGACCTCAAATAGACCTCAAAGATATATTTTTCTTGCACCAAGTCTGATATACTGGGTCCCGACTGAATCATCAAAGGCAAGGCTGTGAATCAAAGTACCAATAGATGTATATCTGTGTTTACAATATAACCGCTAGCAATTTTAATGTAGTCTATATTTTTCCACCAACCTTCTGGGGATAGTTCCACTGTAGCCTCTTGGGGTGGAGTCACCCCTCAGCAGGTGAATGTCCTCTTCCTGATTTAATCGTCCTTATATGCACCTTCACTCCCAGATACAATAAATCTAGGGATATGGGTACATGTATTATTCATTTTCGGTAGAGGACATTTATAATTATAATATCTCCATTACATATAACTAATTATTAGATAGTGATGAGTATTCAGGAGGTGAAATATAGCTGAATAGAGGGAGGGAAAGGAAAAAGGGGATGGCTGTTGATTATATAACAATTGGAATAAATAATATAAGCACCCACCTAGTATTTATATTACAACAATTATAATCCGGGAGCCAAGCACCTTTCTCTGTGCACTTGGTAAGAAGTATATCCTCAGGATACGGGTCAAATATGACGACCGCGTTGACCTAAAAAGAGGACCAATATCTTATATGGATATATACGTAGGGATTACTAGTCATAGCCCTGGCAAGGAGCCAAGGTCTGTAGGGGCAGATGTGGTATCAGGGAGGGGGCCGTCTGACATATATACATACCTCTCCTCAGACTGAAAAAGTATTCCAGGCAGGAAAGAAGGACTTATACAAACATATATTCCAGTTATATGGACCCAAGGTCCTGGGCTATCCAAGCCCTGAAAAACATAGGTAGAAGGGTTAATTTCAGTATCTTAGGTCTTATAGCCTGTATACCCCCAGTTCAGCCAGTGATTCCTTCTATTGTTCTGGGGCCAACATCACTTACCTCTGTATCGTGTGCACTGCATCACCTGCCTACCTGCCTTTGCCTTGCCTGGCTAATATATAGGGAAGTCGGGGTACGCCCTCCTCGCTATGTTTGGCGCTCAAACTTGGTCCCCTCCGGTGAGATTGATCATCTGTAATTGCGGTCAGCGGTGACGCTGCTTAGCCGCATCACTTCCGGTCCCTCCGGAAGTGAGGGCACTCTTTTCCCCTGCTAGTGTCTCAATGGATGATAGCGTAGCCTCATTACATCACTTCCGGTCGCGCCGGAAGTGAAGACATTGCTTACCAGAATGAACTTGTTCCCTTTCTGTAAACCCTACGTCTTCCGGACTGCATCCTCCAATCGGGTGCTGTCCGCTTTCTAACTGGATATTTATGCGTTGGGCTCCCTCTAGTGGACCGATATCTTATCATCACAGCCACACTGCCTATTACAATTACATAGGGGATCACCCATCGGTATCAGAGTGCAAGATGGTATTATAAACAAATAAATAGTCAGCATTATAGAATCCATTTTTAAGTTACTATCGTTTCTGGCAATACAATACCAGTCAATTATTTTGTATCGCTGTACAACAATATCCGCTACAGCCGTGTCGCCTCACTGGTCACCTATTATATACGAAAAGAAGTAAACATATACATATTAATCTCTGCATATATGTGGAATTACATTTTTCCATAACATTCATATGAGATATATATTTTCTTATTCTTATACTGTTATTTTTATTTTTAATATCAGTCCCTATTTTTAACTAAAACATCTTCATTTGTCCTTCGTATTAATGTAAGAGAGGACACTTCGTGGGGAAGGAGGAGAGACAAGAGAAAAAAAGAGACAAAGATATAGTCCCTATACTTTAGAGGAGGATCATTTTGGTACGACTAATTATAAAAATGGTTTGTAGCTAATTACATCATTCAACCCTGGGTATACGGTAGCTCTTAAATCGTATATCCATCTGGCCTCTCGTGCCAGAACTTTTTTTGTCAATATCACCTCCTCTTGTGTCCTCGGGGACAACATCTAACACAGTAAATTTGACAATGCTGCGGTCATACTTGTGTTTTAATCCAATATGGCCACCTATTGGGGTATTGATTTGGCCATTATTAATGTACGAAATATGATCCGAGATTCTCTTCCAAAGGGGCCTTATGGTTTTACCCACATAGAACGCCCCGCATGGGCACAACATGATGTATACTACTGCCTTTGTTTGACATGTAACCATCTGGTTGATGTATCTTCTATGGCCATTAGGCATTGTGAAGGACTCACCTTCAAGAATATATGGGCAGAAATCGCATGACCCGCATTTATAAAGGCCTTTACTTTGTGATGTTTCATTTGGTCTACGATAATGGCTCATAACTAGACCGTCCCTTATGGATTTAGCTCTTTTATACGTGATGTTGGGATAATCATCTAAGTATTTTCTCAAGATTGGGTCACTTGTCAGAATTTCCCAGTTTTTTTGTAAAATACTACGGACTTCATTGTGCTGTCTAGAGTATGTAGAGATAAATCTGACCTTATCATCTGTTTTTTTATTTTTCTCTTTGAAGAGTAGGTCATGCCTGGTATTGGCTTTTGCTTTATTGTATGCTTTCCTAAGCATTGTTAAACTATACCCTCTCTGTAGCAGTCGTGTTTTTAATTTGTCCGCCTCCCTTTTGAAGTTTGTATCCTTAGAACAATTTCGTCTTAATCTAAGGTATTGGGAGTAAGGGATGCTTCTGATCAAGGCTTTAGGGTGGGAACTATCAGAGTGTAATATTATGTTCCCTGCTGTCGGTTTGCGAAATAAAGTTGATCTAACACTTCCATCTTCTTCAAAATAAAGAGTGGTATCAAGAAAATCAATCTGCTGTCTGCTCCAGGACATAGTGAACTTTAAATTAAAGGAATTGATCTGTAATTTTTGAAAAAAGGTCTCAAAAAGTAAAATATCCCCGTCCCAAATGATGAGGACATCATCTATGTACCTGAGCCATGTAACTACATGGCTCAGGTACATGGAGAGGGCCTCATCATTGAAGATACTACGTTCCCATCCACCCAGGTGCAGGTTGGCGTAGGCCGGGGCACAACATGTGCCCATGGCCACGCCCTGCACCTGGATGAAATGGGAACCATCAAATGTAAACACGTTATTTTTCAAAATATGCGCTAACCCATCCAGGATAAATTGATTGTATATTTTTGCCTGAGGGCCCCGTTCGTCTAAGAATTTTTTGATTGTCTGAAGACCGAGTGCGTGTGGAATCGAGGAATATAGGGCCTCGATATCCAACGCAATCATGATACATCCAGGGGGCATTACTTGATCATATAACACCCTCAGTAAATCTGGTGTGTCCTGAATAAAGGAGGGCAGGCTAGTTACGTGAGGTCTTAAATACTGACCAATTATTTTGCTTAATGGTTCCATATAGGATCCAATTCCCGATATAATTGGGCGTCCTGGAGGATTTTGTGGGTTTTTATGCGTTTTTGGCAATGTGTAAAATGTGGGTAACCGGGGTGAATCAATCTTTATGGCTTCATATGTGTCCTTGCTGATTATGCCGTTATTGTATGCTTCATAGATTAGTACTTTATATTTATTTTGAGCAGACAACATCCTCTCCTCATTAATAGGCTTGTACCACTCTCTATTCTTTAGGATGTCCCAGCACATGTTGCGATATGGTAAATGATCCATGATTACAATATTGCCCCCCTTATCGGAGGGCTTTATTATAATCTGGGAATTTTTTCTAAGTGACTCAAGGGCTTGTTTAAGGTGATCGCTTAGATTTTCTTTCATGGAGTTGCGAATTTTCAAGCGATTAATATCTGCTGTAGTCTTATTAACAAAGGCTAATACATTGGGGTTGGTCTGTAAAGGAGGGAACCTATTAGATTTTTTCTTGGCCAAAGGGGTCTGGATCATGTCCATCTGTTGCTGTGTTGTCGCCTGTGTCCCCTCTACGTCTATATCGTCATCCTCTAGTTCAACTGTTACTTCCTCTGTGTCTGAAATTGTGGGGGGATCGTTTTCATCCAAAAGTTGGATGAGATCCTTTAATGCTCTGAAATCTTTCACTGAGAAATCTTTCCATAGATCTGATAGCTCTTTATCTTTTTTATTTTGCTGTCTTTCTTTATCAAAAATATAACGGTAAGTTAGCTTTCTAGCAAATAGCTGTACATCCTTGACAATGTCAAAGTGTGTTGTATTGCTGTCGGGGCAGAAACTGAGGCCGCGACGCAAAACCTCAAGTTCATCCTGAGTTGGACTATATGAGGACAAGTTAATAATAGAGAAGGCCGACTCCACAGTGGATTCTATGTTATGTGTGTGTGGATGTGTTCCTTTTTCAAATGTATATATACAAGACTGTAATTTAATGTGTATACAAGACTCTATATAAAACTGCAATTTTTTGTGAAGAATCAACAACAAGTGGGACACAATCATGAAGTGGAACGAAATTTATTGAATATTTCAAACTTTTTTAACAAATAAAAAACTGAAAAATTGGGCGTGCAAAATTATTCAGCCCCCTTAAGTTAATACTTTGTAGCGCCACCCTTTGCTGCGATTACAGCTGTAAGTCATTTGGTGTCTCGATCAGTTTTGCACTTCGAGAGACTGAAATTTTTGCCCATTCCTCCTTGCAAAACAGCTCGAGCTCAGTGAGGTTGGATGGAGAGCTTTTGTGAACAGCAGTTTTCAGTTCTTTCCACAGATATATATACAATGCCTTGCAAAAGTATTCGGCCCCCTTGAACTTTGCGACTTTTTTCCACATTTCAGGGTTAAAACATAAAGATATAAAACTGTAATTTTTTGTGAAGAGTCAACAACAAGTGGGACACAATCATGAAGTGAAACGAAATTTATTGGATATTTCAAACTTTGTTAACAAATAAAAAACTGAAAAATTGGGCGTGCAAAATTATTCAGCCCCTTTACTTTCAGTGCAGCAAACTCTTTCCAGAAGTTCAGTGAGGATCTCTGAATGATCCAATGTTGACCTAAATGACTAATGATGATAAATAGAATCCACCTGTGTGTAATCAAGTCTCCGTATAAATGCACCTGCACTGTGATAGTCTCAGAGGTCCGTTTAAAGCGCAGAGAGGATCATGAAGAACAAGGAACACACCAGGCAGGTCAGAGATACTGTTGTGGAGAAGTTTAAAGCCGGATTTGGATACAAAAATATTTCCCAAGCTTTAAACATCCCAAGGAGCAAGTGATAATATTGAAATGGAAGGAGTATCAGACCACTGCAAATCTACGAAGACCTGGCCGTCCCTCTAAACTTTCAGCTCATACAAGGAGAAGACTGATCAGAGATGCAGCCAAGAGGCCCATGAACACTCTGGATGAACTGCAGAGATCTACAGCTGAGGTGGGAGACTCTGTCCATAGGACAACAATCAGTCGTATACTGCACAAATCTGGCCTTTATGGAAGAGTGGCAAGAAGAAAGCCATTTCTTAAAGATATCCATAAAAAGTGTCGTTTAAAGTTTGCCACAAGCCACCTGGGAGACACACCAAACATGTGGAAGAAGGTGCTCTGGTCAGATTAAACCAAAATTGAACTTTTTGGCAACAATGCAAAACGTTATGTTTGGCATAAAAGCAACACAGCTCATCACCCTCAACACACCATCCCCACTGTCAAATATGGTGGTGGCAGCATCATGGTTTGGGCCTGCTTTTCTTCAGCAGGGACAGGAAAGATGGTTAAAATTGATGGGAAAATGGATGGAGCCAAATACAGGACCATTCTGGAAGAAAACCTGATGGAGTCTGCAAAAGACCTGAGACTGGGACGGAGATTTGTCTTCCAACGAGACAATGATCCAAAACATAAAGCAAAATCTACAATGGAATGGTTCACAAATAGGGTTGAGCGGACACCTAGATGTCCGTGTTCGACGGGTTCGGCCGAACTTTAAAAAAAAGTCCGGGTCCGTGTCCCGGACTTTTACCGAACTTTTCCCGGACACCGAACCCCATTGAAGTCAATGGGGACCCGAACTTTAAGGCACTAAAATGGCTCTAAAACACCAAAGGAAAGGGCTAGAGTGCTGCAAATGGCAGCAAAACGTAATTAAGAGCATGGCAAGTGCTCTGCAAACAAATGTGGATAGGGAAATAACTTAAAACAACAAAAAAAAACAGAAAAATAAAACAATGTTCTTCTTCATCTCTGAAGGACGAGGCCCATATGGAGTAGGAGGGAGGTTGAGGTGGTGGTGGATGTGGCGGTGACATAGGCGTGCGCACAGGGTGTGCTGGGTGTGCCTGGGCACACCCTAATCACCTAGGGCACATAGCATTGCCAGTGAGGAGATGGGAAAGATCTCCCTGGGACCTGCTCTGCTCTATTTCTCCTTGCCTACAGGTACATGGCCCCGATACATTACTCTCCCTGCTGGCAAACACATGCATGTGTATTTCAACTTTGGGGTGCACACCTTAATGCAATAGGCTGCGCACACCTATGGGCGGTGTAGGTGGAAGCGGCGGTGGAGGAGGACCAGGGCCGGATTAACAGCATCATGGGCTTGGTGCTGAGGATTTTGAAGGGCCTTAAGGGCCGTGCCTTGCCATGCACCCAGAGGAGGAAGGGTGCAGCCATGCATGCCTAATTCAACATGGGATGCTGTCTCTGAAGCCCATAAACACATCCATGCATCGCCAACTGTCCCTCCTTGTCCGGCCTTCACGCTGTGTGGGGAGGTTCTGAGGGTGCTGCCTGGGGAAGCGAGCATAGAAGCCAGACTTCTGTGTTTACAAGTGACAGAAGAGCGGTAACAGTGAATATGGCCAACCCGGGGCCTATATAAAAGGTAGGGGCCTGGAGCTGCAGCTCCAATAGCCCCTACATTAATCTGGCCCTGAGGAGGAGGACGAGGTAGCCAACACTGCTTCTTTTCAAAAATTTTAAATGAGGGTACACCCCAAAAGAGTGAGAAAGAGCAAAAATGGAACAATGGGTGGGTAAGGTCGGTATCCATTGCTATTCTGCATAAGGTACGGAAAAGTCCCGTGGGATCCATGCCTGGTTCATTTTAATGAACGTGAGCTTGTCCACATTGTCTCTGGACAGGCGGCTGCGCTTGTCTGTTATAACGCCCCCAGCCGTGCTAAATACCCGTTCAGATAATACACTGGCTGCAGGGCACGCCAGCACCTCCAAGGCGTAAAGGGCAAGCTCAGGCCATGTGCCCAATTTGGAGACCCAGAAGTTGAAGGGGGCAGACCCGTCATTCACTACATGTAGGCGTGTGCACACATACTGCTCCACCATGTTGGTAAAATGCTGCCTCCTGCTAAGACGTTCCATCTGAGCTGCTGGTGCTGCTGTTTGTTGTGGCGTGCTGACAAAGCTTTTCCACATTTCGGCCATGCTAACCCTGCCTTCTGAGGTGCTGGCGGTGCCCTGGTTGCGTTGGCGACCTCCTCCTCCTCCTCCTCTGCCATGTGCTTCCACTGTGGCCCCGCTGTCAGATGGGAATGCCAGCAGCATGGCGTCTACCAGCGTGCGCTTGTACTCGCGCATCTTGCGATCGCGCTCCAGTGAGTGAATTAAGGACGGTACGTTGTCCTTGTAACGGGGATCCAGCAGCGTGGCCACCCAGTAATCAGCACAAGTTAGAATGTGGGCAACTCGGCGGTCGTTGTGGAGACACTGCAGCATGTAATCGCTCATGTGTGCCAGGCTGCCCAGAGGCGACGAAAGGCTGTCCTCTGTGGGAGGTGTATCGTCCGTGTCCTCTGTATCCCCCCAGCCACGCACCAGTGATGGCCATGAGCTGGCCTGGGTGCCACCCTGCTGTGAACATGGTTCCATCTCCTCCTCCAGCTCCTCCTCCTCCTCATCCTCCTCATCCTCCAGAACTGTGCCCCTGCTGGACAATTGTGTCCCTGGCGTTTGTGTGTGCAGGAACCCACCCTCGGAGCCCCTTGCGAATGACTGCCCTGAAAGCCTTTGAAATGTTACCTCTTCATCCTCCTCCTCCTCATCCTGTGCCACATCCTCTTCCATCATCGCCCAAATTGTTTTTTCAAGGAGGCATAGAAGTGGGATAGTTAAGCTGAGAATGGCGTCATTGCCACTGGCCATGTTGGTGGAGTACCCAAAACAGCGCAACAAGGCACAATATATGCAAATGTCAAATATGCAAACTATGCCGCAATTTAATGTTTTTTACACCAAAAGGGTGTGTATTGAATAGCGGAATAGGATAAAAAACTGTGTATCTCACACGTACAAACACAGACTAGGCCCGATTAAATTTTTTCCTACCCTAAAGGGAGGATGAGGAAGAGGAGTATGGAACATGCAGCACCCTCAAATCTTCAGAAGTATGAGATGAACCCCAAAAACTTGGAAAGGTGGATCTCTCTCACACGTACCAACACAGACTATCCCCCAATTTAACTGATCCCCAAAGGTTTTTGATTAAATAGCGGAATAGAAAATATGATCCAAAAAAAGTGTATGTATATCACACGTACACAACCACACTAGGCCCCAATTACTATTGTTTGTACCCCTAAAAGGCTAGATGAGGAGTAGGGGGGGTATGGAACAGGCAGCACCCTCAAACCTTCAGAAGTATGAGATGAACCCCAACAACTTGGAAAGGTGGATCTCTCTCACACGTACCAACACAGACTATCCCCCAATTTAACTGATCCCCAAAGGTTTTTGATTAAATAGCGGAATAGAAAATATGATCCAAAAAAAGTGTATGTATATCACACGTACACAACCACACTAGGCCCCAATTACTATTGTTTGTACCCCTAAAAGGCTAGATGAGGAGTAGGGGGGGTATGGAACAGGCAGCACCCTCAAACCTTCAGAAGTATGAGATGAACCCCAACAACTTGGAAAGGTGGATCTCTCTCACACGTACCAACACAGACTATCCCCCAATTTAACTGATCCCCAAAGGTTTTTGATTAAATAGCGGAATAGAAAATATGATCCAAAAAAAGTGTATGTATATCACACGTACACAACCACACTAGGCCCCAATTACTATTGTTTGTACCCCTAAAAGGCTAGATGAGGAGTAGGGGGGGTATGGAACAGGCAGCACCCTCAAACCTTCAGAAGTATGAGATGAACCCCAACAACTTGGAAAGGTGGATCTCTCTCACACGTACCAACACAGACTATCCCCCAATTTAACTGATCCCCAAAGGTTTTTGATTAAATAGCGGAATAGAAAATATGATCCAAAAAAAGTGTATGTATATCACACGTACACAACCACACTGGGCCCCAATTACTATTGTTTGTACCCCTAAAAGGCTAGATGAGGAGTAGGGGGAGTATGGAACAGGCAGCACCCTCAAACCTTCAGAAGTATGAGATGAACCCCAACAACTTGGAAAGGTGGATCTCTCTCACACGTACCAACACAGACTATCCCCCAATTTAACTGATCCCCAAAGGTTTTTGATTAAATAGCGGAATAGAAAATATGATCCAAAAAAAGTGTATGTATATCACACGTACACAACCACACTGGGCCCCAATTACTATTGTTTGTACCCCTAAAAGGCTAGATGAGGAGTAGGGGGAGTATGGAACAGGCAGCACCCTCAAACCTTCAGAAGTATGAGATGAACCCCAACAACTTGGAAAGGTGGATCTCTCTCACACGTACCAACACAGACTATCCCCCAATTTAACTGATCCCCAAAGGTTTTTGATTAAATAGCGGAATAGAAAATATGATCCAAAAAAAGTGTATGTATATCACACGTACACAACCACACTAGGCCCCAATTACTATTGTTTGTACCCCTAAAAGGCTAGATGAGGAGTAGGGGGGGTATGGAACAGGCAGCACCCTCAAACCTTCAGAAGTATGAGATGAACCCCAACAACTTGGAAAGGTGGATCTCTCTCACACGTACCAACACAGACTATCCCCCAATTTAACTGATCCCCAAAGGTTTTTGATTAAATAGCGGAATAGAAAATATGATCCAAAAAAAGTGTATGTATATCACACGTACACAACCACACTGGGCCCCAATTACTATTGTTTGTACCCCTAAAAGGCTAGATGAGGAGTAGGGGGAGTATGGAACAGGCAGCACCCTCAAACCTTCAGAAGTATGAGATGAACCCCAACAACTTGGAAAGGTGGATCTCTCTCACACGTACCAACACAGACTATCCCCCAATTTAACTGATCCCCAAAGGTTTTTGATTAAATAGCGGAATAGAAAATATGATCCAAAAAAAGTGTATGTATATCACACGTACACAACCACACTAGGCCCCAATTACTATTGTTTGTACCCCTAAAAGGCTAGATGAGGAGTAGGGGGGGTATGGAACAGGCAGCACCCTCAAACCTTCAGAAGTATGAGATGAACCCCAACAACTTGGAAAGGTGGATCTCTCTCACACGTACCAACACAGACTATCCCCCAATTTAACTGATCCCCAAAGGTTTTTGATTAAATAGCGGAATAGAAAATATGATCCAAAAAAAGTGTATGTATATCACACGTACACAACCACACTAGGCCCCAATTACTATTGTTTGTACCCCTAAAAGGCTAGATGAGGAGTAGGGGGGGTATGGAACAGGCAGCACCCTCAAACCTTCAGAAGTATGAGATGAACCCCAACAACTTGGAAAGGTGGATCTCTCTCACACGTACCAACACAGACTATCCCCCAATTTAACTGATCCCCAAAGGTTTTTGATTAAATAGCGGAATAGAAAATATGATCCAAAAAAAGTGTATGTATATCACACGTACACAACCACACTGGGCCCCAATTACTTTTGTTTGTACCCCTAAAAGGCTAGATGAGGAGTAGGGGGAGTATGGAACAGGCAGCACCCTCAAACCTTCAGAAGTATGAGATGAACCCCAACAACTTGGAAAGGTGGATCTCTCTCACACGTACCAACACAGACTATCCCCCAATTTAACTGATCCCCAAAGGTTTTTGATTAAATAGCGGAATAGAAAATATGATCCAAAAAAAGTGTATGTATATCACACGTACACAACCACACTAGGCCCCAATTACTATTGTTTGTACCCCTAAAAGGCTAGATGAGGAGTAGGGGGGGTATGGAACAGGCAGCACCCTCAAACCTTCAGAAGTATGAGATGAACCCCAACAACTTGGAAAGGTGGATCTCTCTCACACGTACCAACACAGACTATCCCCCAATTTAACTGATCCCCAAAGGTTTTTGATTAAATAGCGGAATAGAAAATATGATCCAAAAAAAGTGTATGTATATCACACGTACACAACCACACTGGGCCCCAATTACTATTGTTTGTACCCCTAAATGGCTAGATGAGGAGTAGGGGGAGTATGGAACAGGCAGCACCCTCAAACCTTCAGAAGTATGAGATGAACCCCAACAACTTGGAAAGGTGGATCTCTCTCACACGTACCAACACAGACTATCCCCCAATTTAACTGATCCCCAAAGGTTTTTGATTAAATAGCGGAATAGAAAATATGATCCAAAAAAAGTGTATGTATATCACACGTACACAACCACACTAGGCCCCAATTACTATTGTTTGTACCCCTAAAAGGCTAGATGAGGAGTAGGGGGGGTATGGAACAGGCAGCACCCTCAAACCCTTTAGAAGTATGAGATGAACCCCAACAACTTGGAAAGGTGGATCTCTCTCACACGTACCAACACAGACTATCCCCCAATTTAACTGATCCCCAAAGGTTTTTGATTAAATAGCGGAATAGAAAATATGATCCAAAAAAAGTGTATGTATATCACACGTACACAACCACACTAGGCCCCAATTACTATTGTTTGTACCCCTAAAAGGCTAGGAGTAGGGGGAGTATGGAACAGGCAGCACCCTCAAACCTTCAGAAGTATGAGATGAACCCCAACAACTTGGAAAGGTGGATCTCTCTCACACGTACCAACACAGACTATCCCCCAATTTAACGGATCCCCAAAGGTTTTTGATTAAATAGCGGAATAGAAAATATGATCCAAAAAAAGTGTATGTATATCACACGTACACAACCACACTAGGCCCCAATTACTATTGTTTGTACCCCTAAAAGGCTAGATGAGGAGTAGGGGGGGTATGGAACAGGCAGCACCCTCAAACCTTCAGAAGTATGAGATGAACCCCAACAACTTGGAAAGGTGGATCTCTCTCACACGTACCAACACAGACTATCCCCCAATTTAACTGATCCCCAAAGGTTTTTGATTAAATAGCGGAATAGAAAATATGATCCAAAAAAAGTGTATGTATATCACACGTACACAACCACACTAGGCCCCAATTACTATTGTTTGTACCCCTAAAAGGCTAGGAGTAGGGGGAGTATGGAACAGGCAGCACCCTCAAACCTTCAGAAGTATGAGATGAACCCCAACAACTTGGAAAGGTGGATCTCTCTCACACGTACCAACACAGACTATCCCCCAATTTAACTGATCCCCAAAGGTTTTTGATTAAATAGCGGAATAGAAAATATGATCCAAAAAAAGTGTATGTATATCACACGTACACAACCACACTAGGCCCCAATTACTATTGTTTGTACCCCTAAAAGGCTAGATGAGGAGTAGGGGGAGTATGGAACAGGCAGCACCCTCAAACCTTCAGAAGTATGAGATGAACCCCAACAACTTGGAAAGGTGGATCTCTCTCACACGTACCAACACAGACTATCCCCCAATTTAACTGATCCCCAAAGGTTTTTGATTAAATAGCGGAATAGAAAATATGATCCAAAAAAAGTGTATGTATATCACACGTACACAACCACACTAGGCCCCAATTACTATTGTTTGTACCCCTAAAAGGCTAGATGAGGAGTAGGGGGGGTATGGAACAGGCAGCACCCTCAAACCTTCAGAAGTATGAGATGAACCCCAACAACTTGGAAAGGTGGATCTCTCTCACACGTACCAACACAGACTATCCCCCAATTTAACTGATCCCCAAAGGTTTTTGATTAAATAGCGGAATAGAAAATATGATCCAAAAAAAGTGTATGTATATCACACGTACACAACCACACTGGGCCCCAATTACTATTGTTTGTACCCCTAAAAGGCTAGATGAGGAGTAGGGGGAGTATGGAACAGGCAGCACCCTCAAACCTTCAGAAGTATGAGATGAACCCCAACAACTTGGAAAGGTGGATCTCTCTCACACGTACCAACACAGACTATCCCCCAATTTAACTGATCCCCAAAGGTTTTTGATTAAATAGCGGAATAGAAAATATGATCCAAAAAAAGTGTATGTATATCACACGTACACAACCACACTAGGCCCCAATTACTATTGTTTGTACCCCTAAAAGGCTAGATGAGGAGTAGGGGGGGTATGGAACAGGCAGCACCCTCAAACCTTCAGAAGTATGAGATGAACCCCAACAACTTGGAAAGGTGGATCTCTCTCACACGTACCAACACAGACTATCCCCCAATTTAACTGATCCCCAAAGGTTTTTGATTAAATAGCGGAATAGAAAATATGATCCAAAAAAAGTGTATGTATATCACACGTACACAACCACACTAGGCCCCAATTACTATTGTTTGTACCCCTAAAAGGCTAGGAGTAGGGGGAGTATGGAACAGGCAGCACCCTCAAATCTTCAGAAGTATGAGATTGTGTTCACTGTACCCCACAAAGATTGAGTTCACTGCACCCCACAATGATTGTGTTCACTGCACCCCACAAAGATTGTGTTCACTGCACCTCACAAAGATTGTGTTCACTGTACCCCCCAAAGATTGTGTTCACTGCACCCCACAAAGATTCTGTTCACTGTACCCCACAAAGATTGTGTTCACTGCACCCTAAAAGGATGTTGTTCACCGCACCCCACAAAGATTGTGTTCACTGCACCCTAAAAGGATGTTGTTCACTGCACCCCAAAAAGATTGTGTTCACTGTACCCCCCCAAAGATTGTGTTCACTGCACCCCACAAAGATTGTGTTCACTGCACCCCAAAAAGATTGTGTTCACTGTACCCCCCAAAGATTGTGTTCACTGCACCCCAAAAAGATTGTGTTCACTGTACCCCCCAAAGATTGTGTTCACTGCACCCCACAAAGATTCTGTTCACTGTACCCCACAAAGATTGTGTTCACTGCACCCCAAAAAGATTGTGTTCACTGTACCCCCCCAAAGATTGTGTTCACTGCACCCCACAAAGATTCTGTTCACTGCACCCCACAAAGGATTTTGTTCACTGCACCCCAAAAAGATTGTGTTCACTGCACCCCAAAAAGGATTTTGATCACTGCACCCCAAAAAGGATGTTGTTCACTGCACCCCAAAAATGATTTTGTTCACTCCACCCCAAAAAGATTGTGTTCACTGCACCCCACAAAGATTGTGTTCACTGCACCCCAAAAAGATTGTGTTCACTGTACCCCCCAAAGATTGTGTTCACTGCACCCCACAAAGATTCTGTTCACTGTACCCCACAAAGATTGTGTTCACTGCACCCCAAAAAGATTGTGTTCACTGCACCCCAAAAAGGATGTTGTTCACTGCACCCCAAAAAGGATGTTGTTCACTCCACCCCAAAAAGATTGTGTTCACTGCACCCCACAAAGATTGTGTTCACTGCACCCCAAAAAGATTGTGTTCACTGCACCCCAAAAATGATTTTGTTCACTGCACCCCAAAAAGGATTTTGTTCACTGCACCCCAAAAAGGATGTTGTTCACTCCACCCCAAAAAGATTGTGTTCACTGCACCCCAAAAAGATTGTGTTCACTGCACCCCACAAAGGATTTTGTTCACTGCACCCCAAAAAGATTGTGTTCACTGCACCCCAAAAAGGATGTTGTTCACTGCACCCCAAAAAGGATTTTGTTCACTGCACCCCAAAAAGATTGTGTTCACTGCACCCCACAAAGGATTTTGTTCACTGCACCCCACAAAGATTGTGTTCACTGCACACCAAAAAGGATTGTGTTCACTGCACCCCAAAAAGATTTTGTTCACTGCACCCCAAAAAGATTGTGTTCACTGCAGCCCAAAAAGATTGTGTTCACTGCAGCCCAAAAAGATTGTGTTCACTGCAGCCCAAAAAGATTGTGTTCACTGCAGCCCAAAAAGATTGTGTTCACTGCAGCTCACACACAGAAAAATGGATGTGGATCACTGACACCTGCCTATCTCCAATCCCACACCACACAGCAATATCGATTGTAGTTTGTAGAACACAGTTTCCCTAAAATTCAGCAGACTCTGTCCCTAACAGGATTGAGAAGAGATCGTAGATCAGGATTGAGTGCAGATTCACCCCACCCCCCACACAGCAATATCGATTGTAGTTTGTAGAAGACACTGACCCTATAATTCAGCAGACTCTATCCCTAAAATGCCTACAACTCGCCCTGCCTAAACACTCCGACCTGTCCCTCAATTCTATCCGGACACAAATGGTTTTTTCCTGCCTATCTTTCCCTAATCAGCAGCCAGCACATTGATGTGTGCTCTGTCCCTTAGCTAAGCAGCAGAATGACGCTGCTGCGGCGGCTGCCTCGAACTTATAAAGACTTGGTCACATGCTTCAGACGGCCAATCACAGCTACTAAGACATTTGCAGGCATGGCTGGGATGGCTTAAGGCACACCAGTTAAACGATTGTTGATTGGCTGTTGAAAGCCCGCCATGAAAAGAGCGCCAAAGCATGCAAAACCCGGAAATAAAACGACCGAACACGGATTTTTACCCGAACATACAGTAAAGTGTCCGTGTCCGTGTTCGGGTAAAAAAAATCCAATTATTCGGTACGAACACGAATAATACAGTCCGTGTTCGCTCAACACTATTCACAAATAAACATATCCAGGTGTTAGAATGGCCAAGTCAAAGTCCAGACCTGAATCCAAGCGAGAATCTGTGGAAAGAACTGAAAACTGCTGTTCACAAACGCTCTCCATCCAACCTCACTGAGCTCGAGCTGTTTTGCAAGGAGTAATGGGCAAAAATTTCAGTCTCGATGTGCAAAACTGATACCCCAAGCGATTTACAGCTGTAATAGCAGCAAAAGGTGGCACTACAAAGTGTTTATTTAACCACTTAAGCCCCGGAAAATTTTACCCCCTTCCTGACCAGGGGGTATTTTGCGATTCGGCACTGCGTGACTTTAACGGACAATTGCGCGGTCGTGCGACACTGCACCTAAACTAATTTGACGTCTTTTTTCCCCCACAAACATAGCTTTCTTTTGGTGGTATTTGATCACCTGTGCGATTTTTTGATCATGCGCTATAAACAAAAAAATATGAAATTCCCCCAAAAAAAATGTAAAAATCAAAATTTTTTAACATTTTCGGCCAATTTGTTTTATGCTACATATGTTTGGTAAAAAAATCGCAAAAAGCGTATTTTGATTGGTTTGCGCAAAAGTTATCGCGTTTACTAACAAAGGGAAAGATTTTTGTAATTTTTGTTGTTTTTTTTTAACGCATAATGGCGGCGATCTGCAATTTTTTTTTCCGGTACTGCAACATTGCGGCGGACAGATCGGACCCTTGACTGACATTTTTGACACTTTTGGGGTTACCAGTGACATTTCTACAGTAATCAGTGCTATACATATGCACTGTTACTGTAAAATTACACTGGCAGTGAAGGGGTTAACATTATTTGAGAGGGAGGGGCTGTGTGTGTCCCTAGGGGCGTGATTCTAACTGTGATTGGCTGTGGCTTGAGGTGTAGGAACAATGATCAACGGTCCTACATAGTAGAACCGTATGATCATTGTTTCTACACAGGGGAGAATGACAGGCGGCTTGTTTACATCAGCCGCCTGCCTTTCTCCCTCTCCCCCGACGATCACCGAGTGACCGGCGGACATCGGGTCCACCGGTCACACGCGCGGGGGGGTCCGTGACCGCGCGGGAGTGGGAGCGCGCCTCCCGCGGCGCGCGCTCGCTCCCCAGAGCCTCACAGGCTAGCGACGTAGACCTACGTCGCTCTGCCTGTGAGGGGCTGACTGCCGCAGTAAATATACTGTGCGCAGTCGGCAAGTGGTTAAGGGGGCTGAATAATTTTGCACGCCCAATTTTTCAGTTTTTTATTTGTTAACAAAGTTTGAAATATCCAATAAATTTCATTCCACTTCATGATTGTGTCCACTTGTTGTGGATTCTTTACAAAAAATTACAGTTTTATATCTTTATGTTTGAAGCCTGAAATGTGGCAAAAGGTCGCAAAGTTCAAGGGGGCCGAATACTTTCGCAAGGCACTGTATATATACACACACACATATACATGCACGCACATGTACCCACTGGGATATTAATAGGGGGGAGCAGCATGCGGCCATATTGTAGAAGAGTATTAATTTCTAGATCTTCATTTAAACCTTCTGGGGATAATGTATCGAGAGTGAAAATCCAGTAATTTTTCCTGGTGCACAGTCGCTTGTAGCGTTCGTCTGTGGGGAGTTTCCTTGAGATGGCTTCTATAACCCAGACACAGAGGCCTTCAGAGCTTTAAGAGTGATATTCCAGGAAGTGTCTGGGGACACTATGTTTATCAGATCCTTTCTCCACTAGGCCCTGATGTTCACCAAAGTGCTTCCACAAAGTCCATATGGTGCAACCCACATAGAGGAGGCCACACGGACAGGTAAGACAATATACTACATACTCCGAAGAGCATGTATAGAAATCTGATATAGTGTATACCTTGCCTTTAGAGGAGAATTCTCTTTGGCCATGTTTGACATGCTTGCAGGTGAGACATAAAGCTTTACAACACTGGTACATCCCTTTGATATCAAAAAAAGTCAGGGAGGCACTGGTAGTGGGTTTGATAGAACATACTTTGCTAGATGCTATGCAGGATTTTAGGTTCCTAGCACACCTGTAGGTGAAGACATTGTGGTCGGTGAGGGAAGTATGTAAATGAGGGTAATTTTGCAAAATGGCCCAATGTTTGGAGAAAATACGTTCCATTTGCTTGAATTGTGTGTGGAATTGGGTAATGAATCTAGTCGGGTTGAAGAATAAGAGTTGTCACCAGTGTGCCCCAATCTGTTCTTGCTAACATGTAGATAGAACTGAAAAGCGTCTTCAGTGATGGTGTCTGGGTACCCTTTGTCGACAAATTTCTGCTTGAGAAGTTGGCCATGGTGTTGGTAATCTTGGATCTGAGTACAATTGTGTTTCAGGCAGCAAAACTGACTTTTGGGTACAGTGTTGATCCACCGTAGGTGGTGGCAACTTTTGAAATGCAGGTATGAGTTGCCAGCTGTAGGTTTAGTGAAGTTTTGTGCACAGATGGTATTGTCATGATGATAGAGTTCAAGATCGAGGAAGGCACGTTTATGGGCATCGGACACGGAGGTGAATGATAACCCCATACTATTGTTATTACAATGCTGCAGAAAACCAGGGATGAAGGATGCAGGGCCGTCCCAGATGACGATCACTTTATCAATGTAACGACCGTAAAAGACAAGATGGGAGGCAAAGGGGTTGTTTTGCCAGATGTGTAAGTGTTCCCAGTGACCCATGCATAGCTAAATTAGCAAAATTAGCCCCCATAGCTGTGCCCTGTATTTGGATATCGAAGTCTCCATCTGATTCAAAATAGTTTGGGTGAGACAAAATTCTGTCAGTTCTAAAAGGAATTGTGCTTGGGGAGGATATAGGAGTGGGTCTTCATTCAAGAACAACTGTACAGCTTGAAGTCCAATATGGTGTGGTATGGATGTGTAAAGAGAGACAAAATCTAGGGATAGTCAGAGATATGATGATTGCCAGAGATATGGTTGTAGTAACTCAAGTAAATGTATACTATCTTTAATGTAAGAGGGGAGGTGTTGTACAATGGGTTGTAAAAAGTGATCACTGTATATTGAAAAATACCTGGTGACACTTTCCATAGATGCGATGATGGGTTTTCCTGGGGGATGAGTTTGATCCTTATGGATTTTGGGAAGGTGATAAAAATATGGTCTATGGTAAAAATGTTTGAAAAAAGCCCCTTCTGCCAGAGTAATGATAGCATATTTGGAGGCTCTATCTATGAGTATGTGTGCCTCAGCCGAAAAGGTCGGCAGAGGGAAGCTGCTGAGTTTTTGGTAAGTAAGGTTGTCTGAGAGGAGTCTGGTGGATTCCTTCAGATAATCGGATTGCTTCTGAATAACAATTCCTCCACCTTTATTGGCAGGTTTAATGATGAGGTTAGGGTTCTTGGTGAGTTCCTTAAGGGCTAAAGCCTCAGAAGATGGGTAAGAGGCGGGGGCGTTGCTAGGTGAGAAAAAGACCAGGGGCTTCAGCCCGAAGGTAAATTTGATAACCCCTCCCACATTTTAAAGTAAGTCCCGCCCAAGCTCCACCCAATGCCCCCCCCTCACCCCTGCTAAATGCCCCACCATAAAATGTTCTATGAACCCATTATGATACCAAAGCAATGACACCTAGCCATGCCCCTGGGGGTGGGACCTCCTTCCGCCACCCGCAGAAGTGATCAAGTGGCTAATTAGCCACTCGGATCATTTCTGCATGAAAGAGAATCACTGGATGAAGAGGTAGGTGCCGGTATCATCCTGGTATAACCAATGAAACCCAAGGACATACAGGAATGTCCTTGGCTGGGAATTGGTTAATGGCACCCCAACAGGTGGCTAACAGATGCCCGGGGATGACCGCAGAATAAAGGCGCAAGAGCTACTTTAGTCACAAAAAAAGTGCAGCACTCTCCTTCAATAACGTGCATACAAATTATAGTGCATAAATAAATATCTGAAAACAGTGTAACACAAAGAGTGCATGGGAAGGTTTTTTCACATTTACAGTATATATTTTTTGCAAAAGCTACTTTGCTACGTCTGTTGTGTGTAGGGTATCCAATTCAAAGTATGCAAAGTAATGTGTAAGTAATACACGACAGGATGTTTATTACCTAATACAGAGATCACAGTACTTCTGACAATGGCTTCATCTGCATTTCTCTCCAGAAGGACAGTGCCATCTTTGTTAAGTCACTATCCTGGTCAGCATCCACTTTCTGGGCTGAGATGCCAGCTCAGAAATGACACCCTTGTGTGCCCTTAGCTCATATATGAGAAATCTCCTCCTCCAGCTGAAAAGAAAAATCCCTTAAAGTCTCCGGGATGTATTACCTCATTTGGACTAGGCCAGAAACCAGGAAGAAACTGAAGAAAAGTAAAAAAAAAAACAATTTTTGTACCAATTTTTTGGTACAAATTTTTTTTTTACACATAATTTACCTCCCTATCTATTTACTAATGTTAGCAGCATAATGAATCAAAATAATGAATGCTGTTTAAGTGAGTTTAGTTTTCCTTTAGTATGAGAGTTTCATGTTAATCACAATCTTGACTATCTCAAGACATTGATTCTGAAGCAGATTAAGCATTTTTTTATGTCCCCGTTCAGTGAATTACAAAATGTCCTGATGAACAAAGTTGTAATCAGCCAAATTTGCCTTGATTTGGTGGAATTTTATGAGCAAATCTTTGTTACTGACTGTATGATAATTACAGGCTGTTTGGTCTGGGGATAAGGGACGGATTACCAGCCCCTTCAAACATTGTAACTTCCTAATTGCATATATTTACTCGTCTAATGAAGGAGATGACCACCATAACCCTATGCACCCTGACATTGCATCTCCCTGTCAGTGCCACCCAGTGCCACTACCACTACCCATTGGCACTCCTGACTGACTGACACTTACATTAAACCTTCCTGCCTCCCAGCACCCCACCCTCCTGCATTCCTGACTCTAACATTACATACCTTATTATGTTGAGGTGCAGCAGGCCAGGTGCTGGCAGGTGGAGTCGGCGTGGAGTGGACACACCTGGCCAGGGGTGGACTGACAACTCATGAGGCCCCCGGGAAATAGAAGATTATGGGGCCTGCTGTGTCCACACTCAAGCCACACCCACACAAAGCTCCACCTACATAGTGCACTGCCCCCATTACATGCAGTCAACACAGAATTTCTCTGCACTAGGTTCAAAATAAATGTTCAATAAGTTGCATTAAAGAAAGTGTGACAATGGTACATTTTAGGGCTAGACCGATTATCGGCAAGGCCGATTTATATCTAGGGCCAATATGCACTTTCCCCGACATATCGGTATTGGCCCCCGGAACTGGCCGATATTTTTGTGACGTCATTCTGCCTTCTTAGGCCGCCTCCCTCACCTTGGACAGCCTCGTCTGGAGTCGGGACTAGTCTCACGGGAGTGTATCACAGCCATACACCCACCCACAGCAGCCCAGTGCCACCCAGCCAGCCACCCACAGGCCCTTAAACAGCCACCCACCCACCACAGGGTGCCAGACAGCCAGCCACTCACAAACAGGGTGCCAGACAGCCAGCCACCCACAGGCCCTGTACCAGCCAGCCACAGGCACTGTACCAGCCAGCCACCCACAGGCCCTGTACCAGCCATCCACAGGCACTGAACCAGCCAGCCACCCACAGGCCCTGTACCAGCCACCCACCCACCACAGGGTGCCAGACAGCCAGCCACTCACAAACAGGGTGCCAGACACCCATAGTCCCTGTACCAGCCAGCCACAGGCACTGTACCAGCCAGCCACCCACAGGCCCTGTACCAGCCACCCATAGCCCCTGTGCCAGTCACCTACCCACCACAGGGTGCCAGCCAGTGAGCCACCCACCACAGGGTGCCAGCCAGCCAGCCACCCACCACAGGGTGCCAGCCAGCCAGCCACCCACCACAGGGTGCCAGACAGCCGGCCATTAAGCATTAAACAAAAATTAACATGTTCAGTATCTGATTTGTGTCAAAAATTTTCTTTATTTTTCAAAACTTTAAATGTACAAAATATCGGCCGATACCGATACGTTGTGACCGAAATATCGGTATTGGCCCTGAAAAAAATCATATCGGTCTATCCCTAGTACATTTCCAAAATGTACCAAAAATGTTTTTTCCAGAGTGATCCATTCCATAGGATACAGTATTAAAACTCTGAACACAATTTAGAGCAAATTAGGAACAAAAATAAATATTTAGGGAAAATTAAATTTCAGATTCAAAAAGAGCACAAAATAAAACACATCTAGGTCTTTTCAAACTGACAAACTATATTCAAATTTCCAAAGCAATAGAAAAAAAATAAAACCAAATTAACCGAATGAAATGAAAGACTAATGCAACAGACCCTCATAATGCAGGCAGGGGCCAATACGTATTTTGCACTCCAAGCAATCTGTTCTGGCATAAAAAACACCATCAGTGTTAATTTTGGCAGCAAATTTCAATTTAGTTTTAGTCTTAGTCTTTTGACTAAAATTCCATTTTTGTTTTAGTCAATTTTAGTCATCTGCAATCAGTTGTATTCAGTGGACTAAATCTGCAGTACATTTTAGTCGACTAAAATGCCCTACAATTTAGTCGACTAAAATCGAATGGGTTTAGATAAATTGTAATGCATTATTTAAAGTGGTTGTAAACCCACTTTGAAAACTTTTACCTATAGGTAAGCCTATATTAAGGCTACCTATAGGTGCTATAAATATCTCCTAAACATGTACCGTTTAGGAGATATTTACAGTGCATGCCGCTGCCATCGGCGCATGCGCTCTGAAGGAATGGCCACCCGTGCCGTTCCTTCAGAGCCCTGTGCTGTGAACAGCGGCTCCTGTGCACATGCGTGGGAGTGATGTCATTGTGCCTCCGGCCAATCAGATGACCGGAGGACACGATCCAGGAAGCAGGACGGCCGAACATGTCAGCTGTCCTGTCGGCACTGTGGGGGCTTTTTTTTTAGGCAAGTACTTCATAATGAGCTAGTATGCGTTACCAAGTTGCCACCGTTAATCAGGGGGCATACTACCAATTAGAAGCACCCTGCAGGTATTGGGGTACCCACAGTTCCCTATGATTGCTATGAAGAATCTTCCATTGAGATCTTACAGCACACAATGCCTTTAAAGGTTGAAAAGACTGATCAGATAAGGGGAATTCCTGCTACATGCAATCAGGGGACATCCTGCCAATAAGAAGCAGCCTGCAGATACTGCGATGCCCGCGGACCCCTTCGACTGTTACACGCCTCCTATATTGACATCTAATAATGCACAGTCCCATAAAAAGTTGTAATGTATGATCAGATAACAACAGAACAATCAATTTCTAAGTTGCTTTGATCAGCTAAGGGTGACATCTGCTAGTTGAAATCAGGGGGCGTCCTACCAATTAGAAGCAGCCTGCAGGTATTGGGATGTCCAATGACCCCTAGAACTGCTATACACCCCTCCAACATGCCCACTGTGATCTCTAGCCTCAGTAAAGCCTCTTACACGCAATGAGAATATTGGACGAATGATTGCGGTTTTTTTTTTAGCATGCCAGTCTCATATCAAAATAAAGAGGTTACTAAAATTATGAAAATTTTTGTAAGGCAGAAAACAACATTGGAAGTGAAGTAATGTGTTGTATTGTAAAGTCATGTATTCTTTTGTTTCCAAGCATGCGTGGTCTTGCTCTTCCCGATTTTTTCTTTTTGGGATGATAACTGTACTGATTAAACTAAAACCAATTGTTCTGCGATTGCATGAGAAAAAAAATGTTGTGATTGTCCCTTTGGATAATTTTGCATAAACAGTCATAATTGGCTCTTAAAAGTTGCAATGAAGGATCCGATAAAGGTGACATCAATGGCAATCAGAGAGGGTGGTCAGCCTGTCAATAATGCAGTATCCAGGCACACCCCCACATTTCACCTCCAACAGGCAGTGTGCACAGATCTGGACCCGTGCAGGAATCGCACATTCCTCATACAGAGAGATGAGGCAGAGCAATGACACCGAACAATGGAGAGAGGTTCAGTGACAGGGCAGCCTGGCACATGGCACTGGCAACCCCCCTGGAAGTGCCAGTTCACACTACTGCGGGTGCGCTGATCGCATGTAATTCGGAGCGCACTGCTCCTTCATTACATGAGATCTTCTGTGCGGATGCGAATTCAGCCATACACTTTGTATGGCTGAAATTCGCACTGCACCCGCACAAACGATGCACAGGACCCTTTTTTTTCCAGCCGCATCAGGATCGGATCGCACAGTGGTTCACACTTGTGTGATCAGATTCTGTGCGAACTGTAAGATTGCACTGCGATATGCGATCAAACTGGGGGTGTTGTTAATATTTAATTGACACCCCCTGCGTATCGCATATGGCCGTGTGAACTGCCTCTTGTGCGGATGCGATGTGGGAACAGGCTGCCAATTCGCAGCCTTCCCGCATCGCACAAGTGTGACCCCGCACTGACTGCCCCAAAACCTCTACCAAAGTCCTCCCTGAAGCTGCACACCGCTTTTCTGTTAATACACGGGGCTGACAAATGTCCAGCCAGCTTGGATCCAATGTACCCTAGTGCAGAACAGGTCAGGCAGTAATCAGAGCCATCTGGAGAGTCCTGGGATGCCATGCCCAACTCACCCATATCCCCCAGTACAGAACAAAGCTGTAAGTATAGCTTTGTGAGCACAGTCACAAAACCAGGCATAGTACTATAACTGGCTTTGTAAATACTGCATAGTAGTAGTAATACTTACAAAGCCTGCAAAAAGCAATAGTTACAAAGCTAATTCAATAAAAATCCTCAACTTTGTTTGAATATAATGATCTACTCTACAGCCTGAACCAGGAACACAGCTGCTGAGGGAGAGAGAGCAGCACTGAGAGACAGCAAGTGCACACACACAGTACATCAGTCAGATTGAGCCTGCTTACAGTAATTAGCATACAAATTGTAATTACCATTACAAAGGGAGACCTCCCTAGGGAATCCAACTGCTTCTGTGCAGTGTGCACATGGAGAAGGGCAGAACGGAGAACGGACGCTGCAGGAAAATAAGTGGGTGGGGATAGTGGTGGGCGTGAACCAGCACACTGCTCTGCTCTGCTCTCCCTGTATGCAGCTGCTGGCATGTGAGGCTCTCATGTGCCATCCATCCGACGTGACACCGGAGAAGAGGGAGGTGAGTGGAGGCGGAGCCAATTCTAGGCGCGGAGGCATTTGAAATCCTCCGCTCTGAACGCTGCCTGGACAGTGAGACACTCTGGGCTAATAATTATAATGATTCAACACGAGACTCGGGGCTTTTTGGGGGCCCACTCGGGGCTATAGCCCCGGTCAGCCCCCCCCTGCCGACGCCACTGGTAAGAGGGGTATACGCGAATGCCAGGAGCCTAGCTAATAAAATGGATGAGTTGGAACTGTTAGTACATGAGGAGGACATAGACCTTGTGGGAATAACATAAACTTGGTTCTACCCCTCACATGACTGGCTGGTCAATATCCGAGGGTATTTTGTGTATCAGAAGGACAGGGAAGGGAAAAGGGGGGGAGGGGTATGTCTCTATGTCAAAAATAATGTAAGGGTGGTAGAGAGGAGTGACATGGAAGGGATAAGTATGGAGGTAGAATCCGTGTGGACAGAACTCCATAGGGAAGAAGTAAAGGGGAAAGTAATCGGTGGGGGTATGTTATAGTCCGCCCAACCAAAGGGAGGAGGTAGAGCTGCAATTTCTTTCACTGTTGGGTAATGCGGCAAATCTGGGGCCTGGCATCATATTGGGGGACTTAAATTATCCTGACACTGACTGGAAAGACGGGGCTGCACACTCACTAAAGGCCCCTCTTTTCGTGAATATCTTACAGGACAACTTCATGTCTCTGTTGGTGGATTCTCCTACTAGAAAGAATGCAGTGCTAGACATATTAATTACTAATGACCCAGATCTAATCACAGATGTAGAAGTTTGAGACAACTTTGGTTCTAGAGATCACAGGATGATCACGTTTAGTGTAAATCGCAAGATAAGAGAAAAAAACTAGCGCAAATTCCATTTAGACCCAAATTTAGCAGAAACAACTCTTTAGATGAACCAAATAATCAAAATATGATGCTTTAAAGTGCCAGTGCAAGGTATGATATTCTCTCTATATTTGATGTGGAAAATTTGCTAGGACCTAAAAAGAAAAAAAAATCACCAACTGGTTGACCCACTTTGATAAAGTGCAAAAAATGAAAAAATTGGAAACAGTCCTGCACGCTGAAAAATTTATGTTAAAGTGCAAACATCTATTTTAAACTAAAATCAAATAGTGGTTAGCTTCCACTGACATATATTATGTAAATAATATGTAACACTGAGGTAGTAAAGCAAATATTATTCTGAGGTATCGTGCAAAAATAGCAAAAATTCAGTAAATGTGCCCGATTGTTGTCAATAAAATGACCACTAGATGGCAGTTCAATAAAGAACTAAATTTAAGATGACTGAAGTGCATAACAGCTATGAAATAACTTGTATGAAAAAATTAATTAATAATTAATAAAAGTGACCAAAATGTGAAAGTGCTAGTGTTAATACGACTTTTCACCAATGTGTCCTAAAAAACACTTAAACCAAAACCTCCATCAAAGTATACAATATAAAAAAAAAAAAAAAAATATATATATATATATATATATATATATATATATATATATATATATATATATATATATATATATATATAAGAATTGTATCAGCTGTTTATCAAAAAAATTAGTCCAGTCCCATAATCAGTCCATATGATGCTTCAAACAGATTTTCAAGTAATAAATTGTGCAAATGTGCAAAACGGTGCCAATATAAATCATAAAGTGCTCTTGGTGTCCACACGTGAAAATCCCACCATCCGTGCAGACTTTCTCTCTAAATGGACTCACCAAAACTTTAGCTGGTGAAATCAGCAATCTCGCTTTTGATAGACTCCACTCTTGATTGTGTATTCAATACCTCCACAGAAAACACAATCAAGAGTGGAGTCTATCAAAAGCGAGATTGCTGGTTTCACCAGTTAAAGTTCTGGTGAGTCCATTTAGAGAGAAAGTCTGCATGGATGGTGGGATTTTCATGTGTGGACACCAATTTATGATTTTTACTGGCACCGTTTTGCACATTTGCACAATTTATCACTTGAAAATCTGTTTGAAGCATCATATGGACTGATTATGGGACTGGACTAATTTTTTTGATAAACAGCTGATACAATTCTAATATATATATATATTTTTATATTGTATATACTTTGATGGAGGTTTTGGTTTAAGTGTTTTTTAGGACACATTGGTGTAAAGTCGCATTAACACTAGCACTTTCACATTTTGGTCACTTTTATTAATTATTAATTATTTTTTTCATACAAGTTATTTCATAGCTTTTATGCACTTCAGTCACCTTAAATTTAGTTCTTTATTGAACTGCCATCTAGTGGTCAGTTTATTGACAACAATCAGGCACATTTACTGAATTTTTGCTATTTTTGCACATGATACCTCAGAATAATATATTTGCTTTACTACCACATTGTTACATATTATTTACATAATATATGTCAGTGGAAGCTAACCACTATATGAGTTTTAGTTTACAATATATGTTTGCACTTTAACACACGCCTTTTTGCACTTTAGCATACATTTTCCAGCGTGCCAGACTGTTTCCAATTTTTTTCATTTTTTGCACTTTATCAAACTGGGTCAACCAGTTGGTAATTTTTTTTTTCTATTTAGGTCCTAGCATATTTTCCACATCAAATATAGAGAGAATATCATACCTTGCACTGGCACTTTAAAGCATCATATTTTGATTATTTGGTTCATCTAAAGAGTTATTTCTGCTAAATTTGGGTCTAAATAGAATTTGCGCTAGTTTTTTGTCCTCATATATATGTAGTATATCTACAGGCAACCAGCAGCATTTTCCGTTAACCCTAGTTCAGTGTTGGGGGTAACGAGTTACAATGTAACGGATTACAGTAACTATGTTACTTTTTTTGGTAACGTAGTAATGTAACGAGTTACATTGGTAAAATTGGTAACTAAATTACTTTACGCGGCTTGAGTAACGCGCTTTCCTGCGTTACTCAAGCCGTGCGATCATACAATCATCAGGGCAGCTTTATTCCCAGGGGCTTTACCTTAAATAAGTTTCCTAGGAGGCAAACTTTTTCTCCAATTTCGGGCACGTAGGTATACATGAAGATGCGCCGCGTCGCATCATGAACCGCTGCACTGCACATGAAGATCCGGCTGGGCGCTGGTCGGACCGCCCACTGCCTGCCTAGCCTATGCTCTGCGGCTCTGCCCTCCTCGTCAGCGGAGTGATTCTGCAGAGGACTCGGAGGAGGCGGGAGGACCGAGGAGAGCGGGGGATCATGTGTGGCCAGGGACTCGAAGAAGGCGGGAGGACCGAGGAGAGCGGGGGCTGCGGAGGACTCGGAGGAGGCGGGAGGACCGAGGAGAAGACGCCTGCCACTGCAGGTAAGTGTGCTGGTCAATCTGGCATTGAAAGGGTGCACACTGTGGTCAATCTGGGGCACGCTGTGGTCACTCTGGGGGCACACTGGTCAATCTGGCATTGAAAGGGTGCACACTGTGGTCAATCTGGGGCACACTGTGGTCACTCTGGGGGCACACTGGTCACTCTGGCATTGAAAGGGTGCACACTGTGGTCACTCTGGGGGCACACTGTGGTCAATCTGGGGGCACACTTTGATTAATCTGGGGGCACACTGGTCACTCTGGCATTGAAAGGGTTCACACTGTGGTCAATCTGGGGGCACACTGGTCACTCTGGCATTGAATGGGTGCACACTGTGGTCAATCTGAGGGCACACTGGTCACTCTGGCATTGAATGGGTGCACACTGTGGTCACTCTGGGGGCACGCTGTGGTCACTCTGGGGGCACACTGCGGTCAATCTGGGGGTACACTGGTCACTCTGGCATTGAAAGGGTGCACACTGTGGTCAATCTGGGGGCACGCTGTGGTCAATCTGGGGACACGCTGTGGTCAATCTGGGGGCACACTGGTCACTCTGGCATTGAAAGGGTGCACACTGTGGTCACTCTGGGGGCACACTGTGGTCAATCTGGGGGCACGCTGTGATCAATCTGGGGGCACACTGGTCACTCTGGCATTGAAAGGGTGCACACTGTGGTAAGTCTGGGGGCACACTGGTCACTCTGGAATTGAAAGGGTGCACACTGTGGTCAATCTGGGGGCACGCTGTGGTCAATCTGGGGACACGCTGTGGTCAATCTGGGTGCACACTGTGGTCAATCTGGGGGCACACTGGTCACTCTGGCATTGAAAGGGTGCACACTGTGGTCAATCTGGGGGCACGCTGTGGTCAATCTGGGGACACGCTGTGGTCAATCTGGGGGCACACTGGTCACTCTGGCATTGAAAGGGTGCACACTGTGGTCACTCTGGGGGCACACTGTGGTCAATCTGGGGGCACGCTGTGATCAATCTGGGGGCACACTGGTCACTCTGGCATTGAAAGGGTGCACACTGTGGTAAGTCTGGGGGCACATTGGTCACTCTGGAATTGAATGGGTGCACACTGTGGTCAATCTGGGGGCACGCTGTGGTCACTCTGGGGGCACACTGTGGTCAATCTGGGGGCACGCTGTGGTCAATCTGGGGGCACATTGGTCACTCTGGTATTGAAAGGGTGCACACTGTGGTCAATCTGGGGGCACACTGGTCACTCTGGCATTGAAAGGGTGCACACTGTGGTCACTCTGGGGGCACACTGTGGTCAATCTGGGGGCACGCTGTGATCAATCTGGGGGCACACTGGTCACTCTGGCATTGAAAGGGTGCACACTGTGGTAAATCTGGGGGCACACTGGTCACTCTGGCATTGAATGGGTGCACACTGTGGTCAATCTGGGGGCACGCTGTGGTCACTCTGGGGGCACGCTGTGGTAAATCTGGGGGCTCACTGGTCACTCTGGCATTGAATGGGTGCACACTGTGGTCAATTTGGGGGCACGCTGTGGTCACTCTGGGGGCACACTGTGGTCAATCTGGGTGCACACTCTGGTCAATCTGGGGGCACACTGGCATTGAAAGGGTGCACACTGTGGTCAATATGGGGGCACACTGGTCACTCTGGCATTGAATGGGTGCACACTGTGGTCAATCTGGGGGCACGCTGTGGTCACTCTGGGGGCACACTGGTCACTGGCATTGAAAGGGGGCACGCTATGGTCACTCTGGCATTGAAAGGGTGCACACTGTGGTCACTCTGGGGGCACGCTGTGGTCAATCTGGGGCACGCTTTGGTCAATCTGGGGGCACACTGGTCATTCTGGCATTGAAAGGGTGCACACTGTGGTCACTCTGGGGCACACTGTGGTCAATCTGGGGGCACGCTGTGGTCACTCTGGCATTGAAAGAGGGCACACTGGGGTCACTCTGGCATTGAAAGGGGGCACGCTGTGGTCACTCTAGCATTGAAAGGGGGCACGCTGTGGTCACTCTAGCATTGAAAGGGGGCTCGCTCTGGTGTTATATATATGAATAATACAATAAATATTGTATTTTTTTTGTGCACTACAAATATATATGCGCATTGGAATTTGTTCATATTTTTTTCAAAAGTAAAGTAAAGTAATAAGTAGTGAAGTTACTTTTCAAATGCAGTAACTAGTAAAGTAATTTCATTACTTTTTACAGAAGTAACTAGTAACTAGTTACATTTTTTGAGTAACTACCCCAACACTGCCCTAGTTATATGTAGATTGATCTTATATGCAGATTGTCCTATTTTCTATCCAAGGGTGACATCCAAGGCACTTGATTATACATTTTTCCATAAATCGCAAGATAGCAAGGCAAGAGGGGGACATACGAACCATAACCTTCAGAAGGGCAAACTTTCCTAAACTGTGCTCAATAATAGAGAAAATAAACTGGGACCAAACCCTAGGAACACTGACCATGGAGGAAAAATGGGAATGCTTTAAGAACGTATTAAACAAAAGCATCTCACAGTGCATTCCTATGGGAAATAAATTTAGAAGCGCTAAGGCCAATCCGGGGTGGCTAAACCATAATGAAAAAAAATTAATTAGGAAAAAAAAATGCCTTTTAAGAGATATAAATCGGAGGGGACATTGTCGGCTTTTCAGCAATACAAGGTATCAAATAGGAAATTTAAATATGAAATCAAGAAGGCTAAAATCGTGCTTCAGCGGATGCACATCATGTGTTCTGGGACTGTGCTCCGGTTCGGCGCTACTGGTCAGAAGTGGTCTCCTGCCTTGGGAGGGTGCTGGTCAATGTGCTGGTCAATCTGGCATTGAAAGGGTGCACACTGTGGTCAATCTGGGGCACGCTGTGGTCACTCTGGGGGCACACTGGTCAATCTGGCATTGAAAGGGTGCACACTGTGGTCAATCTGGGGCACACTGTGGTCACTCTGGGGGCACACTGGTCACTCTGGCATTGAAAGGGTGCACACTGTGGTCACTCTGGGGGCACACTGTGGTCAATCTGGGGGCACACTTTGATCAATCTGGGGGCACACTGGTCACTCTGGCATTGAAAGGGTTCACACTGTGGTCAATCTGGGGGCACACTGGTCACTCTGGCATTGAATGGGTGCACACTGTGGTCAATCTGAGGGCACACTGATCACTCTGGCATTGAATGGGTGCACACTGTGGTCACTCTGGGAGCACGCTGTGGTCACTCTGGGGGCACACTGTGGTCAATCTGGGTGCACACTGCGGTCAATCTGGGGGCACACTGGTCACTCTGGCATTGAAAGGGTGCACACTGTGGTCAATCTGGGGGCACGCTGTGGTCAATCTGGGGACACGCTGTGGTCAATCTGGGGGCACACTGGTCACTCTGGCATTGAAAGGGTGCACACTGTGGTCACTCTGGGGGCACACTGTGGTCAATCTGGGGGCACGCTGTGATCAATCTGGGGGCACACTGGTCACTCTGGCATTGAAAGGGTGCACACTGTGGTAAGTCTGGGGGCACACTGGTCACTCTGGAATTGAAAGGGTGCACACTGTGGTCAATCTGGGGGCACGCTGTGGTCAATCTGGGGACACGCTGTGGTCAATCTGGGTGCACACTCCGGTCAATCTGGGGGCACACTGGTCACTCTGGCATTGAAAGGGTGCACACTGTGGTCAATCTGGGGGCACGCTGTGGTCAATCTGGGGACACGCTGTGGTCAATCTGGGGGCACACTGGTCACTCTGGCATTGAAAGGGTGCACACTGTGGTCACTCTGGGGGCACACTGTGGTCAATCTGGGGGCACGCTGTGATCAATCTGGGGGCACACTGGTCACTCTGGCATTGAAAGGGTGCACACTGTGGTAAGTCTGGCTGCACACTGGTCACTCTGGAATTGAATGGGTGCACACTGTGGTCACTCTGGGGGCACGCTGTGATCACTCTGGGGGCACACTGTGGTCAATCTGGGGGCACGCTGTGGTCAATCTGGGGGCACACTGGTCACTCTGGCATTGAAAGGGTGCACACTGTGGTCAATCTGGGGGCACACTGGTCACTCTGGCATTGAAAGGGTGCACACTGTGGTCACTCTGGGGGCACACTGTGGTCAATCTGGGGGCACGCTGTGATCAATCTGGGGGCACACTGGTCACTCTGGCATTGAAAGGGTGCACACTGTGGTAAATCTGGGGGCACACTGGTCACTCTGGCATTGAATGGGTGCACACTGTGGTCAATCTGGGGGCACGCTGTGGTAACTCTGGGGGCACGCTGTGGTAAATCTGGGGGCTCACTGGTCACTCTGGCATTGAATGGGTGCACACTGTGGTCAATTTGGGGGCACGCTGTGGTCACTCTGGGGGCACACTGTGGTCAATCTGGGTGCACACTCTGGTCAATCTGGGGGCACACTGGCATTGAAAGGGTGCACACTGTGGTCAATATGGGGCACACTGGTCACTCTGGCATTGAATGGGTGCACACTGTGGTCAATCTGGGGGCACGCTGTGGTCACTCTGGGGGCACACTGGTCACTGGCATTGAAAGGGGGCACGCTGTGGTCACTCTGGCATTGAAAGGGTGCACACTGTGGTCACTCTGGGGGCACGCTGTGGTCAATCTGGGGCACGCTTTGGTCAATCTGGGGGCACACTGGGGTCACTCTGGCATTGAAAGGGGGCACGCTGTGGTCACTCTGGCATTGAAAGGGGGCACGCTGTGGTCACTCTAGCATTGAAAGGGGGCTCGCTCTGGTGTTATATATATAAATAAAACAATAAATATTGTATTTTTTTTGTGCACTACAAATATATATGCGCATTGGGATTTGTTCATATTTTTTTCAAAAGTAAAGTAAAGTAATAAGTAACTACAATAGAGGGGGGCAGGTGGGACTTTAACGGTGCTAAATGATGGAGAAAAATCTGAATTCTCAAAAATTGTACATTTTATTACACATAGAAAGTGAGGACAAGACAATACATCAATATAAAATGATAAAATCAAGAAAATGCACTCAAAAATATCAACTCTACATGTTTCGCCATCTTCATAATAGCTTCTTCAGGAGTTTTCATAGACATTTCTCGAGAGTGAACATTTCTAGGTAACAAAGGGAAAAGACATAAAAAACATGACATGTGTATGTATATAGGGCTTATCTCAATGGTCCTAATATTGAGTGCCCAATTGATTTACATAATTATAAAGACAATGATACCAATAAAGTACCTTAAGATGACCTGAGCCCTTTCTTATGCCGAAGGTGGAGGTAATAGAGGTGACGCCACCAAAGCAAGCACAGAGGGGGAGGGGAGCCGAGACCCTCAGACTCCTAGAGTTGACCCATAGAGAGGGTGACAGCCAGGCTAGAGATAATAGATAGAGATAATAAAACCAGAGCATAGAAATACATTTCAACCCAAAATTGCTATCTCTCCAATTGGTATGAGGCTAAATATCAGGTAGAAAAAGATACCAAAATAGTCACCTGATTATGAATAAATGTGCAGTTGATTCCCTAGGTACCTCAATGTAACAAAGACAGGAAGGGAAAATGAAGTCCCCTTAATATCCCCCAAATGGGAGGTATCCCTTGAAACAAAAGGAAATGGAATTTGTTGAAGATAGTAATAAATATAATAAAGGTCTGTCAAATTTTGAGGGTATGAATACTTACCCAAAATTGACAAGATTCAGCACCTAAATTGTCATGCAGTATTCAAAAGTTCACCGCCATTTCAATTCAACAAGTTTTCCAATAGTACACAAAAATGAAGGAGACTGCACGGGAAGAAAGAGAAAAAGGCATGGAAGAACATCATCAGCGTTGGAATCTACCAAAAATATATGGAGAGAAGCAGGGTTTAAAAGATTTCATTTACCGCAAATGGTCTCAAAGATCATGTATCGTTCCCCGGTGGTGTAGTGTAATACTGACCATGTGGCGCCGGCATTTATACACCCCCTCCACTTCCTCGGCGTCTGACGTCACCGAGGGAGTGAGAGCGAGGTACGCCCAGTGGTCCAATGGAGGCCGAGAAGGAAGTGCGTCATTAAGACGCGACCGCATCACGTGATTCCGCCGGAACCGGAAGGTCGGGGATGACAACATCCGGTCGGGACATGAATGTAAGCAGAGGAGGTAACAGGTTGCCGAGAGGTAATCTAAAAAGGGATCCAAAATGAAACTGACAGCATCGCCGAAGACCGGATTTCAAGGAAATATATCCGCAATGCCTATACAATGGGGAAAGAATCCAAAGACACAAAAGGGTCATAAAAAAGAGAAAATTACCCCATCTAATAGATAAATCAGTATAGTGATACAGATGACAATTAAATAGAAAAGAGATGTTAGTGAAAGCTCCATAAAAGGACAACTGGGCGTTTTAAAGCGGTGCTACTACTAACCAGGTTGGACCATTTTTCCTGGAAAATAAATGTAGGGCACCGCGAGTGCCCATATGGGCAACCATAATAGAGGCTGAAAATAGGCTCGAATCCAAAAGGTCCCCCAATGTGCCTGCCCCGGGGTGTGCCACCTACAGTCGCATCCACGTAACGGCAGGGGTCAGGAAAAAATATATGATAAACAATTCACAGAATATTCTTGTTCTTTAAACGGTAATTTAACCACATCCACAGAAATAAACACATATAGGCAATTTTGCCAAAATATATAGAATGTGCCAATAAAGGCACCTAAAAGGAGAGGACTTTGTAGCAAAAGTACAAGATTCAAAATGCTGACCAGCAACAGAGACCCTGTGCTGAATCAGCAATAAATACAAATGACATTGTTTAGCCTAGAAAGGGTTTGAAACTAATGGATTCATTTATACCTGGATACTGAGTAGCTGATAGGTTAAATATCCACTTGGTTTCACGTTGCAATAGGTTTCTGTCTACAATTCCACCTCTTTCATTCAGTGGGATGTGTTCCAAAGCAAAAAAAGTCATCAGCCTATCATCAAAGCCATGATATAAACCCATGTGTCGACTAATGGGACTTACGAACTTTTTGTTTTTGACAAGTTTGACATGGTCACGAATTCGATTAAAGAAAGGCCTTTTTGTTTTACCTATATAAAAGGCTTTACAACTACAATACATTATATAGACAATTCCTACTGTTTGACAATTCGCATAGAAATTCAGTCTATATAGTTTTCCATTAGGGAGAATGATTTCACTTACATTAGGTAGATATCTGCAGAAATTACATTTTCTGCAGGAATATGTGCCTGTGAGTGTTTTTTTGGATTTGTTTGAAGGAGCATAATGACTATGAACCAACTGGTCCCTTAAAGAACGAGACCTTTTAAACGTTATCTGGGGGCGGACATGAATAAATTTCGATACCTTTTCATCTGCCTCTAGGAGGTACCAAAATTTTTTAAGAATTGACCGTACCTGGTCATGTTGACCAGAATATCGTGTAATTAGACGTACCCCGTCAGAATTAGTTTTATTCTTCTTTTTACCAAAAATCAAATCAGTCCTGTTCCATTTTTTCGCTCTATGGTAAGATTTTTTCAAACAGGCCCTACTGTAGCCTCTTCCCAAGAGTCTCCTCTGTAAGCTCTTGGCTTCTCTCTCGAAATCTTTAGATTTCGTACAATTACGTCGTAATCTTAAATACTGGCTGTATGGTATACTGGATATTAAAGGTTGAGGGTGGGAGCTGTCTGCCCTCAATATAGTGTTACCTGCAGTGGTTTTGCGGAAGAGGGTGGAGCCCAAAGTGCCATCTTCATCTACATAAATGGTAATATCCAAAAAGTCCAAAGACCTTTGGCTATAAGTGTGGGTAAATTTGAGATTGAAGTCGTTGACTTTCAAAACCTCAAAAAATCTCAAAAGCATACTCAAAGGACCCGTCCAAATCATAAAAATGTCATCAATATATCTTCTCCAAAGGAGTATACGAGATAAAAAAGACTCCAGGTTAACCCTGGAGAAAAGGTCACGCTCCCATCCCCCCAGGTGCAGGTTGGCATAAGAGGGGGCACACTTGGTCCCCATAGCCACACCCTGCACCTGGAGGTAATGGGAGCCATTAAACAAGAAGACATTGTTGGACAAAATAAATCTAAGAAGTGAGATGACAAAGGCATTATATTCCACTGAGGAACCTCCTCTTTCTGATAAGAAGCCCTCCACAACTCGAACCTCACAGTGATGTGGGATGGAGTTGTAGAGGGCCTCTACATCAATGCCCACTAGCCACGCCTCCTCAGGGACCTGGATGCCATCAATGGCTTTGATGAGATCACTGGTGTCCCTGATATAGGAAGGTAAAGCCAGTACATGGGGACGCAGGTAATCATCCACCAGTTGACTCGCTCGTTCCGTTAGGCAGCCATTGCCCGAGACTATTGGTCTCCCAGGGGGTTTTTAAGATTTTTGTGAACCTTGGGTAAGGCATACATAGTAGGAGTTTTGGGATCTTTGATATTCAAAAATTCCCAAGTTTTCTTGTCTATCAGGGCTCTTGAATAGGCTTCAAAGATAAGCTGACGATATTTGATGATTATTCTTGCTAGGAAACTTTCAGAGATTTTTCTATACCAATCTTTGTTATTCAAAATATTCAAAACCATAGCTTCATACCCTAATGTGTCCATTACAACGACATTTCCGCCCTTATCTGAGGGTTTAATTGTAAGGGAGGAGTCGTTTTGAAGTGATTGAATAGCCCTAATCTGGCTATCATTAAGGTTAGAGGAATTCACATCTTTCCACTTAGTCTTCTGAATTTCCCTAATCACTTGTTGGGTAAAAGCCCAAATGTTAGGGTTAGATTGCAATATAGGAAAAAATTGGGATTTGGATTTATATGAAGATGGAGGGGGAAAGATGGGTTCCACTTCACAATTTTCTGAAGTGGCCATCTGATCAATTGGTTCATCAGAAAACGGCCAACCTGATGAGTCTCCTTCTTCCCAGAGTTCCATCAAATCATTGAGTGCCTGCATTTCGGCCAGAGATAATTTTTTTATCTCATATACTCCTTTGGAGAAGATTTATTGATGACATTTTTATGATTTGGACAGGTCCTTTGAGTATGCTTTTGAGCTTTTTGAGGTTTTGAAAGTCAACGACTTCAATCTCAAATTTACCCACACTTATAGCCAAAGGTCTTTGGACTTTTTGGATATTACCATTTATGTAGATGAAGATGGCACTTTGGGCTCCACCCTCTTCCGCAAAACCACTGCAGGTAACACTATATTGAGGGCAGACAGCTCCCACCCTCAACCTTTAATATGCAGTATACCATACAGCCAGTATTTAAGATTACGACGTAATTGTACGAAATCTAAAGATTTCGAGAGAGAAGCCAAGAGCTTACAGAGGAGACTCTTGGGAAGAGGCTACAGTAGGGCCTGTTTGAAAAAATCTTACCATAGAGCGAAAAAATGGAACAGGACTGATTTGATTTTTGGTAAAAAGAAGAATAAAACTAATTCTGACGGGGTACGTCTAATTACACGATATTCTGGTCAACATGACCAGGTACGGTCAATTCTTAAAAAATTTTGGTACCTCCTAGAGGCAGATGAAAAGGTATCGAAAATTTATTCATGTCCGCCCCCAGATAACGTTTAAAAGGTCTCGTTCTTTAAGGGACCAATTGGTTCATAGTCATTATGCTCCTTCAAACAAATCCAAAAAAACACTCACAGGCACATATTCCTGCAGAAAATGTAATTTCTGCAGATATCTACCTAATGTAAGTGAAATCATTCTCCCTAATGGAAAACTATATAGACCGAATTTCTATGCGAATTGTCAAACAGTAGGAATTGTCTATATAATGTATTGTAGTTGTAAAGCCTTTTATATAGGTAAAACAAAAAGGCCTTTCTTTAATCGAATTCGTGACCATGTCAAACTTGTCAAAAACAAAAAGTTCGTAAGTCCCATTAGTCGACACATGGGTTTATATCATGGCTTTGATGATAGGCTGATGACTTTTTTTGCTTTGGAACACATCCCACTGAATGAAAGAGGTGGAAGTGTAGACAGAAACCCATTGCAACGTGAAACCAAGTGGATATTTAACCTATCAGCTACTCAGTATCCAGGTATAAATGAATCCATTAGTTTCAAACCCTTTCTAGGCTAAACAATGTAATTTGTATTGCTGATTCAGCACAGGATCTCTGTTGCTGGTCAGCATTTTGGATCTTGTACTTTTGCTACAAAGTCCTCTCCTTTTAGGTGCCTTTATTGGCACATTCTATATATTTTGGCAAAATTGCCTATATGTGTTTATTTCTGTGGATGTGGTTAAATTACCGTTTAAAGAACAAGAATATTCTGTGAATTGTTTATCATATATTTTTTCCTGACCCCTGCCGTTACGTGGATGCGACTGTAGGTGGCACACCCCGGGGCAGGCACATTGGGGGACCTTTTGGATTCGAGCCTATTTTCAGCCTCTATTATGGTTGCCCATATGGGCACTCGCGGTGCCCTACATTTATTTTCCAGGAAAAATGGTCCAACCTGGTTAGTAGTAGCACCGCTTTAAAACGCCCAGTTGTCCTTTTATGGAGCTTTCACTAACATCTCTTTTCTATTTAATTGTCATCTGTATCACTATACTGATTTATCTATTAGATGGGGTAATTTTCTCTTTTTTATGACCCTTTTGTGTCTTTGGATTCTTTCCCCATTGTATAGGCATTGCGGATATATTTCCTTGAAATCCGGTCTTCGGCGATGCTATCAGTTTCATTTTGGATCCCTTTTTAGATTACCTCTCGGCAACCTGTTACCTCCTCTGCTTACATTCATGTCCCGACCGGATGTTGTCATCCCCGACCTTCCGGTTCCGGCGGAATCACGTGATGCGGTCGCGTCTTAATGACGCACTTCCTTCTCGGCCTCCATTGGACCACTGGGCGTACCTCGCTCTCACTCCCTCGGTGACGTCAGACGCCGAGGAAGTGGAGGGGGTGTATAAATGCCGGCGCCACATGGTCAGTATTACACTACACCACCGGGGAACGATACATGATCTTTGAGACCATTTGCGGTAAATGATATCTTTTAAACCCTGCTTCTCTCCATATATTTTTGGTAGATTCCAACGCTGATGATGTTCTTCCATGCCTTTTTCTCTTTCTTCCCGTGCAGTCTCCTTCATTTTTGTGTACTATTGGAAAACTTGTTGAATTGAAATGGCGGTGAACTTTTGAATACTGCATGACAATTTAGGTGCTGAATCTTGTCAATTTTGGGTAAGTATTCATACCCTCAAAATTTGACAGACCTTTATTATATTTATTACTATCTTCAACAAATTCCATTTCCTTTTGTTTCAAGGGATACCTCCCATTTGGGGGATATTAAGGGGACTTCATTTTCCCTTCCTGTCTTTGTTACATTGAGGTACCTAGGGAATCAACTGCACATTTATTCATAATCAGGTGACTATTTTGGTAACTTTTTCTACCTGATATTTAGCCTCATACCAATTGGAGAGATAGCAATTTTGGGTTGAAATGTATTTCTATGCTCTGGTTTTATTATCTCTATCTATTATCTCTAGCCTGGCTGTCACCCTCTCTATGGGTCAACTCTAGGAGTCTGAGGGTCTCGGCTCCCCTCCCCCTCTGTGCTTGCTTTGGTGGCGTCACCTCTATTACCTCCACCTTCGGCATAAGAAAGGGCTCAGGTCATCTTAAGGTACTTTATTGGTATCATTGTCTTTATAATTATGTAAATCAATTGGGCACTCAATATTAGGACCATTGAGATAAGCCCTATATACATACACATGTCATGTTTTTTATGTCTTTTCCCTTTGTTACCTAGAAATGTTCACTCTCGAGAAATGTCTATGAAAACTCCTGAAGAAGCTATTATGAAGATGGCGAAACATGTAGAGTTGATATTTTTGAGTGCATTTTCTTGATTTTATCATTTTATATTGATGTATTGTCTTGTCCTCACTTTCTATGTGTAATAAAATGTACAATTTTTGAGAATTCAGATTTTTCTCCATCATTTAGCACCGTTAAAGTCCCACCTGCCCTCCTCTATTGTAGTTACTCAATTTATGGGATGTGGTGCCTCTTACTTCATCTCTAGCAATATCTCTTCAAAATTTAAAGTAATAAGTAGTGAAGTTACTTTTCTAATGCAGTAACTAGTAAAGTAATTTCATTACTTTTTACAGAAGTAACTAGTAACTAGTTACATTTTTTGAGTAACTACCCCAACACTGCCCTAGTTATATGTAGATTGATCTTATATGCAGATTGTCCTATTTTCTATCCAAGGGTGACATCCAAGGCACTTGATTATACATTTTTCCATAAATCGCAAGATAGCAAGGCAAGAGGGGGACATACGAACCATAACCTTCAGAAGGGCAAACTTTCCTAAACTGTGCTCAATAATAGAGAAAATAAACTGGGACCAAACCCTAGGAACACTGACCATGGAGGAAAAATGGGAATGCTTTAAGAACGTATTAAACAAAAGCATCTCACAGTGCATTCCTATGGGAAATAAATTTAGAAGCGCTAAGGCCAATCCGGGGTGGCTAAACCATAATGAAAAAAAATTAATTAGGAAAAAAAAATGCCCTTTAAGAGATATAAATCGGAGGGGACATTGTCGGCTTTTCAGCAATACAAGGTATCAAATAGGAAATTTAAATATGAAATCAAGAAGGCTAAAATCGTGCTTCAGCGGATGCACATCATGTGTTCTGGGACTGTGCTCCGGTTCGGCGCTACTGGTCAGAAGTGGTCTCCTGCCTTAGGAGGGTTCTGATTACTTCGGTTCCGTTGACCCCGAGCGTCTGTCTCCTGGGCCTGGTGGAGGAGGTGGTCCCTTCGGTGGCCCATAGAACACTATTGATTATCCTGCTATTCTATGCCAAGAAGACTATATTGCTGCACTGGAAGAAGGTGTCCCCTCCATCCTTAGAATTTTGGAAGGGGCTGGTGAATGCTGTCTTACCATTATATAAAGCAACATATATGTCTTCGGAAATTTGAGAAGGTGTGGAGTGCTTGGGTGGAATCTACAGAGACCGTGGGAGGAGGTTCATGTAAATAGCCACTTCACCGCAGTTGTCTACTTAGGCCCGATCTTTCTCTAGTATTTTTTCAGCCAGAGGATGCCTCCATTATTTTAGTTCTGTGTTCTACTCCAGCTGTAACCTATTTGTAACCTGAACCTTTATTGATGGTGGGGTGGCTGGGTGTGGTGTTTGCTCCACTCCAGTCACCTCTGGGCCTTACTGCTCCGTATTGTTAGATGCATTGCCCAGGGGTTGGGGGGTGGGTGGGGGATGGTAGGGGTGGTTTTAGTTGGGTTTTCACACTGTTTGTTGTGCCGCCCCACCTGTGAACTGGGGCTGGTAGTTTGTTATTGTCTGTATTTTCTTTTTGCAATGCTCAATAAAAAGAATTTTTCAAAAAAAAAAAAAAGAAGGCTAAAATCGACGTTGAGAGACAAATAGCAGAGAAAAGTAAAAGGAACCCTAAAAAATTCTTCAAATATATCAATAGCAAAAAAATTAGGTCAGAGCACGTTGCACACATAATTAACAATGAGGGGAGGATGGTTGCAGAGGACACAGAGAAAGCAACTGTGCTAAATGCTTTCTTCTCCTCAGTCTTTACACAGGAAAAGGAGGGGTATACTGACCATGACTGTATGGTTAGCAGTACTTCAAATGACATGCCGCTATGGCTAACAGAGGGTGAAATCATGGAAAGGCTGGATAACATTAACACAAATAAATCACCGGGATAGTGTGCATCTGAGAATACTCAAAGAACTCAATAAGGTTATAGCTAGACCACTGTTCCTGATCTTTGCAGATAGTATTTTGACAGGAACTGTACCAGGTGACTGAATGAAACTAACGTGATACCAATATTCAAAAAAGGGCAGAGGCATATCCCGGGAAATTATAGGCTGGGCAGCCTGACGTCAATAGTATGTAAACTCCTGTAAGGGATGTTAAGGGACTATATACAAAAATTTGCTAAAGTCAACAACATCATCAGCAGTAATCAGCACGGGTTTACAAAAGGGCATTTTTGTCAAACCAATCTATTAACATTCTACGAGGAAGTGAGCTGTGAGCTGGATAGGGGGAGACCTGTGGATGTGGTGTACCTGGATTTTGCTAAGGCATTTGGTACAGTTCCCCACAAACGCTTAATTTACAAACTAAGGTCTGCAGGCACAGACCACAAGGTTTGCTCTTGGATAGAAAACTGGTTAAAGGGGCGTGTCCAAAAGGTGGTAATAAATAACACGTACTCAGACTGGTCTGGAGTGGTAAGTTGGGTCCCCCAAGGCTCAGTCCTGGTACCAATTTTGTTCAATTTATTCATAAATAGCATTGAGGACGGGCTCATTAGCTCAATCTCAGTTTTTGCAGATGACACAAAACTAAGCAGGGCAATAACTTCACATCATGATGTAGAAATCTTATAGAATGACCTGAACAAAATAACAGAGTGGGCAACTACATGGCAAATGAGGTTTAATGTGGAGAAGTGTAAGGTATTGCACTTGGGGACTAAAAACGTAAACGAAAAAGAGGTTTTTATGGTCTGTGTAGATTAGTATCGGGTGTGCGGCTCCTTCCAGCAAATACCTCCATTCCCCCAAAGTGGCTTTAAACGCAAAGAGCTCTCGATCTCCCACGTCATAGTTCCTTTCCGCTGGGGTAACTTTCCTTGAAAAGAATGTGACCGAGCAAATCACATCTTTTAGGCCTTGACGTTGTGACAGGACCGCTCCTACTGCGCTTTCTGATGCATCCACATCTATGATGTAGGGTAAAGTGGAATCCGGGTGACTCAGGACAGGGGCAACGTTAAATCGTTTCTTTTTGTTCAATCTTATTGTATTAAAAGATGAATAGAAAAAGAAAGTACAACAATATAAAAAGTTATATACCAAGTTATACAATATGGTACAAAGATAAGGATCATAAGAAAATTTGCATAGTTACAACATTATGGCATTTTTCACAATCTGATTTTTCAGACGTAAAAGAATAATAAGACCTCCAAAGGTTTCCGCATTGAAATACATGAAATAGATCTCACCACCAAAAAGCAAATGGACCCATTATATCGGAAAGGATATTGTGAGTTTGTCCATAATTTGATGTAAAGGAACTCAGAAAAGTTTAAGGCAGAAATATAAGGGGAAGAATATTAATGAGACAGAAGAAGGAATAAGGAAAGAGGGAGAGGGGGAAAATGTTGTGAAGGTTGTACGCACTCCATCATGACACAGGGATACCAGTATCTGTTGTGCCCTTGGCCCAGTGAATGAAGTCTGCTGAAAATCGGAACACGAACCAAGATGACCATTTGTTGGAGAATTGGTCCAGTTTCCCATTCTCCTGCACCAACAGATGTTCCAAGCCTCCAATCTTGTCCACCTCAATGGCCCAGTCTCCCAGTGAAGGCATATCCGATGTTCTCCAATGTCTAGGTATTACTACCCTTGTTGCGGCCAAGAAGTGCTGCAGGATGTCTTTTTTGATGGATCAAAATTACCCCAGTATGATTGACAATAGGGCCATTTCCGGTGTGGGTTGAAGAGAGGTCAACATCAGCCTGCAGTGCAGAGTAAACATCGTCTCCCACAGTTTCCGAGCTGGGGGGGAAATCCCACCAAATATGGAGTAGTGTCCATTTAGCAGATAAACACCTCCAACAAACATCTGATAGGGAAGGGTCTATGTATTTTATGGTGGAGGAGCATCTGTACCATCTGGTCAACAATGTAAAGCCCTTCTCCTGGGTTTTGGTGGCCAGTGATAGTTTATGTGTTAATATGAAGCATTTCTGCCAGTTGATGGGTAAGATAGCATATTGAAGTTCCTTTCCCATGTTCACGTGTAGGGCGGCAGATCAGGGGAAAAAGCCTGAAGCAACAGGGAATACAGATGGGAGACAACCCGCTCGGGAGGACCGGCTTGCAAAAGCAGGTCCTCAAAACTCTAAGGGTCCGCCACGGTATCCGATAGAGAAGGCAATGTACGGAGATAGGAAAGGATCTGTTGTCTCTGTAACCATCCTGTCATGATTTGAAAAGATTCCTAAGATAGGACCGCAGCCATCAGTGATGGATCAGCTCGGAGGACTTTGGCAAGGAGTCTGTGATCGTCTTTACTCCATGGGCCAAACCTCTTCCCTACTTTCCCTTTCCTACTTCCCCTTCTCTTTATCTCTTCACTAGAAGCTGGCGGGAAGGCCAGGGTTCCAAAAAAGGGGGTCATGGGGCCCTGCAATTTAGATAGGTTGCCGGATGTGCTCAGTCGGGTTCCCAATCTGAAGAATCTGACAAGTAAGAGTACAAGAGGGAGGTGTAACCTTGCGGTGAACAAGAGGTGTCCACGGCAGGGCACAGAGGTCTATTAAATTGAGGTGGCGTTACAGCTGGACCCACAATTTAGATGAGTGATGATGGAATCAGTCCACAATGCGCGTAAGTACCGCTGCCTTGTGGTATAAAGAGGCATCGGGTACTCCAGCTCCCCCTTGGGCCTTGAGAAGGGAGAGTGTTGCATATCTAATCCTAGGATGGGCTGCTAGTCAAACAAATTTGGAGAATATTCGGCGGAGCTTCCTAAAGTAGGATGTAGGAATAAACACGGATATTGTTTGGAATAAATACAGAAAGAGGGGAAGTACATCCATTTTCAATGTATTAATCCTCCCAAACAATGAGGGTCTCGTGGTGGCATATCAAGTCTGATTGGGTTCTGAGAAGTAGGGGCTCAAAATTCTCAGCAAAGAGTCGAGATGCATTGGATGGTATGTTAATCTCTAAGTAGTGAATAGAGGAAGATCCCGTCTTGAAAAGGAATAAAGATGACGCAAAGTCGTCTCTGGCAGCGATATATTGAGAGTCTCTGACTTGTTATGATTAACTTTGAAGTTACTCGCCTTTCCAATGAAATGTCGTCCGCGAAGAGAGCGAGTTTATAGTGTATGGGACCCACCTGAACTACTCGGATAGATGGGTTGGTTCGTATGGCGATGGCTAAGTGTTCCATCGTAAGGACGTAGAGAAGGGGAGAAAGGGGGCACCCCTGCCGCGTCCCATTCCGAATGGAAAATGCTGGGGACAACGAGCCATTGATTCTAATTCTAGCTGATGGGGAAGAATATAGGGCCATGATCCTCGAAAGCATGTGTGGGCCAAGCCCAATCTGTTGTAAAGATAAACGAAGAAATTGGCAATCCACTCGGTCAAATGCCTTTTCAGCATCGACCATTATCAAGAGGAAGATCTTGAACACGCGCGTAATCAGTGAGAAGGAGAGCATTGATAGTGTTGTCTCTTGCTTCACGTCCACTTACAAAGCCAACCTGATCCATGTGTATCAGGTGAGGTAACAATTAATGAGATGGGTCTGTAATTCACACAGGGGGATGGGTCTTTATCTGGTTTTGGGATAAGGGAGATATGAGCTTCAAGCGTCTGTAGGGGGAAGATAGAGCCTGCTGATAAGGAGTTAAATACATTGGTCAAGAAAGAGACATGGAGGGAAGCAAAGACTTTATCTTCTGAGAAAGGCTGCTAAAGTTCATCTATAGTATCTACATCTAATCTTGGCACAGCAATCCTAGCAATATAGGATGCCTTAGTCACCTCTGGGGAAGGCAAGGAATCTAGATTAGGTTCTGGAGGTATATTGTACAAAGATTGGTAAAAATCCTTGAAGGTCTGAGCAATTTGTAAGGGATCGGTAACTGATTCACCAGGTTTCCCCTTTATTCAAAAAAACGCAATCACCTCTTTGCGTTTTTTTTTTAATAAAGAGGAAACCTTTTAATCGCCTGCACTATGAGGAGCCTTCTTTCTTTTTTCACATCCTGAGTGCATACAGGAGTAAGCCGTGGATCCCCGTGTACCCCGAGTACCCCCAGGAAATCAGCATCAATCTGAGAATATACAGTTAAAAAGGCTGTACCGATTACTGTTGGCGTATGCCCACAGGAATCCACTGGATCTGGTAAGTGGGTTATCTTACCATTAACCAACTGGAGGTGAAGTGGAGGGTCACACCACTACTGCATATGTGAAAAGCACTAGCACCTTTTATCTGCACAGAAGGACTTCATTGTACTATTTGCACTATTTAATATTTGCACTTATATGGATTTTACTTGCCTTGTGATTTTATATAAGCAATTTAACTGATGTACTTAATTCTGCACCTTATTTGTTCAATAATTTATGCCATTCAATAATATCACTTTTAAGCACTAAATTTTGCACTTTATTCGCTGAATAATTTATGCTATCCATTTTTTAAGTTATATATATATATATATATATATATTTTTTTTTTTTTTAATTTAAAGTTATATGTATTTTATTGTGACATAATTTTTCCTTTACTGTAAGGCACAAGGTAGCAATACCTGAGTCTCTGAAATATTGCCTGTGCCATGCGCAACACAGGAAAGGCAGGGGGAGATTAGAGAGCTGAATGCATGGCTAAAGACCTGGTGTAAGAAGGAGGGATTTGGGTTTTTAGAGCACTGGGCTCACTTTTCATTGGGGTGCAACCTATATGCTAAAGATGGTTTGCATCTAAATGGAAGGGGGTCTGTTGTGCTGGGGGAGAGGTTGTGCTGGAGGAGTTTTTAAACTAGAATTGAGGGGGGAGGGTGAATCAGATTATAATGGGGCAGACAGGTCACACAGATGTCAGCCCATATTGGTGGGTGGAATGGGGAAAGATGGGGGGAGAGTTATGGCAGAGGATAAGAAGGTTCCCATGTTACAAACAACCATTGGAAATGGTACTATTTGTACCAAAATTAAAAACATGCAAAATAAGTGTGCAAAATAAGACAATGATTTAAAGTGTTTGTTCACCAATGCCAGAAGTCTGCCAAGCAAAATCAGTGAGTTGGAAGCTCTGGTGCACGAGGAGAACTATGATTTAATTGGTATTGCTGAATCTTGGCTTCATTCTTCACATGACTGGGCTATTAATATTCCTGGCTATGCTCTCTTTCGGAAAGACAGGGTAAAAACGGAGGGGTGGTGGTGGTGTTTGTCTCTATGTGAGAAGCGATCTCAAAGTGAGTGCGAAAGATGACCTAGTTGATGGAGAGTGTGCTGAATCTGAAGCAGTATGGGTTGAAATGTAAATGGGTGTGCGTAAAACAAAGATTATCATTGGAGTTTGTTATAGACCTCCCAGTGTTAATGAGGAGGTGGAGACTCAGCTCCTGGCACAGATAGAAAGGGCTGCAAGGGCTGGGACAGTGTTAATGATGGGGGGTTACTACCTACACATTGACTGGAGTAATGGCACTGCTGGAACAGTTAAAGGGCACAAATTTATAAACCTATTACAAGACAATTTTATGGTGCAGTTTATTCATGCCCCCCCCCCCCCACTAGAAATGATGCTCTGTTGGACCTGGAAATCTCAAACAATGCAGAGTTTATTAACAATGTTCATATAAAAGAACATCTGGGTAGCAGTGACCATAATATGATTTCATTTATTGTTAGCTGTAAGCAAAAAACGCATACAGGAAATACAAAAACACTTAAATTTAAGAGAGCAAATTTTCCAAGGATGAGGGCCGCTCTCCAGGATTTAAACTGGGAGGTAATATTGGCATAGATGAGCACAGAACAGAAATAGGAATTTTTCAAAAAGACTTTATGCAAACTCACTGCAAAGTATATTCCCATGGGTAATAAGTTTAAAAGGCTAAAAATAAAACCTATGTGGCTCACAGCAAAAGTTAAAAAAACCTATAGATAAAAAGAAAAGAGCTTTTAAAAAATATAAAAATGAAGGAACACTATCATTGTTTAAGTGTTACAAAGAATATAAAAGAATATGTAAAAAGGAAATCAGGGATGCAAAAATTCAAAATGAACGACAGATTGCAAAAGATAGTAGGACAAACCCCAAAAAATTCTTCAAATATATTAACAGTAAAAAGGTTAGGTCTGAGCATGTAGGCCCTTTACAAAATAACCAGGAGTGGGTCACTGGGGACAAAGAGAAGGCAAATGTATTAAATACTTTCTTCAGCTCTGTATATACAAAGGAGCATGGGGGAGCTCATGACTAGAGTTGAAAAAAAAGTCCGGGCATGGTTCCATCTCCTCCTCCATCTCCTCCTCCTCACCCTCCTCATCCTCCAGAACTGTGCCTCTGCTGGACAATTGTGTCCCTGGCGTTTGTGGGTGCAGGAACCCACCCTCGGAGCCACTTGCGAATGACTGCCCTGAAAGCCTTGGAAATGTTACCTCTTCATCCTCCTCCTCCTCCTCCTCATCGTTTTTTGAAGGAGGCATAGAAGTGGGATAGTTAAGCTGACAACGGCGTCATCGGCACTGGCCATGTTGGTGGAGTACTCAAAACAGCGCAACAAGGCACACAGGTCTCGCATGTAGGCCCAGTTATTGGTGGTGAAGTGGTGCTGTTCCGCAGAGCGACTCACGCGTGCGTGCTGCAGCTGAAACTCCACTATGGCCTGCTGCTGCTCGCACAGTCTTTCCAGCATGTGCAAGGTGGAGTTCCACCTTGTGGACATGTCACATATGAGGCGGTGAGCAGGAAGGCCGAAGTTACGCTGCAGCGCTGACAGGCGAGCAGCAGCAGGATGAGAACGCCGAAAGTGCGCACAGACGGCCCGCACTTTCTGCAGCAGCTCTGACATATCGGGGTAATTTTTAAGGAACCTCTGCACCACCAAATTCAGCACATGCGCCAGGCAAGGGATGTGCGTCAAACCAGCTAGGCCCAGAGCTGCTATGAGATTTCGCCCGTTATCGCACACCACCAGGCCGGGCTTGAGGCTCGCTGGCAGCAACCACTCATTTGTCTGCTGTTCCATGCTCCTCCACAACTCCTGCGCGGTGTGTGGTTTTTCCCCCAAACAGGCAAGTTTTAAAACTGCCTGCTGTCGTTTACCCCTGGCTGTGCTGAAGTTGGTGGTGAAGGTGTTACGCTGACCGGATGAGGAGGCGGTAGAGGATGAGGAAGCGGAGTAGGAGGAGTTAGGAACAGGAGGCAAACTGAGGCGCCCTGCAATCCTCGGTGGTGGAAGGACATGCGCCAAATTGCTATCCGCCTCAGGCCCATCCGCCACTGCATTTACCCAGTGTGCCGTTAGGGAGATAACGCCCCTGACCGTGCTTACTGGTCCACGTATCGGTAGTTAGGTGGACCTTGGCACAGATGGCGTTGCGCAGTGCACACCTGATTTTTTCCCCCACTTGGTTGTGCAGGGAAGGGATGGCTTGCCTGGAAAAGTAGTGGCGGCTGGGCACGACGTACTGTGGGACAGCCACCGACATAAGGCTTTTAAAACTGTGCGTCTCCACCAGACGGAATGACAGCATTTCAAAGGCCAAGAATTTTGAAATGCTGGCATTCAGGGCCAGGGATCGCGGGTGGGTAGGGGGGTACTTCCTCTTCCTCTGAAGTGTTTGGGAGATGGAAAGCTGAACGCTTCCACGGAACATTGTGGAGATGGTTGGTGACCCAGGTGGTGGTGTTGCTGACAGATCGTCTGTTTGCGGGGTGGCAGGTGCCGGTATCACTACAGAGGTGGATGAAGAGGCCGAGACTGCAGCAGAAGAGGAAGCAGGAGGAGCCAGAGACCTTTCTTGGTTTTGAAGGTGTCTACTCCACTGCAGCTCGTGCTTTGCGCTTAGATGCCTGATCATGCAGGTTGTGCTCAGGTTGAGAAGGTTTATGCCTCGCTTCAGGCTCTGATTGCACAGGGTGCAAACCACTCGTGTCCTGTCATCAGCACATTTTCTGAAGAACTTCCACGCTAGAGAACTCCTTTGAGCTGGCTTTGGTGCGCTCGGTCCCTTGCTGCGTTGGGCAGTAGCAGGCGTAGTATCTAGGGCACGGCCGCTCCGCTTCTGCACCCTGCTCCCTCTTCTGCTGTGCTGGTGGCTCTGTGCGACCACCGCCTCTTCCTCCAAACTACTAAGGTCACCTGCATGACCTTCATTCTATGTGGGGTCGAGGACCTCATCGTCCTCCACATCATCTTCCACCCAGTCTTCACCCCTGCCCTCCTTGTCGGTCTCCACAATTCTGAGTGCCGCAGCAGTTGGCACCTGCGTTTCATCATCATCGGAGACGTGCTGCGATGGTCCTTCCATGTACTCATCTTGAGAAATAAGTGGTTGGGCATCGCTGCACTCAATCTCTTCCACTTCTGGGGCAGGGCTAGGTGGATGGTCCTGGGAAACCCTGCTGACAGAGTCATCAAAAAGAAGAAGAGACTGCTGCATGACTTGGGGCTCAGACTGCTTGCCTGATTTGCAAGGGGGTGAGGTGAAAGATGGTTGGACATCGGCTGCAGGTGCCAACTCTGACCTTTCTGCAGTAGACTGGGTGGGAGACAATGTGAAGGAACTGGAGGCACTGTCAGCAACCCAATCTACTATCGCCTGTACTTCTTCTGGCCTCATCACTTCTAGAGGCGCATAATGCCCTACCAAATACTGCTGCAGGTTCTGTCGCCTACTCACACTTGAGGAAGGTGTTTCACTTGTGCGTGTAGCTGGCACAGATCGACCACGTCCTCTCCTTGCAACAGGAGCTCGGCCCCTATTTGACGGTCTCCTCATATTTCTGTAATTTATGATCTTGCCCTAGAAAGGTGTTTATTGAATAGCGGAACAAAACAACAACAGTATCGCACGGGTGTATCTCACAGTCAAATATGCAAACTATTCCGCAATTAAATTTTTTTTACCCCAAAAGGGTGTTTATTAAATAGCGGAATAGAAAAACAGTATACAAATACAACGGGTGTATCTCACAGCCAAATATGCAAAGTATGCCGCAATTTAATTTTTTTCACCCCAAAAGGGTGTATATTGAATAGCGGAATAGAAAAAAGGATATAAAACGAACAAATTTAAAAGGTGTATCTCACACGTACCGATACAGACTATGCCGTAATTAAATTTTTTACACTCCAAAAGGGTGTATATTGAATAGCGGAATAGAAAAAAATTTATAAAACGGTGTATCTCACACGTACAAACACAGACTAGGCCCCAATTACAATTTTTTGTACCCTAAAGGGAGGATGAGGATGAGGAAGAGGAGTAGGAGGAGTTCGGATCAGGAGGCAAACTGAAGCGCCCTGCAATCCTCGGCAGTGGAAGGAGATGCGCCTAACAAATTTAAAAGGTGTATCTCACACGTACCGATAGAGACTATGCCGTAATTTAATTTTTTACACTCCAAAAGGGTGTATATTGAATAGCGGAATAGAAAAATTTTTATAAAACGGTGTATCTCACACGTACAAAAACAGACTAGGCCCCAATTACAATTTTTTGTACCCTAAAGGCAGGATGAGGAAGAGGAGTAGGAGGAGTTCGGAACAGGAGGCAAACTGAAGCGCCCTGCAATCCTCTGCAGTGGAGGGAGATGCGCCAAACAAATTTAAAAAGGTGTATCTCACATGTACCGATACAGACTATGCCGTAATTTATTTTTTTACACTCAAAAAGGGTGTATATTGAATAGCGGAATAGAAAAAAATTTATAAAACGGTGTATCTCACACGTACAAACACAGACTAGGCCCCGATTACAATTTTTTGTACCCTAAAGGCAAGCTGAGGATGAGGAGTAGGAGGAGTTCGGAACAGGAGGCAAACTGAAGCACCCTGCAATCCTCGGCGGTGGAAGATGCGCCCCAAAAATTTGGAAGGTGTATCTCACACGTACCGATACAGACTATGCCGCAATTGAATTCTTTTTACCCCAAAGGGTGTAGATTCAATAGCGGAATAGAAAATATGATATCAAAAGGTGTATCTATCTCACACGTACAGACCCAGACTAGGCCCCGATTACTATTTTTTGTACCCTAAAGGCAGGATGAGGAGTAGGAGGAGTTCGGAACAGGAGGCAAACTGAAGCACCCTGCAATCCTCGGCGGTGGAAGGAGATGCGCCAAACAAATTTAAAAGGTGTATCTCACACGTACCGATACAGACTATGCCGTAATTTAATTTTTTACACTCCAAAGGGTATATATTGAATAGTGGAATAGAAAAAATGTATAAAACGGTGTATCTCACACGTACAAACACAGAGTAGGCCCCGATTACAATTTTTTGTACCCTAAAGGGAGGATGAGTAGGAGGAGTTCGGAACAGGAGGCAAACTGAAGCGCCCTGCAATCCTCGGCGGTGGAAGGAGATGCGCCAAACAAATTTAAAAGGTGTATCTCACACGTACCGATACAGACTATGCCGTAATTAAATTTTTTACACTCCAAAAGGGTATATATTGAATAGTGGAATAGAAAAAAATTTATAAAACGGTGTATCTCACATGTACAAAAACAGACTAGGCCCCAATTACAATTTTATGTACCCGAAAGGCAGGATGAGGAAGAGGAGTAGGAGGAGTTCGAAACAGGAGGCAAACTGAAGCGCCCTGCAATCCTCTGCGGTGGAAGGAGATGCGCCAAACAAATTTAAAAAGGTGTATCTCACATGTACCGATACAGACTATGCCGTAATTTAATTTTTTACACTCAAAAAGGGTGTATATTGAATAGCGGAATAGAAAAAATTTTATAAAACGGTGTATCTCACACGTACAAACACAGACTAGGCCCCGATTACAATTTTTTGTACCCTAAAGGGAGGATGAGGAAGAGGAGTAGGAGGAGTTCGGATCAGGAGGCAAACTGAAGCGCCCTGCAATCCTCGGCGGTGGAAGATGCGCCCCAAAAATTTGGAAGGTGTATCTCACACGTACCGATACAGACTATGCCACAATTTAATTCTTTTTACTCCAAAGGGTGTAGATTGAATAGCGGAATAGAAAATATGATATCAAAAGGTGTATCTATCTCACACGTACAGACCCAGACTAGGCCCCGATTACTATTTTTTGTACCCTAAAGGCAGGATGAGGAGTAGGAGGAGTTCGGAACAGGAGGCAAACTGAAGCACCCTGCAATCCTCGGCGGTGGAAGATGCGCCCCAAAATTTTGGAAGGTGTATCTCACACGTACCGATACAGACTATGCCGCAATTTAATTCTTTTTACCCCAAAGGGTGTAGATTGAATAGCGGAATAGAAAATATGATATCAAAAGGTGTATCTATCTCACACGTACAGACCCAGACTAGGCCCCGATTACTATTTTTTGTACCCTAAAGGCAGGATGAGGAGTAGGAGGAGTTCGGAACAGGAGGCAAACTGAAGCACCCTGCAATCCTCGGTGGTGGAAGAAGCGCCCCAAAAATTTGGAAGGTGTATCTCACACGTACCGATACAGACTATGCCGCAATTTAATTCTTTTTACCCCACAGGGTGTAGATTGAATAGCGGAATAGAAAATATGATATCAAAAGGTGTATCTATCTCACACGTACAGACCCAGACTAGGCCCGATTACTATTTTTTGTACCCTAAAGGCAGGATGAGGAGTAGGAGGAGTTTGGAACAGGCAGGAGGCAAACTGAAGCACCCTGCAATCCTCGGCGGTGTAAGATGCGCCCCAAAAATTGGAAAGGTGTATCTCACACGTACCGATACAGACTATGTCGCAATTTAATTCTTTTTACCCCAAAGGGTATAAATTAAATAGCGGAATAGAAAATATGATTATAAAATTGGTGATTTTTCAATAGCACATGTGAACACAGCAGTGTCTTATGTCACAGTCAGCTCTGCAGCAGGTTATGAAGGGGAAAAAAAAGAAAATTCCCCTTTTAGTTTGTAATTTTTAAATAGATTAGTACAGACTATGCCACAATTTATTTTTTTTTAACCCAAAAGGGTGTATATTGAATAGTGGAATAGAAAAAAGTGTATAAAATTGAAAATCACTCAATAGCACTGTTACGCTCAGCGCTCCGGGCCCCCTGCTGGCCTTGGAGCGCTCACAGCGTGTGTCTCCAGGCGCCGCTCCTGCGTCTCGGCGTGTGCGTCCCCACTCTCTAGGGCGCACACGCACCGGGACTCTTACATCTAAAGGACCAGTGCACAGGTGATTGGTGCCTGGTCCAAACTGGTTATTAAGGGTTAAGGTTTGTGAAAGGCAGTGCTGACTTAATTAGGCTTCACCTGTGCACTGCTCATTAATACCTTCTCCTCACACAGCTTCCTGCTGGATCTTTGTGCCTTGTGCCTCTGTGAAAGCGTTCCCTTCTGTGTTTGTTTGCTTTGCCTGTTGCCGAATCCTTGCTACCGACTTCTCGCCTTTGAACCTCTGCCGCCTGCCCTGACCTCTGCTACGTCCGACTACGCTCTTGCCTACTCCCTGTGTACCACGCCATATCAGCTGCCATAGAGATCGAGTTGTTACTAGGGGACACAACCTGGTAGTTACCGCCGCAGCAAATCCATCCCGCCTTGCGGCGGGCTCTGGTGAAGACCAGTAACTGCTTAGAACAGGTCCTCTAGTACAACCCGCACCATCGCCTCTCTGGTCCAGAGGATCCACTACCAGTCCTGCCGGGTCGTGACAAGCACATGTGAACACAGCAGTGTCTTATGTCACAGTCAGCACTGCAGCAAACAGGCTATGAAGGGGAAAAAAAAATCCCTTTTAACTTCTAGTAAAATAGATGAACGCTGCACACAACTGACTGATAAAAATAGATTTTTTTTCTCCCTCCTCCTCCTCAGTGGGCTCAAGTGAGGGCAAAAAGATTGTTCACTGCACCACCCCCCACACAGCAAAATCGATGTAGACTGTCCCTGCCTAATCTCCAGCCTGGCCCTAATATGCTCAATAAGATCGTTCACTGCACCACCCCCCACACAGCAAAATCGATGTAGACTGACCCTGCCTAATCTCCAGCCTGGCCCTAATATGCTCAATAAGATCGTTCACTGCACCACCCCCCACACAGCAAAATCGATGTAGACTGTCCCTGCCTAATCTCCAGCCTGGCCCTAATATGCTCAATAAGATCGTTCACTGCACCACCCCCCACACAGCAAAATCGATGTAGACTGACCCTGCCTAATCTCCAGCCTGGCCCTAAAATGCTCTAATAACTTTCCCTGCCTGCATTCTGACCTGTCCTTGCATTCTTTTCGGACACAATTTTTCACAGAATCACTGTCTGTCCCTAATCAGCAGCCAGCACGTATGATGTGTGCTCTGTCCCTAAACTACAGCAGAATGACGCGGCGCGCTGGGGCTCTCGAACTTATAAAGACATGGTCACATGCTTCAGATGGCCAATCACAGCTACTAATACATTAGTAGGCATGGCTGGGATGGCTTAAGGCACACCAGTTAAACGCTTGTTGATTGGCTGTTCAATGCCCGCCATTAAAAACGCGCCATTACATACAAAACAGGAAATAAAATGACCGAACACGGATTTTAAACCCGAACATACAGTAAAGTTTTCGGGTCCGTGTTCGGGTAACAAAAATCCAATTATTCGGTACGAACACGAATAATACAGTCCGTGTTCGCTCAACACTACTCATGACCATTATGAGGACGATATTGACACAGCCCCAAATGATCCACAATGGCTAAAAAGTGATATGGTCCAGAAATATTTAGACAGAATAAGGGTGGATAAAGCACCTGGACCAGATGGCATCCACCCACACATCCTAAAAGAATTGACCCTGTAATTTCTAAGCCTTTATTTCTAATTTTTAGGGACTCGTTAAGGACTGGAATAGTACCACCAGATTGGCGTAGGGCCAATGTGGTGCCTATATTTAAAAAGGGATCAAAGTCTTTGCCAAGTAACTATAGACCTGTCAGTTTAACTTCTATAGTCTGGAAGATATTGGATATATTTAATAAAAGACCACATAGATGAGTTCTTGCTGGAAAAAAATATTTTAACCACTTAAGCCCCAGAAGATTTTACCCCCTTCCTGACCAGGTATCAGGTACCTGGAGATGAGCCTGACACTGTGAGGAAGGCCTCTCTTGCGCCTCCGACTCGGGACCCCTGATAGTGCAGACAGGGGGCCCCTGGAGTATAGAGTAGTACGAGCGCCTAACAGAATGACAGAAGCGTGGTAAGACAAGCCGGGTCAGGAGCCAATCGGTAACATAGAAGCCAGTAGGAGCAGACAGGAAGAGAGGTCACGGGACAAGCCAAGGTCGGTGCAGGTGGAGAGCAGAGAATCGTCAGGACAAGCCGGGTCTGGAACTAGGAACAGATGCAGGTAAACAGGTAACAGGTATCCAAGGCTGAAGACAAAGCAGCACTGGAGCAGTGTAAGGGCTGGGTTTAAATAGTCCCTTTGGCGCCAATGCCTAACGCGCGTTGCGTATTCGCGAACATGCGTGCACGGTTGTGCGAGTTCGCGCATGTGCATTGGCGATTGTTAGGTTTCTGATGGAACCACGTCTTTGCACAGCAAAGGTTCTCTTACATTGCCCCCTCCCAATGGGCAGCCTCCGGATGCCCAACTGGGCCAACCTCTCTAGGTGATTGCGCTTGAAAGCTTGAATTAAGTCTTTTGCATGGATGTTGTCCACTGGCTCCCAAGAGTTCTCCTCAGGTCCATAACCCTTCCATTTAATCAAATATTGAATTTGATTACCCCTTCTTCTGCAATCAACAATGGTTTCAACCTCAAACTCCTCTTCACCGTCGATTACCACAGGTTCAGGGGGACCATTGTCTCTTTCAGGAAAGGGATTTGGTAATGCAGGTTTTAATAGAGACACGTGAAAAACAGGGTGGACTTTGAAAGAATCTGGTAATACCAGTTCATAGATTCTCCTTTTAATGGAAAAGGGACCCACAAATTTAGGTCCAAGTTTTCTTGAGGGACAGGCAAGCTTCAAATTGGTTGTGGCCAACCATACCTGATCGCCGGGCTCCAATATTAGCTCTCCCCTCCTTTTCCTGTCAAAGAATCTTTTATTATTTTCCTGAGCTTTAGCCATAGTTTCTTGAAGTAACTCATTATTGGATGCAAAAAAGTTTACTGTATCCTGGACAGCAGGGACAGGGCATTCAGTTCAGGTACTGTGGTGATCAGGAAGGAAGGGTGGTAACCATAATTGGCAAAAAATGGAGTCTGCTTGGTAGCCGAATGTTCAGAGTTGTTGTATGCGAACTCCGCTAGTGGCAATAGCGTTACCCAATCATCCTGGGAAAAGGACGAAAAACAGCGTAGATACTGTTCTAGTGTCTGATTGGTCCTTTCCGTTTGACCATTGGTCTGTGGGTGGTACGCTGAGGAAAAGGACAGTTCAATATCCAATTTCTCACAAAGGGATTTCCAAAATCTGGAGGTGAACTGAACTCCACGGTCGGATACTATATTGGCAGGAACTCCATGCAGTCTCACAATCTCTTTGATAAACAACTTAGCTGTATCCATGGCTGAGGGAGTGCCTTTCATGGGCAAAAATTGCGCCATCTTGGATAGCCGGTCTACCACCACAAAGATGGTAGTGTAGCCCTCAGATGGCGGGAGTTCAACGATGAAGTCCATCAAAATAATTTTCCATGCTCTGTCAGGGTCTGGTAAAGTTTTGAGCAAGCCCCAAGATTTGGACCTGGGGGTCTTGTTCCGGATACATGTAACACAAGTTTCAATATATTTTTTACAGTCTTTCTGCAGATCAGGCCACCAAAAGGTACGTTGGACCAACTCAGAGGTCTTATGGACTCCAAAATGACCTGCAAGGGAATGGTCATGGCAGAGACCCAGGACAGGGCCCGCAATCTTTCAGGTATGAATATTGTGTCATTATGCCACAAAAGTCCGTCCTTAACTTGTAAGGACACTCCGGGGAGTGGAGAAATACCCTCAGAGGCCTGTTTGAGCTGTAGCAGCAAGTCTTCTTGCAGTAACAGGAAGTTTCCTGATGACAGAATTTATCTGGGACTACAGATCTCTCAGCATCACAAAACATACGGGACAATGCATCAGGTTTTGTGTTCTTTGATCCTGGCCTGTAAGTGACATGAAAGGAAAATCTGGAGAAAAAGAGAGCCCACCTGGCCTGGCGGGGTTTTAAGCGTTTAGCAGATCGCAAGTATTCCAGATTCTTGTGATCTGTGTACACTAGGATTGGATGGGCTGCCCATTCTAAGAGGTATTTCCACTATTCCAGGGCTGCCTTAATAGCCAAGAGCTCTCGATCACCGACGTCATAATTCCTCTCTGCCGGAGATAACTTGCGTGAAAAGAAGGCAACGGGGTGTAACAGAGCTTTGGCTCCTTGCCGCTGCGACAATACTGCTCCTACAGCTGACTCAGATGCGTCGACTTCTAGAAAGTAAGGCTGGTTTAGGATCTGGGTGTCGAAGGACCCGTGCGGAGGTGAAGAAAGCCTTTAGAGTTTCAAATGCGGTCTGCGCCTCAGGAGTCCACAGGAACCGGGTACCTTGTCTGGTTAACTGAGTGATGGGGGAGATAATTGCAGAGAAATTTTTGATAAACTTCCGATAAAAATTTGAGAACCCTACAAACCGTTGCACCCCTTTCTTATCAGAGGGGACCGGCCAGTGTAAAATGGCAGAAACTTTTTGAGGATCCATTTTAATACCTTCTGTGGAGAGGATTAGACCCAGGAATTGGATACTCTGACGATTGAACTCACACTTCTCAGGTTTTGCGTATAAGCCATGCTGTCTGAGACGAGCCAGGACACTTCTTACGTGTTCATGATGGTCTTCTATGGTGGAGGAAAATATCAAAATATCATCAAGATAGACAATAACGAACAAGTCCAGAAAATCTCGGAAAATGTCATTAACAAAGTGCTGGAAGGTGGCTGGGGCGTTGCAAAGCCCAAAGGGCATCACTAGGTACTCATAGTGCCCGAAACAGGCGCGAAATTCTGTTTTCCACTCGTCACCTTCCCTGATTCGCACTAGATTATAGGCACCCGTAAGTCCAAATTAGTAAAAATGGTGGCACAGCGGAGTCTCTGAAACTCCTGGCACTAATGGTAACGGGTAACGATTCTTGATCGTAATTTTATTTAGATCACGATAGTCCACACAGGGGCGGAGCGAGTAGTCCTTTTTTCTACAAAGAAAATCCCAGCTCCTGCCGGGGATGTGGAAGGGCGGATAAACCCCTTTCTCAGGCTATCATCAAGGTATTCCTTTAGTGCTGCAAGTTCAAGTTCAGTGAGAGGGAAAATCCGTCCGAAGGGTATTTCGGCTCCGGGAAGAAGCTCGATAGGGTAATCGTATGGTCTGTGAGGGGGAAGAGGGGGAAGAGTCTCTGCTCCTTTCTTGCTGAAGACATCTAAGAAATCGTGGTAGGTTGCAGGCACAGAAGAGCACGATTCGGTATCAGAGTCTATACACAGTAATGAAGACAGGGGGTTTTGTGGTTGGAAGAAGCAGAGTTGTTGACAGTAAGTAAGATGATTGGAATTTAATCTCTCCCGTTTTCCAATTAATGCAGGGATTGTGTGCCTGCAGCCATGGCATGCCCAGAATGATGGGAAATAGAGGTGAGGTGATGACATCTAGGCGTAGTAGCTCCTGGTGGTTACCCGATATGGTAGCATGCAAGGGAAGAGTCTCTTGTGTGACAGGTTCAGATCTGATACGAGACCCATCAGCCAAATAGATAGTCAGTCCCTGTGATCTGGGCCTTAGAGGAACTTTTAGTTGAGTTGCAAATTTCAGGTCAATAAAACAGCTACAGGCTCCTGAATCAATAATGGCGGGTGCCTGGATAGCCCCTTCTGGAAGCTGTAATAAGATAAGAACAGTCAGGTGAGATGAATTGTGGGGGCACAACCCTTGGTTGGTAGAGGAAAGGGTTAGGCACTTACGGCTTTTAGCTGGACAAGACCTCACATAGTGTCCATCTTCGCCACAGTACAGGCACAAGTTATTCAGTCGCCGGCGTTGACGTTCTTCTGGGGTGAGAGAAGGATGGAGTATGCCAAGCTGCATTGGTTCAGAAGAGTCAGTAGCTGAGGGTGTCGGACCAGGAGGTCTGAAGACTCAAGGCATCATCCATACGGGTCGGGACTGACCGGATGATCTCTCAGAAGGACGTTCTCTTAGGCGTCTATCGATCTGGATCGCCAGGTGTATCAAGGCTTCCAGATTATCTGGCACCCCTACAAGGGCCAACTCATCTTTCAGGGAATCAGATAGTCCCATCCGAAATTGGTGGCGGAGGGCAGCATCATTCCAGTTGGTATCAGCACTCCACCTTCTAAAGTCTGTTACATAGTCCTCTGCCGCTCTGCGGCCTTGCTGAAGGGTGTAGAGGGCTGCCTCAGCAGTAGTGGTTTTCTGGGGGTCCTCATACAACTGGGCCATAGCTCCAAAGAACAAGGTTAAACTGGATAAGCAGGGATCCTTTTGTTCAAGCAAACGGTGGGCCCAGGACTGGGGTTCGCCTTGTAGAAGGGAAATGACGAAGCCCACTTTAGTAGCTTCGAGTGAAAAAGTCCGGGGTTGTAGCGCAAAATAAAGTTCAAAGGCATTATGGAAGGACCTGAACTTGCTGCGATCACCAGAGAACTTTTCCGGGGTAGGTACACGAGGTTCGGGAGGTAAAAACATTACTGCAGGCGCAGCAGGAGATCCCCCCTGGGCATTTAAAGAGGAGGCTGGCGTGGTTAGTGACTGGACCCACTCTTCAAGTCGGCTATAGCCCTCTTGTAAGTCTTTGACAGACCGAGTCAGTGCCGCCAGGTGATGACATAACTCGTCCATAGGAGAGGTTCCTCGGTCAGGCTCAGACATCTGGCTGCTTTGTACTATCACGTACCTGGAGATGAGCCTGACACTGTGAGGAAGGACTCTCTTGCGCCTCTGACTCGGGACCCCTGATAGTGCAGACAGGGGGCACCGGAGTATAGAGGAGCACGAGCGCCTGGAGGTTTGCTTGAAGCGGACAATGGCTACTGGTGAAGGTCGCCAGGGAAGTCCGATGAGCAGGGTGTTGAGCAGGCAGCAGGTGCTGGAAGCAGGAGTTCTGGGGTAACAGGAGGAGCCTCCTGGGCAGGATGGACGGATCTGGGAATGACAGAAGCGTGGTAAGACAAGCCGGGTCAGGAGCCAATCGGTAACGTAGAAGTCAGTAGGAGCAGACAGAAAGAGAGGTCATGGGACAAGCCAAGGTCGGTGCAGGTGGAGAGCAGAGAATCGTCAGGACAAGCTAGGAACAGATGCAGGTAAACAGGTAACAGGTATCCAAGGCTGAAGACAAAGCAGCATTGGAGCAGTGTAAGGGCTGGGTTTAAATAGTCCCTTTGGCGCCAATGCCTAACGCACGTTGCGTATTCGCGAACGTGCGTGAGCGGTTGTGCGAGTTCGCGCATGCGCATTGGCGATTGTCATGTTTCTGACGGTACCACGTCTTTGCACAGCAAACATTCTCTTACACCAGGGCCTATTTTGCGATTCGGCACTGCGTGACTTTAACGGACAATTGCGCGGTCGAGTGACGCTGTACCCAAATGAAATTGACGTCCTTTTTTCCCACAAATAGAGCTTTCTTTTGGTGGTATTTGATCACCTGTGCGATTTTTTGATCATTCGCTATAAACAAAAAAAGAGCGATAATTTTGCAAAAATAACAATATTTTTCACATTTTTTTATATTAAATTCCCCCCAAAAAATGTAAAAATGCAATTTTTTTAACATTTTAGGCCAATTTGTTTTCTGCTACATATGTTTGGTAAAGAAAATAGCAAAAAGCGTATTTTGATTGGTTTGCGCAAAAGTTATTGCGTTTACTAAGTAAGGGAAAGATTTTTGTCATTTTTATCGAGTAATGGCGGCGATCTGCGACTTTTTTTGCGGGACTGCGACATTGCGGCGGACAGATCGGACCCTTGACTGACATTTTTGACACTTTTAGGGGTACCAGTGACATTACTACAGTAATCAGTGCTATACATATGCACCGTTACTGTAAAAATGACACTGGGAGGGAAGGGGTTAACTTTATTGGAGAGGGAGGGGTTAAGTGTGTCCCTAGGGGCGTGCTTCTAACTGTGATTGGATGTGGCTGTGTGTGTAACAGCAGAGATCAACGGTCCTACATAGCAGGACCGTTAGATCTCTGCTGTTACACAGGGGAGAATTAGCCGCCTGCCTTTCTCCTGCTGTATCCGACGATCGCGAGTGACTGGCGGACATCGGGTCCGCCGGTCACACGCGCGGGCTTCTTAGTGAACGAGCGGGGGCGGGAGCGTGCCTCCGACGGCGCGCGCTCGCCCCCTATTGGCTCCCAGGCTAGTGACGTACCAGTACGTCACTTTGCCTGGGAGAGGCTGACTGCCGCCATATATAGTCAGGCGGCGGTCGGCAAGTGGTTAAGCAACAGACAGCATGGATTCATGAGAGACAGAAGTTGTCAAACAAACCTGATTTCTTTTTAGGAGGGTGGTAAGTAAAACCTTGGACAGAGGGGTGGCTGTGGATGTAGTATACTTGGATTTTGCAAAAGCGTTTGACAAAGTTACCCACACACGACTAATGTGTAAGGTAAAGTCTACAGGCTTGGAAAGATCGGTTTGAAATTGGATAGAAAATTGGCTAAAAGATAGAATTCAGAGAGTTAATGATTAATGGTTAATGATTCTTACTCTGAATGGTCTAAAGTTATCAGTGGTGTACCCCAAGGTTCAGTGTTGGGACCCTTACTTTTTAATATCTTTATAAATGATATAGGGTCTGGGATTAAAAGTACCATTTCAGTCTTTGCAGATGACACCAAGCTTTGCAGTGAAATAACTTCTTTACATGATGTCTCCTACTTACAATCTGACCTCAATGCACTGTTTCATTGGGCAACTATGTGTCAAATGAGGTTTAATGTTGATAAATGTAAAGTTATGCACTTGGGGGCTAAGAATATGCATGCATCATACATGGTGGAGTAGAACTGGGGGAATCCATAGCGGAGAAGGATCTGGGTGTTCTGGTAGATCATAAGCTTAATAATAGCATGCAATGCCAAGCTGCTGTTTCCAAAGCAAGCAAAGTCCTTTCTTGTATTAACAGAGGCATGGACTCCAGATAGAGAGATATCATTTTGCCCCTGTACAAATCATTAGTAAGACCTCATCTGGAGTATGCAGTTCAGTTTTGGGCACCAGTTCTTAAAAAGGATATTGGGGAACTGGAGAAAGTGCAGAGAAGGGCAACCAAACTGATAAGAGACATGGAGGACCTCAGCTATGAGAAAAGATTAGTGGAACTGAATTTATTCTCTCTTGAGAAGAGGAGATTAAGGGGGGATATGATCAACATGTAAAAATACATAAGGGGTCCATATAGTGAACTTGGGTTTGAGTTGTTCACTTTAAGGTCAACGCAGAAGACAAGGAGGCACTCTTTACGTCTAGAGGAAAACAGATTTTGTCTCCAAATATGGAAAGGTTTCTTCACCATAAGAGCTGTGAAAATGTGGAATAGACTCCCTCCAGAGGTGGTTCTGGCTAGCTCACTAGATTGCTTTAAAAAAGACCTGGATTCTTTCCTAGATGTACATAATATAAATGGGTACTAAATTTTTTTTTAGGCAAAGTTGATCTAGGGAATATCCGATTGCCTCTCGGGGGATCAGGAAGGAATTTTTTTCCCCTGCTGTAGCAAATTGGATCATGCTTAGTTGGGGTTTATTTTTGCCTTCCTCTGGATCAACAGCGGATATAGGATTGTGAATATGGGATTGTATGGTAGGGTTTTCAATACTGTTTTCTTTTTTTTTTTATGGTTGAACCAGATGGACTTGTGTCTTTTGTAACTGTAACTATGTAACTATGTTGATAGAGAGCTAACTTGAAAGCATAGGTGCGCGCTGACGATTCATATAACTCCCTGGGTTCAGACCAGGCCAACGATAGAGCAGTTAACGTGTCCACAGTGGGAGCCTGTTTGTGATCCAATTCTAACGATTTAAGTTTGTAAATTGCGGATACTATGGCAGCCAAATGTTCTCTTTTCATATAGGTCCCTATTTGAATAAAGGAGCCTCCTAAGACAGCTTTAAGTGGCTCCCTTTGAATGGGGAGCGAGGTTGTTTCCGTCGCGTAATCCGCAAAAAAGTTTGAAATGTTTTTTGTGATCCAAGAGATACACTCCTGATTTGAGAGCAGGGAGTCTTTAAGGCACCAAGTCCACTCCTTGACTTGGTGGAGGGAAGCGAGGAATACAGGAGAGTGGTCTGATCAGACCATAGAGTCTATGTCGCACTTGGGAGACCAATCTAGACAGCTATGATCTACCATAAGGTAATCAATGCCGCTATAGGACTGATGGACATAAGAGAAATGAGTATAATTCCGGGACTTAGGGTGGAGTATCCTCCACATGTCAACAAGGTGTAAATTGAATAGGGCATGCTTCAGGGCCCTCAGCTTAGTGAAAGGTATTGAGGAATAGGAAGATTAGGAATCTAACAGAGAATCTAACGAGATATTAAATTCCCCTCCCAGGATGAGCTTGCCCTCCGCGAAACCTGACATGAGCTCTAGGTATTGCAGGGCCGTCAAGACCTGGTTGACATTCGGTAGATAAATATTAGCAACCGTTTGCTGAGTGCCCCAGAGAGAGAATTTCACAGACACATACCTTCCCTGTGGGTCTGAGACATGGTCTATCATTTCGATAGGAAGTGTTTTGTGGAAAGCAATGTGTCAGGAACGCTCCCTGTGCACACTAAAGTGCTGTCATGAATCTGCCACCTAAGGGTTAACCTAGCTCAGACTAATTTCATTAATTGGCAATAGGCTGCCTTATTTAAGCACCTCAGAAGCACAGTGTCTTTGCTGTCTGATCTGAAGCTTCTCCTGTGTTCCTGAACCTGAAACCTGTTGTATCCAGTTTGATTCCTGTTTGACCTCCTGGCTTGTCCCTCACCTCGCTTGTCTGCTGCCCGCCCTGACCTCGGCTTGTTTGTGACCACTCTTTTGCCTTATCCTTGTCTGTTTATCTGCCACCAGATCTGGACCTGTTCACCTCCTGGCAGGGCAACCCCGAGGACCGCGACCTGGTGCTATACACGCAGCAAAATCCAACCTCACCATCTGAGGCTCTGGTGAAGACCGGTTGGCACTTAGATTCCGCACCTCGGGTTAGCCTGCGTCTACTGCCTGGGTGACACGTCTGTGCTCCATCCCTCGGTGAGCTAGAGGCTACCCTCTGCACATCAGGCTCGCCTCCAGAGTCCTGACACAATGGAGACTCCCTTGGATTTCTGCAGTGGATTGGTGCTGTGGATCCACCTGTTGAAATATCTGCTGGAGCAGGAAGGAGCAGAGTTAGAACAAAAGTGCGTTTTTTGGAGGAGTACATTCACTTGGCTCTTGTGCATCTGGTAGAGGATTTGTCCCCTTTTAGAGGCTACATTAGGATCATTGGCATTATAACACCCCTATTTTAGCTTGGGGCGAGAACTGACCGTATAGGCCATAATGGAGTGTGCAGAGGAAGAAAGGGGAAGCGAAGGAAAGAAACAGAAGAAGGATCAAGGAAAAGATTAGGGAGCAGGTAGGGAAAAGAAGAAAGAGAGGAAGGAAGGAAGAAATAGAAAGAAAAGGACACAGAGGGGAGTGTCCAACAAAACTAAAGTGTTTGCGGAGCAAAACACTACGTGCTTATCACGTTTAGGCACAAACCGTGCCAAACCTAATGTGGGAGAAAGGTCGAAGAGGATAAACACGAGATGTGATCCCAGCAGTATGACAGGCATATAAGAAGAGTAATAAACATACCCTCTAGAAAATAAAATATGCGGTAATAAATTAACACTTGTGCATTGATAATTAATAGAAAAACAACAGCACTCTAAATGGTCCAATGATGCATCTTAAGCAGAATGCAGTCCCCAACTCTCCATCAGGCTTCCACACAAACTATTGGCATAGCCATTGCCCACAAGGTCAGCAATAGGTAACCACTCCTGAGAGTAAAGAACATGTTATACAGCTACATCTTGTAATAACTAATGTAGGGCAACAGGTGCCAAGGTCCGTCCCAAACTCCACCCAGATACAACTCACTGGCGAAGAGCAGGGTAAGAGCATGTCCAGCCAGAAGCCCAAAGCTCCAACATACCCATTCCCTGAAGTCATGAACATGGCCATGGGTAGAAAGGCATTGTGGATAAATGGACATGACTAGAGTAGATCTGATGGGAGTTGATGAAATAAAGATGACCGTATCTAGTCCATCGGTTAGGGCAAGTAAGGTCTTTAGTGGCCCTCCAATACAGGGACTATTTAATCCTCTGGCAAGGTAGGGAATCTCATGCTATGATTCATAGACACAAATTTGGATCTTGGATGTCTACGTCTCTGTGGGAGAGGAGCCCGTCTCTGTAACCCCGATCTGTCCTCGGGGGGTCCAACCAGTTTGGAATGTTTATTGGATCTTGCTCAAGGAAGAGGAACAGATCAGGGAGCTGTTCCAGGTCAGAGAGGACAAATTTGTGGTCATTGCGAGTCACCTTAACACTGAATGGATGATCCCAAGTGTATGTTGCACCAGCTTGTCTAATAAGATCCAGTAGGGGGCGAAGCACCCTCCTCATGTATATCGTGTTGCGGGACAGGTCAGGATAAAGATGGATGGAGGAGCCATCAAAATCCACAGGCCCCGTTCTCCAAGCTTTCCGCATGATTTTCTCCTTCAGGGTATAATAATGTACACAGCAAAGAACATCTCGGGGACGGCCTTCACATTCCCCACCCTGACCTCCCACTCTATGGACCCGGTCCAGTTCTATGGGTAGTGAGGCCTCCCTTCCCAGAACTATATTCAGGATTGAGATAACAGTGGGTCTCAGGTCAGCACCAGTTGTGGCCTCTGGTATGCCCTGCAGCCTGATGTTATTTCCTATATTATAGTTCATATTCCTATCGCACACCTTCCTGGTTTGTAGGCTCGTGTGTTCTGGGTGCTGAAGCGATCACCAGTTGGCAACTGGATCAGTTAAAGTAGATACATATTCGCCAGCACACCAAGGATCTTGCAAAAGCAGTCCAAATTTGGACTGCTTTTGCAAGATCCTTGTTGTGCTGGCGAATATGTATCTACTTGATTTCCTATTCTCACCTTCTTCTATGAGGAGCTGATGTTGCTGCAGGTGGAGAAGGTGGGTTTTAGATGCAGTTTCAAGCGCCCTTATACGGGTTGCATGGTCATCCTGCGTGGCAGCTAGGGATGAAACAGTCGCCTCAATTGCCCTGACCTGTTGCTTTAAAGTATTTAGTTCTACCCGCAGTGATGTTTCCATTTTAACTGCCCAGGACTCAAAATCCATCCTGAAGGCAGACAATAGTGCTGCAGCTTCAGATCCAAAAGTTCCTCCAGGTACTTGCAGGGCCAGAATTAATTTGTATATCAGGATGAGACACTGACCTGCTTGTAGAGGCTGGAGAAATTGTCTGCGCAGCCTGCATCTCCAGTGTCACTTCCTCACAGGTCTGTGCTGCAACTGAAGAGGAGGGAGGGGGCTTAGTTTTCCCTGCAGCCCGGTGTTCCGTAAGAATAACCTACCCCGTGAGAAATGTCTACCCTCGTCACTTCCTGTCAGGAACAGCTGAGCAGCGCAGCAGTGCGCATGCTCACAGCCCCGGATACGTAATGGAACAGCTGAGGAGCTGACTAGTGCGCATGCACGGAGGGTATGAAATGATCACGGCAGTGTGTGTAACGCGGCGGATACATTAAAACAGCTTGGCTGCAATATGAGTCATCTCCGCTCCTGTCCCTGGCACTTCCCTGATCTTGGCTAGTAAATATAAAAGCGGCGGCGGGTGTATGAAATCCAAATGAACGGAGATGTCAGCTCCGTGATTTATCTTTTCATACACCCGCCGCCGCTTTTATATTTACTAGCCGAGATCAGGGAAGTGACAGGGATAGGAGTGGAGATGACTCATATTTCAGCCGAGCTGTTTTAATGTAACCGCCGCGTTACACACACTGCCGTGATCATTTCATACCCTCCGTGCATGCGTACTAGTCAGCTCCTCAGCTGTTCAATGACGTAGTGTTGATGTAGGTGCACCGGAAGTGACGAGGGTATGCATTTCTCACGGGTAGGTTTTTTTCACGGAACACCGGCACCATTTCTTTAATGGCTTGTGCCTCAGTAGTCCAGCAAAAACGAATACCCTGCTTGGTAAGACGTGTAAGAGGAGAGATGATGGCTGAAAAATATACAGTACGTTGAACTGGATGGACTGATGTCTTTTTTCAACCTCACAAACTATGTAACTATGTAAGTATGAAAAGTTCCTGATGAATTTGCAATAGAAGTTGGAAAATCCCACAAATCATTGGATTTCTTTCTAATCTGTGGGAGCTGGTCAGTCCAGGATCGCTGAGACATTCTGTGGGTCCATCTTGATTCCGTCAGTGGAAATAATGAACCCTAGAAACTGATTTTTTCATTGCTCAAAGTCGCATTTTTTGGCTTGGACATAAAGTCCATGCTGGTTAAATGGGGGTGATGGTGCGCTTTAAGGGTGAAATAAATTAAGTAGGAGTGTTTGTAGGTGTTGGTGTCACAATTATTGCTTTAGGCTTGATTTAACTCTATTGGGTGATTAAGTGAATTTCATATTCTTAACCGCTTCCATACAGAGCAGTTAGACACCCTTCCTGCCCAGACCAATTTTCAGCTTTCAGCACTCTCACACTTTGAATGACAATTGCTCAGTCATGCTACACTGTAACCAAACAAAATTTTTATCATTTTTTTCACACAAATAGAGCTTTCTTTTGGTGGTATTTGATCACAACTGGGGTTTTTTTTTTCGTGATATATGCAAAAAAAGAGCAAAAATTTTGAAAAAAAAAAACACTTTTTTTTAGTTTCAATTATAACATTTTGCAAAAAATTAATTTTTCTTCATACATTTGGGCCAAAATGTATACTGCTACATGTCTCTGGTAAAATTAACCCAAATTAGTGTATATTATTTAGTCTGTGTGAAAGTTATTGAGTCTAGAAGCTATGGTACCAATTACTGAAAATTGATCACACCAGATGTACTGACTGCCTATCTCCTTTCTTGAGGCCCTGAAATGTCAGGACACTATAAATACTGCCCAAATGACCCCTTTTTGTAAAGTAGACAGTCCAAGGTATTTAGTAAGAGGCATGGTGGGTTTTTTGAAGTTGTAATTTTTTCCCACAATTCTTGGGAAAATGAAGAAAACATTTTTTTTTCTTTTTTTCCCACAAAGTTGTCAATTTATAAGCTATTTCTAACACATAGCATGTACACAGCAAAAATTACACCCAAAAATACATTCTGCTACTCCTTCCGAGTATGGCGATACCACATGTGTGAGATTTTTACACAGCCTGGCCACAAAAAGAGACTCCACGTCCAAGAAGCACCTTCAGGCGTTCTAGGAGCATAAATACACATAAAACTTTCTTACTACCTATCACACTTTTCAAGGCCCTAGAGCACCAATACAATGGAAAAGTCCACAAAATGACCCCATTTTGGAAAGCAAACACTCCAACGTATATTCTATGAGGCATTATGGGTCGTTTGAACATATCATTTTTTTCCACAGGTTTTTGGAAAATGTGAGAAAAAAATGAAAACTTTTTTTTTTTTACACAAAGTTGTCAATTTATAGGATATTCCTAACACATAGCATGTACACAGCAAAAATGACACCCCAAAATACATTCTGCCACTCCTCCTGAGTATGGCAATACCACATGTGTGAGTCTTTTTCACAGCCTAGCCATATAGAGGGGCCCAACATCCAAGGAGCATCATCATGCATCCTAGCCACTTGCCTAGGCCTATTTTTGACATTTGGTGTTTACAAGCTAAAATCAGTTGTTTTGCTAGAAAACTGCTTAGAACCCCCAAACATTATATATTTTTTTTTAGCAGAGACCCTAGAGATTAAAATGGAAATTATTGCAATATTTTTTATCACACCGTATTTGCGCAGCGGTCTTCCGAACGCAATTTTTTTGGGAAAAATTCACTTTTTTAAATTAAAAAATAAGAAACCAGTAAAGTTAGCCCAATTTTTTTCCATAATGTGAAAGATAATGTTACTCCGAGTAAATAGATACCCAACATGTCATGTTTCAAAATTGCGCACGCTCACGGAATGGCGACAAACTTTGGTACTTAAAAATCCCCATAGGTGACAATTTAAAAATTTCTACAGGTTGCCATCTTTGAGTTACAGAGGAGGTCTAGGGCTCAAATTATTCCCCTTGCTCTAACGATCGCGGCGATACCTCACATGTGTAGTTTGAACACCGTTTACATATGTGGGCGGGGTTTCCGTATGCGTCGCTTCTGCGCGCGAGCTAACAGGGACAGGGCGCTTCAATTTTTTTCTTTTACTATTTATTTTATTTATTATTTTTTATTTTTACACCGTTTAACAAAAAAAAAAATGGATCATTTTTATTTCTATTAAAAGAAATGTAAACATTACTTGTAATAGAAAAAGGCACGACAGGACCTCTTTTTTGTGAGATCTGGGGTCAAAAAGTCCTCAGATCTGACAAGTACACTAAAAGATAGTAAAAAAAAAAAATTATTATATAAAATGAAAAAAAAAAAAAGGACCTTTAAACCGGTTGCTAGGCAACAACATTTTCCGTAGCTCCGGTCCTCCAAGACCATAGAGTCAAGTCAGGGCAAGCTTGCCCTCACTCGACATCCTGTCTGTGAGGATCCGGGACCGGATCGTTTTCCCCGCTGCCGGTGGGTCCGGTAAGCGGGGAAAAGGACCGGACGCGGCGGGAGGGGGGGGCACCTCTTCCGCCATCCTGGAAGGGTGATCCCACAGCGAATCCGCCGCTGGGACCACCCTTATCGGAAAGCCAACCGTCCACCGTTTAAAAAAATACCAGGGTTATGGCAGCTATCTGCTGCCATAACACCGGTATTTAGGTTTAAACGGAGGATGTATATAAACCTTTTTGGACTTGGACATGGTGGCTGTATGAAGGGTGACAGGTACTCGGGTACTTTGTTGGGCAGGTGACAGGCAGGTGACAGGTACTCTGGTACTGATGAGCAGGTGGCAGGTACTCGGGTACTCCGATAGGCAGGTGACAGGTACTCGGGTACTCTGATGGGCAGGTGACAGGCAGGTGATAGGTACTGATGAGTAGTACTGATACCAATAGGTGATACTGTACTGATGGGTACTGATGATCAGTACTGATACGTGATAGGTACTGATGAGTAGTGATGGGTACTGATGAGCAGGCGGCAAGTACTCGGGTACTTCAGGCGTCAGGTACTCTGATGAGCAGGTGGAAGGTACTCGGGTACTCTGATGGGTAGGTGACAGGTACTCGGGTACTCTGATGGGTAGGTGACAGGTACTCAGGTACTCTGATGACGGGTACTCCGTTGACAGGTACTCAAAGTACCCAAGTACCTGTCATCAGAGTACCCGAGTACCTGTCAGAGTACCCGAGTATCCGTCATCAGAGTACCCGAGTATCCGTCATCAGAGTACCTGAGTACCCGTCATCAGAGTACCCGAGTACCTGTCATCAGAGTACCCGAGTACCTGTCATCAGAGTACCCGAGTACCCGTCATCAGAGTATCCGAGTACCCGTCATCAGAGTACCCGAGTACCTGTCATCAGAGTACCTGCGTACCTGTCATCAGAGTACCTGCGTATCTGTCATCAGAGTACCTGCGTACCTGTCATCAGAGTACCCGAGTACCTGTCATCAGAGTACCCAAGTACCTGTCATCAGAGTACCCAAGTACCTGTCATCAGAGTACCCGAGTACCTGTCATCAGAGTACCCATCATTAGTGTTGAGCGAACACGGACTGTATTATTCGTGTTCGTACCGAATAATTGGATTTTTTTGTACCCGAACACGGACACGGACACTTTACTGTATGTTCGGGTAAAAATCCGTGTTCGGTCGTTTTATTTCCGGGTTTTGCATGCTTTGGCGCTCTTTTCATGGCGGGCTTTCAACAGCCAATCAACAATCGTTTAACTGGTGTGCCTTAAGCCATCCCAGCCATGCCTGCAAATGTCTCAGTAGCTGTGATTGGCCGTCTGAAGCATGTGACCAAGTCTTTATAAGTTCCAGGCAGCCGCAGCGTCTTCATTCTGCTGCTTAGATCAGGGACAGAGCACACATCAACGTGCTGGCTGCTGATTAGGGAAAGACAGGCAGGAAAAAACCATTTGTGTCCGGATAGAATTGAGGGACAGGTCGGAGTGTTTAGGCAGGGCGAGTTGTAGGCATTTTAGGGATAGAGTCTGCTGAATTATAGGGTCAGTGTCTTCTACAAAGTACAATCGATATTGCTGTGTGGGGGGTGGGGTGACTCTGCACTCAATCCTGATCTACGATCTCTTCTCAATCCTGTTAGGGAGAGGCTGCTGCTGCTGAATTTTAGGGAAACTGTGTTCTACAAACTACAATCGATATTGCTGTGTGGTGTGGGATAGGAGATAGGCAGGTGTCAGTGATCCACATCCATTTTTCTGTGTGTGAGCTGCAGTGAACACAATCTTTTTGGGGTGCAGTGAACGTCCTTTTTGGGGTGCAGTGAACAAAATCTTTTTGGGGTGCAGTGAACAAAATCCTTTTTGGGGTGCAGTGAACAACATCCTTTTTGGGGTGCAGTGAACACAATCTTTGTGGGGTGCAGTGAACACAATCTTTTTGGGGTGGACTGAACAAAATCCTTTTTGGGGTGCAGTGAACAACATCCTTTTTGGGGTGCAGTGAACAAAATCCTTTTTGGGGTGCAGTGAACACAATCTTTTTGGGGTGCAGTGAACAAAATCCTTTGTGGGGTGCAGTGAACACAATCTTTGTGGGGTGCAGTGAACACAATCTTTTTGGGGTGAAGTGAACAAAATCCTTTTTGGGGTGCAGTGAACACAATCTTTTTGGGGTGCAGTGAACAAAATCCTTTGTGGGGTGCAGTGAACACAATCTTTGTGGGGTACAGTGAACAGAATCTTTGTGGGGTGCAGTGAACACAATCTTTGGGGGGTACAGTGAACACAATCTTTTTGGGGTGCAGTGAACAAAATCCTTTGTGGGGTGAAGTGAACACAATCTTTGGGGGGTACAGTGAACACAATCTTTTTGGGGTGCAGTGAACAAAATCCTTTGTGGGGTGCCGTGAACACAATCTTTGTGGGGTGCAGTGAACACAATCTTTTTGGGGTGCAGTGAACAAAATACTTTTTGGGGTGCAGTGAACAACATCCTTTTTGGGGTGCAGTGAACACAATCTTTTTGGGGTGCAGTGAACAAAATCCTTTGTGGGGTGCAGTGAACACAAACTTTGTGGGGTACAGTGAACAGAATCTTTGTGGGGTGCAGTGAACACAATCTTTGGGGGGTACAGTGAACACAATCTTTTTGGGGTGCAGTGAACAAAATCCTTTGTGGGGTGCAGTGAACACAATCTTTGGGGGGTACAGTGAACACAATCTTTTTGGGGTGCAGTGAACAAAATCCTTTGTGGGGTGCAGTGAACACAATCTTTGTGGGGTGCAGTGAACACAATCTTTTTGGGGTGCAGTGAACAAAATCCTTTTTGGGGTGCAGTGAACAACATCCTTTTTGGGGTGCAGTGAACACAATCTTTTTGGGGTGCAGTGAACAAAATCCTTTGTGGGGTGCAGTGAACACAATCTTTGTGGGGTACAGGGAACAGAATCTTTGTGGGGTGCAGTGAACACAATCTTTGGGGGGTACAGTGAACACAATCTTTTTGGGGTGCAGTGAACAAAATCCTTTTAGGGTGCAGTGAACACAATCTTTGTGGGGTGCAGTGAACAAAATCCTTTTTGAGGTGCAGTGAACACAATCTTTGTGGGGTGCAGTGAACACAATCTTTGTGGGGTACAGTGAACACAATCTCATACTTCTGAACATTTGAGGGTGCTGCCTGTTCCATACTCCTCCTCCTACTGCTCAACCATCCTTTTAGGGGTACAAACAATAGTAATTGGGGCCTAGTGTGGTGGTGTACGTGTGAGATACATACACTTTCTTTTTGATCATATTTTCTATTCCGCTATTCAATTAAAACCTTTGGGGATCAATTAAATTGCGTGATAGTCTGTGTCGGTACGTGTGAGATCCACCTTTCCAAGTTTTTGGGGTTCATCTCATACTTCTGAAGATTTGAGGGTGCTGCCTGTTCCATACTCCTCCTCCTACTGCTCAACCATCCTTTTAGGGGTACAAACAATAGTAATTGGGGCCTAGTGTGGTGGTGTACGTGTGAGATACATACACTTTCTTTTTGATCATATTTTCTATTCCGCTATTCAATTAAATCCTTTGGGGATCAATTAAATTGCGTGATAGTCTGTGTCGGTACGTGTGAGATCCACCTTTCCAAGTTTTTGGGGTTCATCTCATACTTCTGAAGATTTGAGGGTGCTGCCTGTTCCATACTCCTCCTCCTACTGCTCAACCATCCTTTTAGGGGTACAAACAATAGTAATTGGGGCCTAGTGTGGTGGTGTACGTGTGAGATACATACACTTTCTTTTTGATCATATTTTCTATTCCGCTATTCAATTAAAACCTTTGGGGATCAATTAAATTGCGTGATAGTCTGTGTCGGTACGTGTGAGATCCACCTTTCCAAGTTTTTGGGATTCATCTCATACTTCTGAAGATTTGAGGGTGCTGCCTGTTCCATACTCCTCCTCCTACTGCTCAACCATCCTTTTAGGGGTACAAACAATAGTAATTGGGGCCTAGTGTGGTGGTGTACGTGTGAGATACATACACTTTCTTTTTGATCATATTTTCTATTCCGCTATTCAATTAAAACCTTTGGGGATCAATTAAATTGCGTGATAGTCTGTGTCGGTACGTGTGAGATCCACCTTTCCAAGTTTTTGGGGTTCATCTCATACTTCTGAAGATTTGAGGGTGCTGCCTGTTCCATACTCCTCCTCCTACTGCTCAACCATTCTTTTAGGGGTACAAACAATAGTAATTGGGGCCTAGTGTGGTGGTGTACGTGTGAGATACATACACTTTCTTTTTGATCATATTTTCTATTCCGCTATTCAATTAAATCCTTTGGGGATCAATTAAATTGCGTGATAGTCTGTGTCGGTACGTGTGAGATCCACCTTTCCAAGTTTTTGGGGTTCATCTCATACTTCTGAAGATTTGAGGGTGCTGCCTTTTCCATACTCCTCCTACTACTGCTCAACCATCCTTTTAGGGGTACAAACAATAGTAATTGGGGCCTAGTGTGGTGGTGTACGTGTGAGATACATACACTTTCTTTTTGATCATATTTTCTATTCCGCTATTCAATTAAAACCTTTGGGGATCAATTAAATTGCGTGATAGTCTGTGTCGGTACGTGTGAGATCCACCTTTCCAAGTTTTTGGGGTTCATCTCATACTTCTGAAGATTTGAGGGTGCTGCCTGTTCCATACTCCTCCTCCTACTGCTCAACCATCCTTTTAGGGGTAAAAACAATAGTAATTGGGGCCTAGTGTGGTGGTGTACGTGTGAGATACATACACTTTCTTTTTGATCATATTTTCTATTCCGCTATTCAATTAAAACCTTTGGGGATCAATTAAATTGCGTGATAGTCTGTGTCGGTACGTGTGAGATCCACCTTTCCAAGTTTTTGGGGTTCATCTCATACTTCTGAAGATTTGAGGGTGCTGCCTGTTCCATACTCCTCCTCCTACTGCTCAACCATCCTTTTAGGGGTACAAACAATAGTAATTGGGGCCTAGTGTGGTGGTGTACGTGTGAGATACATACACTTTCTTTTTGATCATATTTTCTATTCCGCTATTCAATTAAAACCTTTGGGGATCAATTAAATTGCGTGATAGTCTGTGTCGATACGTGTGAGATCCACCTTTCCAAGTTTTTGGGGTTCATCTCATACTTCTGAAGATTTGAGGGTGCTGCCTGTTCCATACTCCTCCTCCTACTGCTCAACCATCCTTTTAGGGGTACAAACAATAGTAATTGGGGCCTAGTGTGGTGGTGTACGTGTGAGATACATACACTTTCTTTTTGATCATATTTTCTATTCCGCTATTCAATTAAAACCTTTGGGGATCAATTAAATTGCGTGATAGTCTGTGTCGGTACGTGTGAGATCCACCTTTCCAAGTTTTTGGGGTTCATCTCATACTTCTGAAGATTTGAGGGTGCTGCCTGTTCCATACTCCTCCTCCTACTGCTCAACCATCCTTTTAGGGGTACTGTACCAAAGGGTTAATTTTCATGTTACATATATTCATTTATTGGCAGGTTCAATATATTTACCCTTTCAGATTTGTGGATGAAGTACAATAATTAAGGACACACACAAGTAGTAAAAATAATAAAAAGATTTACTTAGCTTCGGTTAAAGATGGAATACAGATGATAATACAGACAGTTTCAAACAATTCCAGTGAACCCCGTAAACTTATGACGCCAGTCAAAAGCTCTGGAAACAGACAGTCTATGCTATGGCCAGGCACATATTCACTGGTCAATGTCCTGGCAGAAGTTCTGATCTATCTCTTGTGTGTATAGTATTTATATATGATTGAAAAAGGCGCCAATACGCTAATAAGCTAGTTTTATCTGGTTGCAACAAAAGAGTATCCAATGGTTTCCGAGACAATATGACCATCTGTGAGGTCAGAAAAGGTCAATGTATGCAGACTTAAGCATAAAGAAGCTATTTAGCTTAAAGAAATGTATCCGTGTGAAACCACTCAATATAATGTTCACAGAGACACAGACATATACATATATATATATATATATATATATATATATATATATATATATATATATATATATATATATATATATATACACACATATATATATATATATATATATATATATATATATATATATACACACATACACATACATACAGAAGTGATGACCTTATTAACTATCATAGTTAATAACAGCTGATACCAAGTTCCTTGTAAATCAATTATGAATATTTTAGACCCATACTACATTCCACCCCTTGATTCACAAGGAACTTAGGTCATAATCATAATCTTCAGACTTACGTATAGGTAAAGCCTCAATAGTAGATGTAGTACATTTACTAATACAAACAAAAATAATCTTGACTATAATAAAAATTCCTAATGCTAATAAAATAAACCATGCAATATACATAACCACTTGTTGCCCCAATTGACCAAGCCAAGCAAATATCCCATCATTAGAAATAGAATGAAGTTTACTAACAGCTTTTCGAGCCTCTGTTAAATCTGATTCAATGTTTTCACTACTATCTGAAATATAGGAGCAACACTCATCCCCAATTATGCTCATTCACTATTGATATTCTCCAAGGATCGTCCAAAGGCAACCAGCTAATATTTACTGGTAGTCCATATAATGGTATGCCCTCAGGTGCGGCACGTTGTGTTTGTCCACACACCCAACAGTTTGTAACAATAAAAACATGAGCTTTTGCTTTCAGAGTCTCATTGAAAGATTCTTCTGTGCTGTTCCACTGAAAACAAGGCTGGTCATCATCTGAAGCCATAGTAATGTCCTCATGGCAACGGCAACAATCTGTGAATAGGAACATAAATAGGTTGGTCTTCCAGTTCCATTAAAATGTGTGCCATTGTCTGATTGGATTTCTTGAGGCACTCCGTAATGCTGTGTCAACAACTGCATGGGTTTCAAGGTTGTCTTCTGATCAGCATGTTTAGTAGCATAAACTTGCAAAAGTCCACTACATGTGTCCACACATGTATGAGCTTGAAAGTCTTTTTTGTCTCACCCACCCAGACATTGGTGGGTTAGTCCTCACTGTCACTGACTGCTGCTTTGTTGTTGCTTCCACATGTTGCAAGTCAGTATAGGCAGCTAGCAACTGCTTTTACAAAGGGCTGTACTTTCTCTATGCAGTAGTGAACTGTTTGGACCAGAATCCCAATGGTATCTTCTGATCCCTCGGATTTGAGCCTTTCTGCCACAGACCCCATGACATTCCATGTTCAGTTGCAGTCACATCTAGGATGAAAGGCTGATCTGGTTTCAAGGGGCCTAATGAGTGATGTGTTCTTACAGTCTCTTTGGCAGTGTCTAGTGCCAACTGCTGGTCTGGTCCCCATAAGAATACAGTCTTTTTCCGAGTAACATTGTAGATTGGCCGGAGAATGAGGCCTAAGTGAGGAATGAAAGGTCTCCAAAAGCCCAGTAAACCGAGTAAACTCTGAGCCTCTTTCACATTTTTTGGAGGCTTCAATGCTGCAATAGAGTCTAATACAGGTTGTGGAATAGTCTTGATGGGCCAAATCATTCCTAGGAATTTGACACTCATAGCTGGTCCTTGAATCTTTGTAGGGTTAATGGCCCATCCTCTGTTCTGCATATGAGCCTGCACTGTAGTCAAGTCTTGTCTTGCTTGTCCTTCTGTATTACCAGAGAGCATGATATCATCAATATGATATAATTTACAGTCCAGTTTTGGTAACATAGCCAGGTCCCTGGCTACCAATCCATGGCAAATTGTTGGACTATGTAAGTAGCCCTGAGGGACAACATTGGCTGTATATGGTTTTTCCTCCCAGGTAACAGCAAATTGATCTTGTGATTTCTCATCAATAGCTATGGAGAAAAATGCGTTCTCTAAATCCAACACTGCATGCCATTCTCCAGCGGTTTGAGAAATAGTCTCTACAAGTGACACCATATCTGGGACAGCAGTTGCAAGAGATGGAGCCACTTTGTTTAACCCTCGATAGTCTATGGTCATCCTATAAGTTCCATCCGGTTTTCTTACAGGAAAGATAGGCGAGTAAAAGGGGCTCACTGCAGGCCTGAATACTCCTACATCCAGCAAGGCCTGTATGGTGTCAGTCACTTCTTGGTGTCCTCCAGGTATGCAGTACTGCTTAAGATTGACAGGGTGTTTGGGCGGAGGGATGTACACTGGCGTCCACTTGGCATATCCCCTAATTATAGGTTTTACTGCAGACACAAAGAAAGAACTCACTGAGTTACCAAATGAAAACATACCTGCATCGGTTTGGATTGTCTGACCCCTCAAGATATCCATTCCCAATATGATATCAGGTAGCTCAGTTATTAGAACTTGTGCATTAAATATGGGGCCTTTTCCAATTTGCAATCTGCAGTACATCTTGTGAGCAAATGTGTGTTTTCCTCCCAGCCCTTCAACTGCTACTACCCCTGTATGGTTTTTACTTTTGATGTTGTGAAACAAAGTCACTTCAGCTCCATTGTCTAACAGGGCAGTAACTCTTTGTGGTCTGTGTTGTCCTTGCCAATTTATTGCCACTGATACATATGGGCGACGATCCCCTGGTTTCAGCGTGTTAACTTGAACCAGTGACACAGAGGATCCGCCCTCCTGTCATTCCAAAGGAGTAGGCACTTCCCATCCTCTGCTTCCAAATTCCTTTTTGTGTTTCATTAACTCTTCTGCTGCCGACCCATAATGGTTTGGCTTTCTCTCCACAGGAGAGGCAGAAGGAGAGACAAAGACATCATCAACATCACAGATTACCACCCTCTTAGGCAGGCTAGATTTTAATTTTCCTTGTAATTGTAAATCTTTCCATCGTTTTAATAGAGAACCTGTTGACATGTCATCAATATCTGATATTGGTATACCACTCTGCAAAAGATCTAAACATAACTGCTTTTGTTCATTCGCCATGTTATCTAATTCTACAGCCTTTCTGTTAGACAAAAGAATCCCATCTCCCTCCAGGTCCCGCACATGCAAATCCCATGTCTGCGAGCTTTCTCCAGGTCCCTGTGCAAACTTTTGTCCTAACTCTGTTAGCTCTCCTGCTGTGTAAGACATCGTCTCTTCAGAAGAAAGAGAATTACTAGCATTGTCAGTTAACTCTCTTTGTCCAGTTGTAACAATAAGACAAGTTTTGTTTTCTTCTAACTCATCTACAATTTCAATCCCTTCATCTGTGTCTGATTCAGACCAGTATGCTAATTTATCCCAGTCACCCCTAGTAACCAGGCTACGTACTTTTACTGCAGCATTCTGTTCTGGTAATCTTCTACCTTTTCTCCTACGCTGCTTATTCACGGTTCTCACTACATACTCTGAAAACTGTGTTTCCATTTCCTCCCTATGTTTTTCGGAAGATCTAAAACATTCTTTTAGGATTTGAAGTTGATCTGTTACTGCCTGCAGTTCCATCTCAACAGCTTCAGTCTTTTTTGTCTCATTGATGAGCGCCTGCAAAAATATCCATCCTAATATAGATGCAGCTTTCTGTTCCGATTTCGATTATCGGGACAAATCAAGATTCAGGAGACAATGGCGGGGGTCTTCCACTTTAATTGCATCCTGATACTTGATCAATTCACAAGCCAGAGTAAACCAGTGTCTAGAATCTGCCCACTCTGGGATGGAGCTCTTTCGACTGTCTCCCCCCTTTCTGTTTATCCATTTAAACATTGTAAAACCACCAAAACAAAGCTAGCAACCTCCTATCACAGTACACACTAATAATACAGTTTCCCAATTCTCATAAAGCATTACAATTCACAGCAGTATTACTAGGATTAATCACTGTACTTCAAACCAGCACTGAAAAGGTTAAAATATCCTGCTCACAGCGCCATTTATGTACCAAAGGGTTAATTTTCATGTTACATATATTCATTTATTGGCAGGTTCAATATATTTACCCTTTCAGATTTGTGGATGAAGTACAATAATTAAGGACACACACAAGTAGTAAAAATAATAAAAAGATTTACTTAGCTTCGGTTAAAGATGGAATACAGATGATAATACAGACAGTTTCAAACAATTCCAGGGAACCCCGTAAACTTATGACGCCAGTCAAAAGCTCTGGAAACAGACAGTCTATGCTATGGCCAGGCACATATTCACTGGTCAATGTCCTGGCAGAAGTTCTGATCTATCTCTTGTGTGTATAGTATTTATATATGATTGAAAAAGGCGCCAATACGCTAATAAGCTAGTTTTATCTGGTTGCAACAAAAGAGTATCCAATGGTTTCCGAGACAATATGACCATCTGTGAGGTCAGAAAAGGTCAATGTATGCAGACTTAAGCATAAAGAAGCTATTTAGCTTAAAGAAATGTATCCGTGTGAAACCACTCAATATAATGTTCACAGAGACACAGACATATACATATATATATATATATATATATATATATATATATATATATATATATATATACACATATATATATATATATATATATACACACATACACATACATACAGAAGTGATGACCTTATTAACTATCATAGTTAATAACAGCTGATACCAAGTTCCTTGTAAATCAATTATGAATATTTTAGACCCATACTACAGGGTACAAACAATAGTAATTGGGGCCTAGTGTGGTGGTGTACGTGTGAGATACATACACTTTCTTTTTGATCATATTTTCTATTCCGCTATTCAATTAAAACCTTTGGGGATCAATTAAATTGCGTGATAGTCTGTGTCGGTACGTGTGAGATCCACCTTTCCAAGTTTTTGGGGTTCATCTCATACTTCTGAAGATTTGAGGGTGCTGCCTGTTCCATACTCCTCCTCCTACTGCTCAACCATCCTTTTAGGGGTACAAACAATAGTAATTGGGGCCTAGTGTGGTGGTGTACGTGTGAGATACATACACTTTCTTTTTGATCATATTTTCTATTCCGCTATTCAATTAAAACCTTTGGGGATCAATTAAATTGCGTGATAGTCTGTGTCGGTACGTGTGAGATCCACCTTTCCAAGTTTTTGGGGTTCATCTCATACTTCTGAAGATTTGAGGGTGCTGCCTGTTCCATACTCCTCCTCCTACTGCTCAACCATCCTTTTAGGGGTACAAACAATAGTAATTGGGGCCTAGTGTGGTGGTGTACGTGTGAGATACATACACTTTCTTTTTGATCATATTTTCTATTCCGCTATTCAATTAAAACTTTTGGGGATCAATTAAATTGCGTGATAGTCTGTGTCGGTACGTGTGAGATCCACCTTTCCAAGTTTTTGGGGTTCATCTCATACTTCTGAAGATTTGAGGGTGCTGCCTGTTCCATACTCCTCCTACTGCTCAACCATCCTTTTAGGGGTACAAACAATAGTAATTGGGGCCTAGTGTGGTGGTGTACGTGTGAGATACATACACTTTCTTTTTGATCATATTTTCTATTCCGCTATTCAATTAAAACCTTTGGGGATCAATTAAATTGCGTGATAGTCTGTGTCGGTACGTGTGAGATCCACCTTTCCAAGTTTTTGGGGTTCATCTCATACTTCTGAAGATTTGAGGGTGCTGCCTGTTCCATACTCCTCCTCCTACTGCTCAACCATCCTTTTAGGGGTACAAACAATAGTAATTGGGGCCTAGTGTGGTGGTGTACGTGTGAGATACATACACTTTCTTTTTGATCATATTTTCTATTCCGCTATTCAATTAAAACCTTTGGGGATCAATTAAATTGCGTGATAGTCTGTGTCGGTACGTGTGAGATCCACCTTTCCAAGTTTTTGGGGTTCATCTCATACTTCTGAAGATTTGAGGGTGCTGCCTGTTCCATACTCCTCCTCCTACTGCTCAACCATCCTTTTAGGGGTACAAACAATAGTAATTGGGGCCTAGTGTGGTGGTGTACGTGTGAGATACATACACTTTCTTTTTGATCATATTTTCTATTCCGCTATTCAATTAAAACCTTTGGGGATCAATTAAATTGCGTGATAGTCTGTGTCGGTACGTGTGAGATCCACCTTTCCAAGTTTTTGGGGTTCATCTCATACTTCTGAAGATTTGAGGGTGCTGCCTGTTCCATACTCCTCCTCCTACTGCTCAACCATCCTTTTAGGGGTACAAACAATAGTAATTGGGGCCTAGTGTGGTGGTGTACGTGTGAGATACATACACTTTCTTTTTGATCATATTTTCTATTCCGCTATTCAATTAAAACCTTTGGGGATCAATTAAATTGCGTGATAGTCTGTGTCGGTACGTGTGAGATCCACCTTTCCAAGTTTTTGGGGTTCATCTCATACTTCTGAAGATTTGAGGGTGCTGCCTGTTCCATACTCCTCCTCCTACTGCTCAACCATCCTTTTAGGGGTACAAACAATAGTAATTGGGGCCTAGTGTGGTGGTGTACGTGCGAGATACATACACTTTTTTTGATCATATTTCCTATTCCGCTATTCAATAAAAACCTTTGAGGATCAATTGAATTGCGGGATAGTCTGTGTCGGTACGTGTGAGATCCACCTTTCCAAGTTTTTGAGGTTCATCTCATACTTCTGAAGATTTGAGGGTGCTGTCTGTTCCATACTCCTCCTACTCCTCATCCATCCTTTTAGGGGTAGAAACAATAGTAATTGGGGCCTAGTGTGGTTTTGTACGTGCGAGATACATACACTTTTTTGGATCATATTTCCTATTCCGCTATTCAATAAAAACCTTTCTAGGGCAAGATCTTAAATGACAGAAATATGAGGAGACCGTCAAATAAGGGCCATGGCCTGGGTCGTGGTGCTGCTGGTAGAGCTCCTGTTGCAAGGAGAGGACGTGGTCGATCTGTGCCAGCTACACGCACAAGTGAAACACCTTCCTCAAGTGTGAGTAGGCGACAGAACCTGCATCAGTATTTGGTAGGGCATCATTATACGCCCCTAGAAGTGATGAGGCCAGAACAAGTGGAGGCGATAGTAGATTGGTTTGCTGCTGACAGTGCCTCCAGTTCCTTCACATTGTCTCCCACCCAGTCTACTGCAGAAAGGTCACAGTTGGCACCTGCAGCCGATGTCCAACCGTCTTTCACCTCACCCCCTTGCAAATCAGGCAAGCAGTCTGAGCCCCAAGCCATACAGCAGTCTCTTCTTCTTTTTGATGACTCTGTCAGCAGGGTTTCCCAGGGCCATCCACCTAGCCCTGCCCCAGAAGTGGAAGAGATTGAGTGCAGCGATGCCCAACCACTTATTTCTCAAGATGAGTACATGCAAGGATCATCGCAGCACGTCTCCGATGATGACGAAACGCAGGTGCCAACTGCTGCGGCGTTCAGCATTGTGGAGACCGACAAGGAGGGCAGGGGTGAAGACTGGGTGGAAGATGATGTGGAGGACGATGAGGTCCTCGACCCCACATGGAATGAACGTCATGCAGGTGACCTGAGTAGTTTGTAGGAAGAGGCGGTGGTCGCACAGAGCCACCAGCACAGCAGAAGAGGGAGCAGGGTGCAGAAGCGGAGCGGCCGTGCCCTAGACACTACGCCCGCTACTGCCCAACGCAGCAAGGGAACGAGCGCACCAAAGTCAGCTCAAAGGAGTTCTGTAGCGTGGAAGTTCTTTAGAAAATGTGCTGATGACAGGACACGAGTGGTTTGCACCCTGTGCAATCAGAGCTTGAAGCGAGGCATAAACCTTCTCAACCTGAGCACAACCTGCATGATCAGGCATCTAAGTGCAAAGCACGAGCTGCAGTGGAGTACACACCTTCAAAACCAAGAAACGTCTCTGGCTCATCCTGCTTCCTCTTCTGCTGCAGTCTCGGCCGCTCCAGCCACATCTGTAGTGATACCGGCACCTGCCACCCCGCAAACAGACGATCTGTCAGCAACACCACCACCTGGGTCACCAACAACCATCTCCACAATGTCCTGTGGAAGCGTTCAGCTTTCCATCTCCCAAACACTTGAGAGGAAGAGGAAGTACCCCCCTACCCACCCGCGATCCCTGGCCCTGAATGCCAGCATTTCAAAATTATTGGCCTTTGAAATGCTGTCATTCCGTCTGGTGGAAACGCACAGTTTTAAAAACCTTATGTCGGTGGCTGTCCCACAGTACGTCGTGCCCAGCCGCCACTACTTTTCCAGGCAAGCCATCCCTTCCCTGCACAACCAAGTGGGGGAAAAAATCAGGTGTGCACTGCGCAACGCCATCTGTGCCAAGGTCCACCTAACTACCGATACATGGACCAGTAAGCACGGTCAGGGGCGTTATATCTCCCTAACGGCACACTGGGTAAATGCAGTGGCGGATGGGCCTGAGGCGGATAGCAATTTGGCGCATGTCCTTCCACCACCGAGGATTGCAGGGCGCTTCAGTTTGCCTCCTGTTCCTAACTCCTCCTACTCCGCTTCCTCATCCTCTACCGCCTCCTCATCCGGACAGCGTAACACCTTCACCACCAACTTCAGCACGGCCAGGGGTAAACGACAGCAGGCAGTTTTACAACTTGCCTGTTTGGGGGACAAACCACACACCACGCAGGAGTTGTGGAGGAGCATGGAACAGCAGACAAATGAGTGGTTGCTGCCAGCGAGCCTCAAGCCCGGCCTGGTGGTGTGCGATAACGGGCGAAATCTCATAGCAGCTCTGGGCCTAGCCGGTTTGACGCACATCCCTTGCCTGGCGCATGTGCTGAATTTGGTGGTGCAGAGGTTCCTTAAAAATTACCCCGATATGTCAGAGCTGCTGCAGAAAGTGCGGGCCGTTTGTGCGCACTTTCGGCGTTCTCACCCTGCTGCTGCTCGCCTGGCATCGCTGCAGCGTAACTTCGGCCTTCCCGCTCACCGCCTCATATGTGACGTGCCCACAAGGTGGAACTCCACCTTGCACATGCTGGAAAGACTGTGCGAGCAGCAGCAGGCCATAGTGGAGTTTCAGCTGCAGCACGCACGCGTGAGTCGCTCTGCGGAACAGCACCACTTCACCACCAATAACTGGGCCTCCATGCGAGACCTGTGTGCCTTGTTGCGCTGTTTTGAGTACTCCACCAACATGGCCAGTGGCAATGACGCCGTTCTCAGCTTAACTATCCCACTTCTATGCCTCCTTGAAAAAACAATTCGGGCGATGATGGAAGAGGATGTGGCACAGGATGAGGAGGAGGAGGAGGATGAAGAGGTAACATTTCCAAGGCTTTCAGGGCAGTCATTCGCAAGGGGCTCCGAGGGTGGGTTCCTGCACACACAAACGCCAGGGACACAATTGTCCAGCAGGGGCACAGTTCTGGAGGATGAGGAGGATGAGGAGGAGGAGGAGCTGGAGGAGGAGATGGAACCATGTTCACAGCAGGGTGGCACCCAGGCCAGCTCATGGCCATCACTGGTGCGTGGCTGGGGGGATACAGAGGACACGGACGATACACCTCCCACAGAGGACAGCCTTTTGTTGCCTCTGGGCAGCCTGGCACACATGAGCGATTACATGCTGCAGTGTCTCCACAACGACCGCCGAGTTGCCCACATTCTAACTTGTGCTGATTACTGGGTGGCCACGCTGCTGGATCCCCGTTACAAGGACAACGTACCGTCCTTAATTCACTCACTGGAGCGCGATCGCAAGATGCGCGAGTACAAGCGCACGCTGGTAGACGCCATGCTGCTGGCATTCCCATCTGACAGCGGGGCCGCAGTGGAAGCACAAGGCAGAGGAGGAGGAGGAGGAGGTCGCCAACGCAACCAGGGCACCGCCAGCACCTCAGAAGGCAGGGTTAGCATGGCCGAAATGTGGAAAAGCTTTGTCAGCACGCCACAACAAACAGCAGCACCAGCAGCTCAGATGGAACGTCTTAGCAGGAGGCAGCATTTTACCAACATGGTGGAGCAGTATGTGTGCACACGCCTACATGTAGTGAATGAGGGGTCTGCCCCCTTCAACTTCTGGGTCTCCAAATTGGGCACATGGCCTGAGCTTGCCCTTTACGCCTTGGAGGTGCTGGCGTGCCCTGCAGCCAGTGTATTATCTGAACGGGTATTTAGCACGGCTGGGGGCGTTATAACAGACAAGCGCAGCCGCCTGTCCAGAGACAATGTGGACAAGCTCACGTTCATTAAAATGAACCAGGCATGGATCCCACGGGACTTTTCCGTACCTTATGCAGAATAGCAATGGATACCGACCTTACCCACCCATTGTTCCATTTTTGCTCTTTCTCACTCTTTTGGGGTGTACCCTCATTTAAAATTTGTGAAAAGAAGCAGTGTTGGCTACCTCGTCCTCCTCCTCAGGGCCAGATTAACGTAGGGGCTATTGGAGCTGCAGCTCCAGGCCCCTACCTTTTATATAGGCCCCGGGTTGGCCATATTCACTGTTACCGCTCTTCTGTCACTTGTAAACACAGAAGTCTGGCTTCTATGCTCGCTTCCCCAGGCAGCACCCTCAGAACCTCCCCACACAGCGCGAAGGCCGGACAAGGAGGGACAGTTGCCGATGCATGGATGTGTTTATGGGCTTCAGAGACAGCATCCCATGTTGAATTAGGCATGCATGGCTGCACCCTTCCTCCTCTGGGTGCATGGCAAGGCACGGCCCTTAAGGCCCTTCAAAATCCTCAGCACCAAGCCCACGATGCTCTTAATCCGGCCCTGGTCCTCCTCCACCGCCGCTTCCACCTACACCGCCCATAGGTGTGCGCAGCCTTTTGCATTAAGGTGTGCACCCCAAAGTTGAAATACACATGCATGTGTTTGCCAGCAGGGAGAGTAATGTATCGGGGCCATGTACCTGTAGGCAAAGAGAAATAGAGCAGAGCAGGTCCGAGGGAGATCTTTCCCATCTCCTCACTGGCAATGCTATGTGCCCTAGGTGATTAGGGTGTGCCCAGGCACACCCGGCACACCCTGTGCGCATGCCTATGTCACCGCCACATCCACCACCACCTCAACCTCCCTCCTACTCCATATGGGCCTCGTCCTTCAGAGATGAAGAAGAACATTGTTTTATTTTTCTGGTTTTTTTTGTTGTTTTAAGTTATTTCCCTATCCACATTTGTTTGCAGAGCACTTGCCATGCTCTTAATTACGTTTTGCTGCCATTTGCAGCACTCTAGCCCTTTCCTTTGGTGTTTTAGAGCCATTTTAGTGCCTTAAAGTTCGGGTCCCCATTGACTTCAATGGGGTTCGGTGTCCGGGAAAAGTTCGGTAAAAGTCCGGGACACGGACCCGGACTTTTTTTTAAAGTTCGGCCGAACCCGTCGAACACGGACATGTAGGTGTCCGCTCAACCCTACCCATCATCAGAGTACCTGAATACCTGTCACCAGCCCATCAGAGTACCTGAATACCTGTCACCAGCCCATCAGAGTACCCGAGTACCTGTCATCAGAGTACCCGATGGGCTGGTGACAGGTACTCGGGTACTTTGATGGGCTAGTGACAGGTGCTCTTTATTGGGGGGGCAATCAGTGTGTTTAGCGTGCACTGTAATCGGTAACTAGCTGTTACCACACTCTCTTCCTCACACAGGATCAGTGTGTGAGGAGGAGAACACGGTGACAGCTAGTTACCGTGTTCTCTGTTGACATTTGTGACCGGCTGTGATTGGACACAGCCGGTCACGTGGTAAAGAGCCAATTTCATTGGCTCTTTACCTAGATCGGGGATCGACTCTGTCCGAGGGACGAGCCTCGTCCCCCGAGCCTCACCCCCGGGGGCGCGCATTGCAGAGAGAACGAGCGGCTCGTGCTGGAGCCGCTCATGTGATCAGCTGTGATTGACACAGCCGATCACATGGTAAACAGCCAATTTCTATTGGCTGTTTACCTTGATCAGGGATGGGCTATGTCCGAGGGACGAGCCTCATCCCTGATCCCCCGGGGGCGCGCAGTAGCAGCTAGAGCGGGCGGACGTCATATGACGGCCGCCCGGATCCGTACAACCACTTTGCCGACGTCATATTACTATGACTCGGTATGGAAGTGGTTAAAATATAATTGTGCTCCAATACATAAATGTCATTAAAAAGTCTTTTAAAAAACGTGATGAAATTTATATCTAAAGTGCTCCGTGCTTTCAGTGCTGTATCTCCTTAAAATAAATAAAAATTCAACAAAATGCTGACAAGTATTTAAATTATTATTTTATTATTAAAATTATTTAGTTATTAAAATCCACATAAATAAATATCCAAAAAAATGTCCAATAAACAAAGGTGTATCTTCAATCCAAATAAAGACGATTCAAAGGTGCATTTGTGAAAGTAAAATGGTGTGACTTATTTCCTCCACCTGGTGCCACTTCTAGGTGCTCTAAATTCTCACCTCAAATACAGGGATGAAACGCCTGTGTTTATAAGCCTTTTGTCTAGCGTGGTATCTTATGGCTCCTGGGACCTTCCTAGGGGATCCTGTGTGTGTTCCCGATCGCTGGTTTATCTCTGGGGCTCCTTACATAGGATTCCTTGTAATGCGGGCTCTTTGTTTGATACCTCCACCTCAGGGGCTCATTAAATAGAAAGGGCCATCATGGTGCAGTATTACAAACACTTTTCAATTATTCAAAATAAAGTAGTGCACTTACAATTTTCAACCAAGCATATTTCCCCTATGTCCAGCTCTGGTGTCCCATATGTCTCGTAACCGATAACCTCTCTATAAGACAGCTAAGATTGAGGCACAACTCTGTAGGAGAAGCATCCACACTGTGGGAGTAGCACAAAGTTAGAGAAAGGGGAACCAATCCAAATAGATCTAAGCTCTTCCCAAACGCTGGCCACCACAGTACAATATGCCTTCACCACGTGGCACTTCAACATCTCACAGTGGTTGATATAAACGTATTGCCCTATGTGTTGAATATACACTGAATCATGCGCGGCCATTGTACCCATGGCTTACTCCCAGAAGTGTGCAGACCCATAATGATGTTAAGTCAGGACATTTATTTCTGATGAGTAACCGAAAGAGGAGGGATATATTCAGCAATATATTGGGGGGGGGGGGGATGGTGTAATAGGAGCGGGGATGGGTGTTAATGAAGTCGACATCAGTGTCTTGGGTAAACAAACTCTTGGCCATAGCTTCAGACAGTAAGCGGGGCTTTGTTACTCAGAGAAAGATTAATGACATCCTTGATAACATCCAACAAAGTCACATAAATAAGGAAAATAAATAAGGAGCAATATCTGTGAAAAAATTGTATGACAAGAAAAAATTGTTTTTTTTTTCTTTTTTTTTTATATATAAATGGTGGTGGTGAATAAATATGGAATGGTAGTGCAATTAATGTAAAACAAAAAATGCTAAAGCAAATGTATGCTAATTATAAGTGCTAGTGCTTAAGTGCAAACATATATGCTAATAAGCACCTGAAACCAATTGCTTGGTATGTATGGGTGCAAACTTAAGCCTCGTACACACACAATGAATTTCCGCCGACCGGTCGTCCGTCTTTTGTCCAGAGTGGTGTTTTGTTGGTTGGAATGTGCTCTAGACTAAACTGGAATTTTGTCGACCGACAAAAAATTACGTCACTACGTCCGACGCTACAAAAGAGGAAGGGAGTTTTTGGCCGTGACCCTTCTGGGCATCTCGCGCTGATTTCGGTAGCATTTGTTTGGTTAACGACATTTCGCTAGTTTCCGAGACATCGTTCTAGAAGCAATTATGGAGACCGAGGATTCTACTCTTGCTGTTGTTGGGCTGGGAGTTATGGCTCTAAGCTGAGTTCTTTGCAAGAGGAAGAAGAAGCGGACCTCCTGGACCAAAAATTGGTTGCTCAACCGTGAGCAATTTTCCCACATGTCCTTGCTGAGGGAGCTCCAGGAAAATAATCCTGATGACTTCAGGAATTATTTGAGGATGACGGATCCAATTTTTCACCGTCTTCTTGCCCTGGTGTCCCCCTATATTCTGAAGCAGGATACATGTATGCGGGTTGCAATTACTCCTGAGCAAAGGCTAATTGCAACTTTGAGATATCTTGCAACAGGGAGAAGCCTGCAGGATCTCAAGTTCACCACAGGCATCTCCCCCCAAGCTCTTGGAGTCATCATCCCTGGTGACTATATCAAGGTATGTTTCTTATTTTTATATTACATTCCATGTATTTGTCATGTCATCCTAATTTAGATCATTTTGGATGTACATCAAATTACAGATGTCATTATTTTGTAACTACCCTCTGGCCGCATGCTTATAGTAGTAAAGCTTTATATTTTCCTAACCATTTGTAAAATGACCCAGTGACCACCCCAGCATTCTCTCCTATGTGTCCCTAAACCAGGGGCGTTGCTAGGTGAGAAAAAGACCAGGGGCTTCAGCCCGAAGGTAAATTTGATAACCCCTCCCACATTTTAAAGTAAGTCCCGCCCAAGCTCCACCCAATGCCCCCCCCTCACCCCTGCTAAATGCCCCACCATAAAATGTTCTATGAACCCATTATGATACCAAAGCAATGACACCTAGCCATGCCCCTGGGGGTGGGACCTCCTTCCGCCACCCGCAGAAGTGATCAAGTGGCTAATTAGCCACTCGGATCATTTCTGCATGAAAGAGAATCACTGGATGAAGAGGTAGGTGCCGGTATCATCCTGGTATAACCAATGAAACCCAAGGACATACAGGAATGTCCTTGGCTGGGAATTGGTTAATGGCACCCCAACAGGTGGCTAACAGATGCCCGGGGATGACCGCAGAATAAAGGCGCAAGAGCTACTTTAGTCACAAAAAAAGTGCAGCACTCTCCTTCAATAACGTGCATACAAATTATAGTGCATAAATAAATATCTGAAAACAGTGTAACACAAAGAGTGCATGGGAAGGTTTTTTCACATTTACAGTATATATTTTTTGCAAAAGCTACTTTGCTACGTCTGTTGTGTGTAGGGTATCCAATTCAAAGTATGCAAAGTAATGTGTAAGTAATACACGACAGGATGTTTATTACCTAATACAGAGATCACAGTACTTCTGACAATGGCTTCATCTGCATTTCTCTCCAGAAGGACAGTGCCATCTTTGTTAAGTCACTATCCTGGTCAGCATCCACTTTCTGGGCTGAGATGCCAGCTCAGAAATGACACCCTTGTGTGCCCTTAGCTCATATATGAGAAATCTCCTCCTCCAGCTGAAAAGAAAAATCCCTTAAAGTCTCCGGGATGTATTACCTCATTTGGACTAGGCCAGAAACCAGGAAGAAACTGAAGAAAAGTAAAAAAAAAAACAATTTTTGTACCAATTTTTTGGTACAAATTTTTTTTTTACACATAATTTACCTCCCTATCTATTTACTAATGTTAGCAGCATAATGAATCAAAATAATGAATGCTGTTTAAGTGAGTTTAGTTTTCCTTTAGTATGAGAGTTTCATGTTAATCACAATCTTGACTATCTCAAGACATTGATTCTGAAGCAGATTAAGCATTTTTTTATGTCCCCGTTCAGTGAATTACAAAATGTCCTGATGAACAAAGTTGTAATCAGCCAAATTTGCCTTGATTTGGTGGAATTTTATGAGCAAATCTTTGTTACTGACTGTATGATAATTACAGGCTGTTTGGTCTGGGGATAAGGGACGGATTACCAGCCCCTTCAAACATTGTAACTTCCTAATTGCATATATTTACTCGTCTAATGAAGGAGATGACCACCATAACCCTATGCACCCTGACATTGCATCTCCCTGTCAGTGCCACCCAGTGCCACTACCACTACCCATTGGCACTCCTGACTGACTGACACTTACATTAAACCTTCCTGCCTCCCAGCACCCCACCCTCCTGCATTCCTGACTCTAACATTACATACCTTATTATGTTGAGGTGCAGCAGGCCAGGTGCTGGCAGGTGGAGTCGGTGTGGAGTGGACACACCTGGCCAGGGGTGGACTGACAACTCATGAGGCCCCCGGGAAATAGAAGATTATGGGCCTGCTGTGTCCACACTCAAGCCACACCCACACAAAGCTCCACCTACATAGTGCACTGCCCCCATTACATGCAGTCAACACAGAATTTCTCTGCACTAGGTTCAAAATAAATGTTCAATAAGTTGCATTAAAGAAAGTGTGACAATGGTACATTTTAGGGCTAGACCGATTATCGGCAAGGCCGATTTATATCTAGGGCCAATATGCACTTTCCCCGACATATCGGTATTGGCCCCCGGAACTGGCCGATATTTTTGTGACGTCATTCTGCCTTCTTAGGCCGCCTCCCTCACCTTGGACAGCCTCGTCTGGAGTCGGGACTAGTCTCACGGGAGTGTATCACAGCCATACACCCACCCACAGCAGCCCAGTGCCACCCAGCCAGCCACCCACAGGCCCTTAAACAGCCACCCACCCACCACAGGGTGCCAGACAGCCAGCCACTCACAAACAGGGTGCCAGACAGCCAGCCACCCACCCACAGGCCCTGTACCAGCCAGCCACAGGCACTGTACCAGCCAGCCACCCACAGGCCCTGTACCAGCCATCCACAGGCACTGAACCAGCCAGCCACCCACAGGCCCTGTACCAGCCACCCACCCACCACAGGGTGCCAGACAGCCAGCCACTCACAAACAGGGTGCCAGACACCCATAGTCCCTGTACCAGCCAGCCACAGGCACTGTACCAGCCAGCCACCCACAGGCCCTGTACCAGCCACCCATAGCCCCTGTGCCAGTCACCTACCCACCACAGGGTGCCAGCCAGTGAGCCACCCACCACAGGGTGCCAGCCAGCCAGCCACCCACCACAGGGTGCCAGCCAGCCAGCCACCCACCACAGGGTGCCAGCCAGCCAGCCACCCACCACAGGGTGCCAGACAGCCGGCCACCCACCACAGGGTGCCAGACAGCCGGCCATTAAGCATTAAACAAAAATTAACATGTTCAGTATCTGATTTGTGTCAAAAATTTTCTTTATTTTTCAAAACTTTAAATGTACAAAATATCGGCCGATACCGATACGTTGTGACCGAAATATCGGTATTGGCCCTGAAAAAAATCATATCGGTCTATCCCTAGTACATTTCCAAAATGTACCAAAAATGTTTTTTCCAGAGTGATCCATTCCATAGGATACAGTATTAAAACTCTGAACACAATTTAGAGCAAATTAGGAACAAAAATAAATATTTAGGGAAAATTAAATTTCAGATTCAAAAAGAGCACAAAATAAAACACATCTAGGTCTTTTCAAACTGACAAACTATATTCAAATTTCCAAAGCAATAGAAAAAAAATAAAACCAAATTAACCGAATGAAATGAAAGACTAATGCAACAGACCCTCATAATGCAGGCAGGGGCCAATACGTATTTTGCACTCCAAGCAATCTGTTCTGGCATAAAAAACACCATCAGTGTTAATTTTGGCAGCAAATTTCAATTTAGTTTTAGTCTTAGTCTTTTGACTAAAATTCCATTTTTGTTTTAGTCAATTTTAGTCATCTGCAATCAGTTGTATTCAGTGGACTAAATCTGCAGTACATTTTAGTCGACTAAAATGCCCTACAATTTAGTCGACTAAAATCGAATGGGTTTAGATAAATTGTAATGCATTATTTAAAGTGGTTGTAAACCCACTTTGAAAACTTTTACCTATAGGTAAGCCTATATTAAGGCTACCTATAGGTGCTATAAATATCTCCTAAACATGTACCGTTTAGGAGATATTTACAGTGCATGCCGCTGCCATCGGCGCATGCGCTCTGAAGGAATGGCCACCCGTGCCGTTCCTTCAGAGCCCTGTGCTGTGAACAGCGGCTCCTGTGCACATGCGTGGGAGTGATGTCATTGTGCCTCCGGCCAATCAGATGGCCGGAGGACACGATCCAGGAAGCAGGACGGCCGAACATGTCAGCTGTCCTGTCGGCACTGTGGGGGCTTTTTTTTTAGGCAAGTACTTCATAATGAGCTAGTATGCGTTACCAAGTTGCCACCGTTAATCAGGGGGCATACTACCAATTAGAAGCACCCTGCAGGTATTGGGGTACCCACAGTTCCCTATGATTGCTATGAAGAATCTTCCATTGAGATCTTACAGCACACAATGCCTTTAAAGGTTGAAAAGACTGATCAGATAAGGGGAATTCCTGCTACATGCAATCAGGGGACATCCTGCCAATAAGAAGCAGCCTGCAGATACTGCGATGCCCGCGGACCCCTTCGACTGTTACACGCCTCCTATATTGACATCTAATAATGCACAGTCCCATAAAAAGTTGTAATGTATGATCAGATAACAACAGAACAATCAATTTCTAAGTTGCTTTGATCAGCTAAGGGTGACATCTGCTAGTTGAAATCAGGGGGCGTCCTACCAATTAGAAGCAGCCTGCAGATATTGGGATGTCCAATGACCCCTAGAACTGCTATACACCCCTCCAACATGCCCACTGTGATCTCTAGCCTCAGTAAAGCCTCTTACACGCAATGAGAATATTGGACGAATGATTGCGGTTTTTTTTTTAGCATGCCAGTCTCATATCAAAATGAAGAGGTTACTAAAATTATGAAAATTTTTGTAAGGCAGAAAACAACATTGGAAGTGAAGTAATGTGTTGTATTGTAAAGTCATGTATTCTTTTGTTTCCAAGCATGCGTGGTCTTGCTCTTCCCGATTTTTTCTTTTTGGGATGATAACTGTACTGATTAAACTAAAACCAATTGTTCTGCGATTGCATGAGAAAAAAAATGTTGTGATTGTCCCTTTGGATAATTTTGCATAAACAGTCATAATTGGCTCTTAAAAGTTGCAATGAAGGATCCGATAAAGGTGACATCAATGGCAATCAGAGAGGGTGGTCAGCCTGTCAATAATGCAGTATCCAGGCACACCCCCACATTTCACCTCCAACAGGCAGTGTGCACAGATCTGGACCCGTGCAGGAATCGCACATTCCTCATACAGAGAGATGAGGCAGAGCAATGACACCGAACAATGGAGAGAGGTTCAGTGACAGGGCAGCCTGGCACATGGCACTGGCAACCCCCCTGGAAGTGCCAGTTCACACTACTGCGGGTGCGCTGATCGCATGTAATTCGGAGCGCACTGCTCCTTCATTACATGAGATCTTCTGTGCGGATGCGAATTCAGCCATACACTTTGTATGGCTGAAATTCGCACTGCACCCGCACAAACGATGCACAGGACCCTTTTTTTTCCAGCCGCATCAGGATCGGATCGCACAGTGGTTCACACTTGTGTGATCAGATTCTGTGCGAACTGTAAGATTGCACTGCCATATGCGATCAAACTGGGGGTGTTGTTAATATTTAATTGACACCCCCTGCGTATCGCATATGGCCGTGTGAACTGCCTCTTGTGCGGATGCGATGTGGGAACAGGCTGCCAATTCGCAGCCTTCCCGCATCGCACAAGTGTGACCCCGCACTGACTGCCCCAAAACCTCTACCAAAGTCCTCCCTGAAGCTGCACACCGCTTTTCTGTTAATACACGGGGCTGACAAATGTCCAGCCAGCTTGGATCCAATGTACACTAGTGCAGAACAGGTCAGGCAGTAATCAGAGCCATCTGGAGAGTCCTGGGATGCCATGCCCAACTCACCCATATCCCCCAGTACAGAACAAAGCTGTAAGTATAGCTTTGTGAGCACAGTCACAAAACCAGGCATAGTACTATAACTGGCTTTGTAAATACTGCATAGTAGTAGTAATACTTACAAAGCCTGCAAAAAGCAATAGTTACAAAGCTAATTCAATAAAAATCCTCAACTTTGTTTGAATATAATGATCTACTCTACAGCCTGAACCAGGAACACAGCTGCTGAGGGAGAGAGAGCAGCACTGAGAGACAGCAAGTGCACACACACAGTACATCAGTCAGATTGAGCCTGCTTACAGTAATTAGCATACAAATTGTAATTACCATTACAAAGGGAGACCTCCCTAGGGAATCCAACTGCTTCTGTGCAGTGTGCACATGGAGAAGGGCAGAACGGAGAACGGACGCTGCAGGAAAATAAGTGGGTGGGGATAGTGGTGGGCGTGAACCAGCACACTGCTCTGCTCTGCTCTCCCTGTATGCAGCTGCTGGCATGTGAGGCTCTCATGTGCCATCCATCCGACGTGACACCGGAGAAGAGGGAGGTGAGTGGAGGCGGAGCCAATTCTAGGCGCGGAGGCATTTGAAATCCTCCGCTCTGAACGCTGCCTGGACAGTGAGACACTCGGGGCTAATAATTATAATGATTCAACACGAGACTCGGGGCTTTTTGGGGGCCCACTCGGGGCTATAGCCCCGGTCAGCCCCCCCCTGCCGACGCCACTGCCCTAAACGCATAGCCTGTTAACAGTATATTGTATCTGTGTCATTTTCTGACTTTTCCAGAACCAATTATTCCTTTAGAAATGTTTTTGTACATAGTTTATGAGGTTTATTAAAGACATCAGTCCATACATTCAAACCTATGATTATGTATGTTTAATTTCTGATGTAAAAACGTTCAGTGGGCACAAGCCCTTAATGATGTTTAAAAGCATAGTTTTGCCCACCCACCCATGCTAAATGTAAAAGTCAGCATATACCAAAGCTGTAGCTGGTGAATTACAATATTATCACATTAGGAGGTGAAAAATAAATGTATGTAGATGTCATACCCCAAAATGCTAAAGATTCCCTTCATGTTGTTCTTATCTTAAAGTTGCATAAGCATTTCTCTGCCAAATGTGTGTGTAATAATGTGATGTGCTCAAGCACTAATTGTATTTACATTTTTTCCCCACAGTTTCCGTCCAATGCAGAGCAGTGGCAGGAAATTGCTGGTCAATTCCAGGAGCAGTGGAATTTTCCCAATTGTGGGGGTGCTATTGATGGCAAGCACGTCTGCATTGTTCCACCACCGAATTCAGGGTCATATTTCTACAACTACAAAGGCTTTTTTAGCATTGTCATGCTAGCAATTGTCAATGCTAATTAAGAGTTTTTGTTTTTGGACATTGGAAAGAATGGCCGCAATTCTGATGGGGGAGTCATTGACCAAACAGAGTTTGCTCGGCGCCTTCAAAATGGCACTCTCAACTTGCCATCTAGGGAGCAAACAATTGAGGGGCTCAGTTTCGTTTTTGTGGCTGATGATGCGTTTGCGTTTGGGAAGCATCTTATGAAGCCCTTCCCTCTGAGGAACCTCCCCCCGAGCAAAGGATCTTCCACTACCGCTTATCCCGTGCTAGAAGAGTGGTGGAGAATGCCTTCGGGATAATGTCCAATAGGTTTCGGATTTTCTTGACTTACATCCATCTGGCACTATACAAAATAGATAATGTGGTCCTGTGTTGCTGCATTTTGCATAATTATTTGCGCAGGCATGCAGAGACATATGTCAGTTTGCAGCCAGTGGAGAGTGACCCTGCCATGCCAGGGCCGAGTGGAGAGGCTGAATCATGTGTGCCAGTGGATCCAATGACATCAATGGAAGTAGCCCGTTCTGGCTTGCCATTCAGAAGTGCCTGTGAAATTAGGCAACAATATGTTGAATATTTTGTGGGGAGAGGGGCCGTTTCATGGCAGCAATTCCTGCCCGATACTGTCTATTTGGATCAATATAATCTTATTTGTGCAATTAAAAAATATTGCAATTATTCTGGAGTGTGTATTTTAATATTTTGGGTACATATCCAAAGCAACATGTTTTTTGTTCATCATGTGTTATATATGTGTGACTTTTGAAGGGTTAATACACTCATCAGTGTGTTTATCTACTGTTGTCTCTCCCCAGCTGTTCAAATGCGATTTTGGCCATGTGTGTTTTGTTTACCAGTGGCCAACCAGCCTTCAGCACCCCTGTTAATTTCTAAAAGCCCTCTCACATTGTAAAGTAGGTCACACCCAAGGTCCACCCAATGTCACCTTACATTGGTGGTCATTGGCCAGAAGGTCCCCATACTATTTATTTTTATTAATACATTAGTGCAGAGATTCCCAAACTACGCCCTTGCAGCTGTTGCAGAACTACACATCCCATGAGGCATTGTAAAACTCTGACATTCACATACATGACTAGGCATGATGGGAATTGTAGTTCCTGAACAACTGGAGGGCCGTAGTTTGGGAATCCCTGCATTAGTGTAATACCAAACTTACCTCCACCTGTTATGTTGTGTTAATTTATGACATCCTTCTCACTGCCCACCAATGTAAGGAGATGTTAGTGTTATGTGAAACTTGCTCAGTGTAGAGATATAAGTGTTATATATAGGTAATGTAAAGTGAAATGGACAAACAAAGCTGCGATACACTATATATTACACTGATCTCCGTACACTGAGTGCTAGTACCCATCTCAATGCCATATATATTCCTAGGAGTGCTAGTCCTTTAAATAGAACCTGTATATGTGTAGACTGATTGCCACTCAGTCCACAGATATCATTGTGCACTCATTGTGTACTAGTGAATATTACTTGTTAGATGGCCACTGGTCCAGAAGGAACAATCATTCTGGCAGGCTGATAATTATACACACAAACTAAAATGCTTTAATTAACATTCAACTATGTGAACAGGACAGCCATCATACATTTTGTGCCACCTTACCCAGCTTTAGACCTGCCCCATCCCCACGGCAAGCCAAAGAAATATTCTAACACACATTGTTGAGTGTAAATTTTTTTTAATAAAGCACAGGCTTAGGGTTAGCGTTAAGGTTAGGGTGTTGTAAAGTGCTTCATATGCATAGGAGCCCTGTATAAAACATTAAAAAATTTTTAGAAACTTGGGACACCTTTTGCAGATGATCAGGTATTGGCCAAAAAATAGGCCATCAAATTTTGTAATAACAAATATCCTAATTAAAACCAAAAACAAATAAAAATAAATAATATTAAAATTTAGCTAGCAGGTCAACAAAGTCGCGCATTTTTGTTTGTAATGCTGTAGCAGCCTCCTTAATTTTTTCCAGTTCAGAGCAACACTGCAAAGCCTCAACTGTCATCCTGGCTATTGTGCAACTGGGAATAACATGACCTGTTAATAAAAAATAATATATTAAGTACATGCCAAGCAACTAGATGAGGTCATAATATCTAAACATTTGGGGTCAAGTTCATCATAAACTAATTAATAGTTAGTACCTACCCTGTGCATTGTTGTGTGTAACCTGCTTGCCCTTATGACACCTATACTACTATGAAAGTACACAGTTCAAACATTATGTTCTCTTTACACTGGTGTCTGTGGCTCATAAACGATTCCACCTGTTGACACAAACAGCTCACTACACCTCTTCCTCCCCCATGGTAATGCACTTTATACTATGTACATTAGCACTGTATGGTTTCACACCTTGCTAATGTAGCAAACAGTGATGTTGTGTGAAAAAAAGTGCGCAGGAACAATAAGAAAAGCTGCAACCTTGGAAAATATATGTGATGTAGAAAATGTGAATCAGGTGCGCTAAACTTATAAATAATGTGTCAAATATATAATCATATAGTGACAAATCAACAAAAATGGTGAAAATTTTTGTTGATTTGTCACTATATGATTATATATTTGCCACATTATTTATAAGTTTAGAGCACCTGATTCACATAATGTAGCAAACAGGTAGCTCCTTTGAAGCATTACATCAAATACACCAAACGAGAAATACACTGGAAACAACATTAGAATAATACTTACTTGGGCACAAAAGTGGCTCCCCAACACTTGGTTCTTTTTCCAGATTTTTTGGAGACGCACTCGGAATGATGACAGGGGAACTTGGATCAAAGATTTCAACATCTGATCCGGCTGGAGGTGACAGATCCCATGGCTCAAATGAGGGAACCTCTGGGACATCTGGAATGTCCATTTTGTCTGAAATACAACAATAGAAGGTTAAACAATCATCCCAAAACCACATTTTTCGTCTCCCATTTATAAACATTATGTGCCTACCAACCTTGATGTTGCTCTGGTGGTATGCTTATTTGCTGCCCACTTGACTCCACCATGTTGCACTCTGGACTACTTTCCATTTCCTCCCTAGTGGTCACAGTGGGCTTTCTTGGTTCTTTTTCTACATAATAAAAATGTTGCATGTCAGAAAATTCACAGGAGGGAAATGTTCTATGACATGGTGCACTGCTTGACAGCTTTTTTTACATAAAATATTCAGACATGTACATGTTTACCTCCTAAAAAGTAGGGACATTAATGATTGACTCAGCATAGGAAACAATTACCTTTTTGGGAATGTGTCACAGCATCAGGGCCCATTTCTTCAGTTTCTTCATCCAATGTGGATGGAGCAGCCACTGTAGTTTCCCTTCTCCTCATATTTTGTCTCTTTTAATTTCATTTTTTTTTGTTTTTTCCCTATTTAAAGGTGAAAAAAAGAATATGGAACAAATATGAGTTTGTAACGAAAATCCTTTGCAATAATATGCATATGTAGTTTAGTGTGGATTCCTGTCTTTTAATGTAATATACAAAGAAATCATCAATATATCAATAAAATAAATACATGACAAAAAATATAAAAAGTCAAGTTTTCATATACATTAGTATCTATACATTTTTATACAACATACACCAAATATAACCAATACATATTGCTTAAACACAACTTTTGCTTACTTTTTTTCAAGGTATGATGGATGTGACCTAGCTGTTCTTGCTCCCGATGTTTCACATCTGACCATCTTTTTCTGATTTGGTCCTTTGATCGATCCACACCATAAATCTTCTTTAAAGATGATATCACCTTATCAAGAATTCTGTCTTTTCTGGAGTTGGGCCTTTCATAATTCTCCAGCTTGCCATCATAATCTTTTTTCTCCAGTATGGCCACCATCTCCACCATCTCACCCTTTGTAAGGGTTCAGCAGCAACTAGGGAGACCAGACACATGTAGCTACAAACCAAAACAATATAGATAGCCTTAAAGTAAAATTTATTATAGTGAACCACAAAACAAACATACACAGCAACAGTGAACTAAGGAAATGCCAGTAAACAAAAACCAACCCCAAAGACACAATAACTAAAGAACCAACTATCTACAAATATATACACCATACAGGACAAGGGGAGCAGGGTAGCAAGGAAGAGGGCAGACTAGGCTGGATTACTGGATACAAGGCAGAGAGCAGGAGCAAGGGGGTACAGGATAGATCAGGGTATGGATAAGGATCACAGACAACTGGTTCAGGCAGCAAGGAGGCATTCAAAATAGTGACGCGCCTGGGAAAGGGAGGAGCAGCCTTAAATAGCCACCTGGCAGCTGAACACAGTTTGGGTGATCGTAGAAGCCTGCTTGCTTCTGGGAGACACCTGCTGGTGGACAATGGAAGTGCAGCATTCAGTCCAGGGCAACACAGTGTCACCAGCAGGGGAACTCAATCCTAACATATTCCCCCCCTTAAGGAGCGGCCTCCGGACGCTCCATAAGGCTCCACCACTGGGGTCTGCAAGCTGACTGGGTACCCCACTGCCAAAGTCTGAAGGCTGGCTGAGAACCACACCGCCGGGGTCCCAAAACTGGCTGGGTTTCCTGCTGGTCAGATCCCTAAGAAGTCGCAACACCGAAGGCTTACCATTCTTATAAGCAGCCTGTGTCCCAATGTTGAGACACTGAAAGCTACCCGAATGCTTAATGCCCAAGTCCCTGGTCCATGCAGGTACCCTGACACAAGGGTGTCCCATCACAACTGGACCTCTTCTCACACTGTTAGAGACTGCTCTGTATTTTACCTGCCACTCAGGTCTACCCAGGGCATAGGTTACCCCACTCGGGTCCCCAGATCCACCAGGGATTGCAGAGATGACCCCTGGGTCAGGACAAAGTTCATATGGAACACTGCCTTTTCCCATAGGACCTCTACTACTGGGGCCGTAACAGCAGATGCAGTTCTCATGTTCAGAGTGGATATCTGGACATCCTGGCCTTAGCATAACAGGATCAGCTGGCTGCGAAAAGAACACAGAACGAGCAACAGTAGGGATCTTAACCCACACAGAAAACCCATTTGGGCCACATAACGCTGGAAGTTCAGGAGCCTCAGACATATTAGCAAGTGGGAGCTTAACCCGGTCAACAGAGTCCAGTTTAACAGCAAGGGGTGAATTGACAGAGTCCGGCGGGACAGCGGCCCCGGTATCAGCAGAGTCCGGCGGGACAGCGGCCCCGGTATCAGCAGAGTCCGGCGGGACAGCGGCCCCGGTATCAGCAGAGTCCGGCGGGACAGCGGCCCCGGTATCAGCAGAGTCCGGCGGGACAGCGGCCGGCAAGTCACCCGTGGCAGGTTTGGCAACAAACGGCAGGTCCCTATCGGCAGGCGGCAGCATGGAGGAGGTCTGGACACCATCGGCAGGCTGCAGCATGGAGGATGGCTGGATCTCGTCAGCAGGCGGCAGCATGGAGGAGCACTGGATCTCACCAGCAGGCGGCAGCATGGAGGTGTGGACACCATCAGCAGTCAGCATCATGGAGGATGGCTGGATCTTGTCAGCAGGCGGCAGCATGGAGGAGGACTGGATCTTACCAGCAGGCGGCAGCATGGAGGAGGACTGGATCTCATCAGCAGGTGGCAGCATGGAGGAGGACTGGATCTCATCAGCAGGTGGCAGCATGGAGGACGGCTGGATCTCATCAGCAGGTGGCAGCATGGAGGACGGCTGGATCTCATCAGCAGTCAGCAGCATGGAGGACGGCTGGATCTCATCAGCAGTCAACAGCATGGAGGATGGCTGGATCTCATCAGTAGTCAGCAGCATGGAGGGTGGCAGAGTTGTAAGAGCAGGAAAAAGTTCTGTTCATCTTTAGGCTTACATACTGGAGTACTGTGAGCATTTGCATTATGCTGACCAGAGTGTCCTGCTGATGGAAATGTAGTAACAGTACTGGGAATAATAGAGTGAAGAGCAGCAGAAGTACAGGAAGAGGCCTGAGATGTTGCTATGGGTAACAGTATTGCAGGGGGAGCCTCCAATGGATTACATACTGAGGAAGACTGGTTACTGGTGGCAGGGTACTGATCTACAGGTGGTAAAGAACACTCAGTAGCAGCTGTGGTTGCTAAGGGTAACAGAGGAATAGATTCCTGATTTATTTCAATAGATATAACTTTATGTGGCTCCTCTAGAACAGGGGATAGGATCTCTGACCAGGCTTGTAGCAGAGGGTAAACTAAAGTCAGTTTGTCTTTCCCTAGTTGCCTTTGCTCCATTAAAGCCTGAACAGCAGCAATGCAATCTAACAACACCTGCTGTGAATAGGCTGAATACTGCTGGAAGAAAGAACCTGCACAATATTTCAGCAACCATCCCAAAAATCCAGCCTGGAACATAGTAAATGGAGGAGTGAAAACATCATGGCCCTGAGAGATCGACTGAAATACTAGTTCAGAACAGACCTGAATTAAAGGCTGAACTTGTCTAAGGGAGAATCTGCCCTCAACAGCTAAGGCATGTGCTGTCAGAATGTTTTCCAACAGTTCCTCCTCAGTGAGACTCAGCGCCTGCAACAATGAATGACAAAAATCTTTATCTTCTGCTGCATGCACACGACTAATAACCTGCACTCTAAGCATCTTGACAACAGGAAAATGAAGTCAAAAGCAACTGGCTTCCAGCTCCAAAGTGTAGCTGATCTGGTCGTATTGGGCGTCACTATTATGTAAGGGTTCAGCAGCAACTAGGGAGACCAGACACATGTAGCTACAAACCAAAACAATATAGATAGCCTTAAAGTAAAATTTATTATAGTGAACCACAAAACAAACATACACAGCAACAGTGAACTAAGGAAATGCCAGTAAACAAAAACCAACCCCAAAGACACAATAACTAAAGAACCAACTATCTACAAATATATACACCATACAGGACAAGGGGAGCAGGGTAGCAAGGAAGAGGGCAGACTAGGCTGGATTACTGGATACAAGGCAGAGAGCAGGAGCAAGGGGGTACAGGATAGATCAGGGTATGGATAAGGATCACAGACAACTGGTTCAGGCAGCAAGGAGGCATTCAAAATAGTGACGCGCCTGGGAAAGGGAGGAGCAGCCTTAAATAGCCACCTGGCAGCTGAACACAGTTTGGGTGATCGTAGAAGCCTGCTTGCTTCTGGGAGACACCTGCTGGTGGACAATGGAAGTGCAGCATTCAGTCCAGGGCAACACAGTATCACCAGCAGGGGAACTCAATCCTAACACCCTTGCTCATAGGTGTGGCTTTTGTTTTTTTATAAGCCCAACCACTGCGGCCTTCACTGCAACTCAGCGATTCCGCCATCTCCTCCACAAATCTTCAGCCGACTCACGTGTGTGTGTCGCATGCAGCTTAATATTCGGCCCCTGCGTCAGCGCGCCACTGGATGCGGAGTTGACGCATGCGCTGTAATTAAAGGACGCTAGATCGTTTGCTCGCTGATTCGCCATCGGACAGATCTTTTCCAGGAGCACGATCGATCAGCGAACCACGATTCTTCCGAACAAACAAAGGTACGACTTTTGATTCAAAAGCGGGTGTTTTGGGTCCTATACAGCTTATATTGGGCCTATCTTTATTATGTGACAAAATACATGATCTTTGACTATGTTTTGTCTTGCAGGCATAATATACATAATAATGGTAGACAAGTTAACCTCTCCGGACTTTTTGCCTCTATTCATTGAGGAATACCGCAAATTGCCTTGTTTGTGGAAGGTAAAGAGTAGGGATTACTCAAACAAGCAATTAAAAAGTGAGGCCTATCAATAACTGGCCGATTTTTGCAAGCCTATTTACAATAATGCTGACATCAATTATGTCAAGGGCAAAATCGGAAACCTCCGCAGCACCTACAAAAGGGAGCTCAACAAGATACAAAAGTCTGAGAAGTCAGGAGCTGGTACTGACGAAATATATATACCAAGGCTCTGATATTTCGAGAGCCTGTGGTTCCTGACGGAACAATCCGAATCCAGGCCATCCCTGTCGACGCTCCCTTCCACTTCGGCAGAGGGCTCATGTGGTGCAAGCTAGGAGGAAGATTTCCTGGAGCCAAGCTTGACACAGGTATAGCATTTAACAATATATTGTCTGCAATAAAGATTATGATGCAATAAAAATATTATCTAGCCAATAATTCACCCTTAATGTAAAGTCTGCTATTTGGTTAAAATAATCAAACAAACATGGCTTTTTATATACACTATAACATTATAATAATTTGTTAATTTCATCAACAGGAAAGTGTCAATGTGGAGGAGGCAAGTGGAAGCCAGGACTCAGTGGAGCAGTCGGTAACCACCCAACCTCCACAAAAACGCAGAAAGAAGACCAAAAATTTGGAGGAGGCCACTGCTGCATTTCTCAGCCAGGCCTCTATGGCCCTGCAGAGAAAGCCAGATGAGGCAGACTCATTTGGCTTTCTCACTGCTAATAAATTGCACCTAATGAGTGAGCAGCAGCGGCAAAGGGCAGAGCTCCTCGTCCTACAGGTGCTCAATAAAGGGGTCTGTGGAGAAATCCATGGGCACACCCACCTGCCTGATTACCAACCACCCCCTCCACCTCCACCTCCACCTCCACCACAGCAACCACAGCCACCACCTCCACCACAGCCACAACAGCCACATGGCAGTCAGTGGCAATATGCCCCTGATCCCCACCTATCCCAATGGTCACACGACTATACATATTTATAAATGCTAATAATTTATAATATGTTTTTCTGTTACTCATTATTTATTTATACGTTATATGAGGAGGTAATGCCCCTTTTTTATGTTATATTTTGAATACGGAGAGTATCTCTATATTTATGTTGGAATTTCTTTATTTCTAAAATAAAGAAAATGTTAAAAAAACTACTTGCCTATCTTTATTTTTTAAAATTGAGCATATTGGGAGTAAGCAGCAATATATGTTTTATACATTAATGAAAAAATGAATAAAGGGACACATCAATAGTTAGATATTTCCCAGTTATAAACCAAAGAGAATGGTGAAGAGTTTTAACCACTTAAGCCCTGGAAGATTTTACCCCCTTCCTGACCAGGGGGTATTTTGCCGTTTCGGCACTGCGTGACTTTAATGGACAATTGCACGGCCGTGCGACACTGTACCTAAACGAATTTGACGTCCTTTTTTTCCCACAAACAGAGCTTTCTTTTGGTGGTATTTGATCACCTGTGTGATTTTTTGATCATGCGCTTTAAACAAAAAAAGAGCATCAATTTTGCAAAAATAACAATATTTTTCACATTTTTTTTATATGAAATTCCCAAAAAAAAAAAAGTAAAAATCAAAATTTTTTAACATTTTCGGCCAATTTGTTTTATGCTACATATGTTTGGTATAAAAATCGCAAAAAGCGTATTTTGATTGGTTTGCGCAAAAGTTATCGCGTTTACTAACAAAGGGAAAGATTTTTGTCATTTTTGTTGTTTTTTTTTAATGAGTAATGGCGGCGATCTGCGATTTTTTTTGCAGGACTGCGACATTGCGGCAGACAGATCAGACCCTTGACTGACATTTTTGACACTTTTGGGGTTACAAGTGATATTACTGCAGTAATCAGTGCTATACATATGCACTGTTACTGTAAAAATGACACTGGCAGGGAAGGGGTTAACTGTATTGGAGAGGGAGGGGTTAAGTGTGTCCTAGGGGCGTGTTTCTAACTGTGATTGGACATGGCTACTAGTGTAAAAACAGAGATCAACGGTCCTACATAGTAGAACCGTCTGATCTCCATTTTTACACAGGGGAGAATAACAGGTGGCTTGTTTACATTAGCTGCCTGCCTTTCTCCCTTCCCAGCGAATGATCGCGAGTGACCGGCGGACATCGGGTCCGCCGGTCACACGCACTAACTTGTTAGGGAATGAGCCGGGGCGGGCACGCGCCTCAGCGGGCGCGCGCTCGCCCGCTATTGGCTCACAAGCGAGTGACAGGCTAGTGACGTACCAGTACGTCACTTTGTCTGGCCGGGGCTGACCGCCGCAGTATATGTACTTGCGGCGGTTGGCAAGTGGTTAACAATTATTTGTAAAAAAAATACATGCAACATATAGAATAGCCAAATCATTATCATCATCATAACATAACACATGCCTCTTTAATTGTAAAGTATAGAATTATGAGCAGCAGCTTCCTTCTTCTCACATTAACCAAGATGAGCATGTGCACCGCATTTAATATATTTATTTGCCTGCCGCGAGATGAAAGTTCTTTCTTGATACAATGGCTAGTTTTCTTGACAAAATTCTTCTGGGTCGTTATTTGCTTCCGATCATGCGTGTTCCGATTTTTAGATTTTTGTCTGACGAAATCTGTACTGACTGAAGGAAAATCGGACGTTGTGTTGACGGTCGACAAAAATTTTATAGCCTGCACACCAGAATTTTTTCGCCCGAAAAGTCGGAGTCGGTTGTCGGAAGCATCATACTAACAAGCCGAAAATCGGCAGATCGGTCGTCGAAAAGGAAAATTGCCGGCCGAATTTCGACGCGTGTGTACGCGGCTTTAAGGTGCTGGTGCTTCAGTGCAATGGCATATACTTATAAACAATAATATTCATAAACCCAAAAAATTACCAATCAGCAAAAAATAATTATATCACAAAAATATCTTTTGTGTGTGCAAAAAGTGCAAGTGCAAAAAAGAAAAAATGCAGAAAATGCGAGCATTAGTAAAATACTAAAAAAAACAGGAGATGCAGGGGTTGCGGGCATAGTGCAGGGACTGCAGACATGGTATAGGAGATGCAGGGGCTGCGGGCATAGTGCAGGGGCTGCAGACATGGTATAGGAGATGCAGGGGTTGTGGGCATGGACGGTAAAGGAGATGCGGTGATGCGGGTATGGTACAGGCATGGTACACTCGATGCAGGGCTGTGGGCAGCATGGTACACTCGATGCAGGGCTGTGGGCAGCATGGTACACTAGATGCAGGGCTGTGGGCAGCATGGTACACTCGATTCAGGGCTGTGTGGGCAGCATGGTACACTCGATGCAGGGCTGTGTTGGCAGCATTGTACACTAGATGCAGGGCTGTGTGGGCAGCATGGTACACTAGATGCAAATCATGCAGGGCTGTGTGGGCAGCATGGTACACTAGATGCAAGGCTGTGTGGGCAGCATGGTACACTCGATGCAGGGCTGTGTGGGCAGCATGGTACACAAAACGCAGTGCTGCGGGCATGCCATGGTACAGGAGAATCTCCTGTACCATGCCCGCAGCACCTGCTGCAGAGGAGTCTCACATACTTTGAGGCGCCTTCCATTTAAAATTGGTGCCCCCTGGCGCCATTATGTCACCCGGCGTGTTCGGCTTTCCTGAGCGGCGGCAGCACATGCGCAGGTCGGGCCAGCAGCGGACATTTTTTTTTAGGTTTTAGCGGCAGATCGGGGGGTTTCTTTTCATGCGGGCGGCGGCTTTTTTGCTGCCACCCCCCCCCACAAAGTGCCGCCCTAGGCCTTGTCGGCCTAGGCCTAAATACAGCAGTGACGTACAGAGTGCAGGGTACAGAAGTGTGTTATGTACAAAGTGCAGGGCTCAGGAGTGCGCTACTTACATTGTACAGGGTTCAGGAGTGCCCTACCTACAGATTAAAGGTTTCAGGAGTGTACTACACAGAGAGAGTGCAGCGTCCAGGAGTGTGCTACGTACAGGGAACAGGGTTCAGAATTGTGTTACATACAGAATGCAGGGTTCAGAAATGCGTTACATACAGAATGCAGGGTTCAGAAGTGTGCTACATACAGAGTGCAGGGTTCAAAGGTGTGTTATGTACAGAGTGCACGGTTCAGGAGTGCCCTACATACAGACTCAAGGGTTCAGAATTGCACTACACAAATAGAGTGCAGGATTCAGGAGTGTGTTAATTAAAGAGTGCAGTGTTTAGAAGTGTGTTATGTACAGAGTACATGGTTCAGAAGTGCATTATGTACAGAGTGCAGGGTTCAGAAGTGCGTTACATACAGAGTGCAGGGTTCAGAAGTGCACTACATACAGAGTGCAGGGTTCAGGAGTGCCCTACATACAGACTGAAGGGTTCAGGAGAGCACTAAACAGAGAGAGTGTAGGACTCAGGAGTGCGCTACATACAGCATGCAGGGTTCAGAAGTGCATCATGTACAGAGCGCAGGGTACAAAAGTGTGTTACATGCAGAGTGCAGGTTTCAGAAGTGCGTTATATACAGAGTGCAGGGTTCAGAAGTGTGTTATATACAGAGTACAGGAGTGTGCTACATACAGAGTGCAGGGTTCAGGAGTGCATTTCGGACAGAGTGCAGGGTTCAGAAGTGAGTTACATAGAAAGTGCAGGGCTCAGACGTGCATTATGGACAGAGTGCAGGGTTCAGAAGTGCCCTACTTACAGACTGAAGGGTTTAGGAGTGCACTACACAGATAGAGTGCGGGGTTCAGGAGTGCGCTACATGCAGAGTGCAGGGTTCAGAAGTGCATTACGCACAGAGTGCAGGGTTCAGGAGTGCGCTACGTACAGAGTGCAGAGTTCAGAAGTGCGTTATGTACATAGTTTAGGGTTCAGAAGTGCATTACGTACAGAGTGCAGGGTTCAGAAGTGCGTTATGTACAGAGTGCAGGGTTCAGAACTGCGTTACGTTGCCATGAGGTGCCATGCTGAACTTCCAGTGACCAGTTTGAGAGAGTGAGAGTGACAACACAAAATTTAACACACCTGCTCCCCATTCACACCTGTGACCTTTTAACACTAACAAGGCACATGACACCAGGGAGAGAAAATGGCTAATTGGGCCCAATTTGGATAATGTCACTTAGAGGTGTACTTTTGTTGCCAGCGGTTTAGACATTAATGGCTGTGTGTTGAGTTATTTTGAGGGGACAGCAAATTTACACTGTTATACAAGCTGTACACTCACTACTTTACATTGTAGCAAAGGGCCTGATTCATAGTACGGCGAATTGGCGTTTTGGCGGGTTTTTTGCGAACCGGCGAATTCGTACGTCAGAATTGGTATTCAGAGAACGGCGGGCGGACAATAACGCCTAGTGTGAGATTCATTAAGGTGCAACAAGGTCAGAGCGTGACTTAAAAACACGCCAGCTAAAAGCTCGACTAAAGTTTTGCCAAATTTTCCCCTGTACCCCCAAAAATCCCAAATCACTGTGGAAGGTGTGGAAAACAATTTGGAGATGACTGGCTTTTAAAAAATGTCAAAAACTGACTTAGAAAGAGAGATATCTGCAAAAGTGTAGAAAGGTTAAAAAGCTCCTCCAGCCCCGAGCTGCGAACGCACGAATGTGCGCATGCGCAACGCCAAATAGGCTCAAAATATTCCGCCAGCGCGATTTTGGGCAATATTTTTTTTGAATACCGATTGAAAATCCGCTGTCTCGCCCATAGAAAATGGAAAAACGCCGGAATTGGAAAAACATGCCTAAGGGATCCCTTAGTAAACACCATCACATTCCATACACCTTTCCTGCTAACTCAGAAATCATAACAGTGAAATCTACAGTGTTTATATAGAACCTCCACATTATCTGAAAAATCCCACAAAATATTACATTGGGGAACGGGTCGTCAGATAGAACAAAAATAGATGTAAAACATATTTCAAAGAAAGATTATTAGCATTTCACACATATCAAGGAAATGTCACAACTTTGCCAATATTCTATGTGTTTCCAAAGAATGTTTTTCTAAATATATTGCAAATACTACCTTTTCTTCCATATGGGTATGGCCAAGTATTAGCATTTGACTACACATTTAACTGAAGGTATATATATATATATCCCCATACTTGGCTAATTAGCAAAGTATGCCCAACAAACAAATATAGCTTTAGCTCACAATATTGCTACATATTGACTTTATGTGGCATCTTTTGTATTTTGTTCATGTCTTTAGATTAAAAGTTTGCTGATACACATGCCTTTTTCAAACATGAACAAAATTAATGATGTGAACATTTGGAGGTTTGGAGACCTCCAAGCGTTGCCCATACAGAGGGCTCCTTCTGGATTCGAACTTACAAACCTACAGCAGGAAGGCAGACTCCCTAATGATTGTGCTATTTCTCAGTGAGCGTTGGGTGTTTTCCTCATGCCGTCAAAATGCTCACATGGGAACAGGGGCCATTGAACTGAATAGGATTGGACTTTTTGGCTGTTTTGGGAGTTGATCCTTGAGCTGTACAAATCCCCCTCAAACGCCCCCAAACGGGCTACGTTCACATGTAGGTGTTGTGGTCTGTTTTTGGGGCTTTTTTAGGTGATTTCATATAAAAATGCCTGCCCAAAAAATGCATGTCAAAACGCCTGGCAAAACGCCAGCAAAAACGCCCATAAGAACGCCTGATATAATTGCCACGCCAAGATTAGGGATGTTCATGAGTGATGAGTCTGATTGTTGGCTTACATATCTGTTCAATCTTCACAATCTCACTTCCCAAATCCCAAAAGGTGTGTTTCAATTGTTTCCCTAAATATATGTTTCTCTCTCTCTCTCTCTCTCTCGCTCTCTCATGTAATTGTATATATATATGTATGTATTCCTGTATCTAAACATTCTAAATAATGACTAGCAAACTTGAAGAGAGAATTTTATCAATTCACATATATACACACCTACATACATGTATTTGGGCTGTTTAGGTCTCTCTCCTCCTCCTCATTTCTATTTCCCTTTTTTTTGGCAACTGAGCATGCTCCAAAACACACAGGACACAAACAGTTAAATTTTTGCCTGGGAGTTACCATTCTGGGTGTGTGTTTGCTTTGATTATATATAGCTCACTCAGACAGCAGGAAAGATTTGACCTAGGAAGAGGTCCAATATATTGTGTGTCCCATGCTTTATGGTTAACATTTGGGGGGCCTTTGTTATTTATGGAGGTGGGATTTGGCTGTGTTGTGTGTTGACTCTCTGTAAGTATTTATTGCTGTTAACATAATTGTGTATTGTTCTGTCAATCTGCACATGCATCTGTAGATTATGGGCTCTTTGTCGATGTATATGGTCTAAATGTTGTACAAAGGTTGTTTTTGTTTTAAAAATACAAATCTGTGGCTTCGATGGGATACTGTGGAGACTGTGGCAAAAATATGTTATGTGAAATGTTTGAGCTGTGTATTTGTGTAATAAACAGCATGTTTCAAATCTTTTTTTCAAATGTCTTCATGTGTCTAAATAAAGTTTTCTGGTGTCCACAAATGTATGTATTTGTTTTTCTTGTTTTAAGTTAAATATGCTTAATGGTTGTGTAAGGTGACTATTGTTTGCGAATTCGCTAATATACAAAACCGCGTTCTCACATTTGTACATGCAACCGGAAACGAAACTATTGGTGAGTGCACACGTTTCCGGAAATTGTCCAGGCCCTCCCGCAAGTTTGTGCATCATGGCTCCTGCACTCTTTACTCCCGAAATTGTGGCATTTGTGTGTAAGGTAAGGAGGGGGGGGGGTGAATGTGCAAGATGGGGGATGGGGGCTGGGTGGGTCGCTTATCTAGCGGGTGTGCAAGTAACTTTTGGTCTGCTGATATGCGCATGCACTTTCTGCCTATTAGACGTGATCTAGAAGCTTCCTGTTATAGAAACTTCCTAGATGTGAACCTGTTCCCTACACTATATATATATATATATATAATTTTTTTTGGTATATAATATATATATATATATATATAATGTGTGTATGTATGTATGTATATATATATATGTATATGTATATATATATGTATATGTATATATATATATATATGTGTGTATGTATATATATATATATATATATATATATATATATATATATATATATATATATATATATATGTATGTATGTGTATGTATGTGTATATATGTATGTGTATGTATGTGTATATATATATGTATGTGTATGTATGTGTATATATATATGTATGTATGTGTGTATATACATATATATATATATATATATATATATATATATATATATATATATATATGTATGTGTATTTTAGATATATTGTATATAATATGTGTGTGTGTGTGTGTGTATGTATATATACACACACACACACATACACACACACACACACACACACACACACACACATTATAGACAATATATATATATATATTAGAGACTATATATATAAATAATATATATATTCATATATATTCTATGTATACATTATATACAATATGTATATTTTATACATATATAGAATATATTATATACCATATATTAGTGTATATAATAGGGAACAGGTTCACATCTCTGAACTTTCTATATAGATATAGATAGGCATACCCTGCTTTAAGTAGACTCACTTTACATACACTCGTGAGTTAAGGACACAGCTTGTTCAGCTTGGCATGACACTGCTCACAAACCATAAGTGACAGGGATAACAAACTTAGGGGGCATCGAGAGGGTACCCAGGACTACACCATATCCATTTTGTGGCTGGCCAGCTTGCCTAGGTAATCTATCATGTCATAGTCCTGGATCCCCTTAACATGCTCCCACATGGTTTGGGAGCAAGGCCATGTCAATGTGGCCAAAATTTACTATGGAGCTGGTGTATTTTCATGCATTGAGAAAAGAAAAAAGGGATTGCTTCACTTTAAGTACATTTTCGGTTTACATACATGCCCTGGTCCCATTGTGTACTTAAAGTGGGGTATGCCTGTATATAGATAGATTTGATTAGTTTCTACTTTTACACAAAATGAAACACAATTATCTGTGACAGATTGCTATGACGCTTTGGAATCGGTCTAGATAAAGACAAATGTATTGCCCCTTTTCATATATGCAAGATTAGAAACATTATATTCCCTAAATACATAATGCCAACAATTATTGCCTTAAATACATACATAAACACTGCAAGCTCTGCACCGTTTGTCTTGTCGGAGACTCGCCATCATAAGCTGGATCTGCACACAGCAGCTAATTTGTTCATCTGAGATGGAATCAGTGCTCACAAAAATATGGACTGGTCATGTCTTCAAAGGATTGCATTGGACAAATCACCTCTAAACGAAACACATGAGTGTATAATCACTTGTCTTAATGGATCACATTCCCAACACACCCATCTCACACTGCCATATGTGTTTCAATGGGGGTGTCCATTGCAAGTTAAATACGCCCCCAGATCCCATTGCTTTGTTAATTTACAGATATAACTGGAATCTGATGGCACTGCTGTCCACCACTATGCCATCAAATTCTGCTGGGGACCTTTAAAAAGGATTATGTGTGATTGTGTGGATAATTCTGACACATTAAATTCACATCTCCCACATCCCATGTGCTCCTCTTGCAGGAATTGCGAATCCAGGGTAATTCAGCACAGCAAAATGAACAGACACACCCAATCAGACAGCTCATGTTAAAAGGGACCTGAAAAGCAATCTGCATGGCTTGCTTTTCCAAGCATTGGCTAGTTTAGTGAGCCTGGACTAATAACAGTCACTGTAATGCTACCCATACTGCTGTCCTTTTAACATGGTGACAAAAGTTGATACCTATGCTACATGTGTGTAAAGTTACTTTCACCCTGCTAAATGGACAGCAATAAGGTTGTAAATACAGTGACTGTGATTAACATGCCAAGGGCTATGAATTGTACATGTATTCTAGCTAAATATAGCAGCTTCATTAGGAAATATTTAATTTGCATCTCCATCTCTGCTGCATGTTATTTTGGCAGAGGAATTCTATCCCATCAGCAGAGGAAGCACAAGGCTGTGCAGTGATGGACAGTGCACCCTGTGTACCCATTGGCTAAGGAGGCAGCAGGAAGTGGATAAGCCTGCCTCCTGTTACCTCCTCAGCCAATGAGTAGCTGAAAGGCTCTTAAGTCCCTAACATCTCCTGAGTCCCAGGCCTGCCAGCTAGTTTAGTGTGCTTACTATGCATTTATCCTTCGGTGCTTCTCCTGCCTTATGTGTCAACTGGCTACTGTCTCCTGCACACTTCATGGATGGCGGGTCCGGGGCCCCTACAGGCACTCAGGCCCCCTACATGTGTATTGGCTGTCCCCCCCTGATGGCGGCCCTGGGTGTGTAATGAAAGGACAATTGTCAAAATGTCTAGATCATGTAGAGGAAATCACCAGTGTGGGGCAACCTATGTCATGGAGGTAGATTTGGACATCGATGTCTATGTATCACCAGAAATGGGATTCTTTGTTCTACAAAATCTCAAAGACGACCTAGCATGTTTTTGTAAGACTGTACATTTTTGGACATACTTGGACTCAGACATACATTGCTCTTTCCACAGCTCCTCCTCCTCTGGGGGTATGACAAGGTGAATATGCATCTTCACCAAAAGTACAAGATGATGTGTCGTCTCCGGATGAGGCTGCTGCGGAGATTTAACTTCCTGCCTCTAGTGGTGGATCTTCAGCGGTCCTGGAGTGATGCCAAAAGGCGCTCACCCAGGCTCCTGAAAAAGGCTGTGGAGCAAATCTCCGGTAAGTAAAAATATACATGACATGTGACCAGATAGGTTACAATTTTGTGGGTAGGTGGACATGTGTTTAGGTATGCAACAACACAAATACCAACAACCCCCCCCCCTCCCCTCCCTCTCGCTCCTACCTTTCCTACCTCCATCAAGTGTCTCTTCACAACCTTTAATACTACTATGTACATGAGTATTTTTTATGTTTATTTTTTCTCTTCTGCTTCTAGCAAAAGCGGACGGGCGACACCCTCTTGTACTTTTGGTGAAGAAGGGGAGGAGGAGGACTGCCACATTGAACTATGCCTTCAGAGGCAGCGAGCCATTTGAGCTGCTAAAAATTGTGGATCGTAAGTAGAAAAATGTACATTGTAGAAATGTCAAATCTCTAATCACATTTCACAGAGCCCCCTTTACATCGGAGTCTCCAGACTTACTACACTGTAAGAGGGAAGTGTGAAGACTCTGATGTAAGGAGAGTTCTGGGAACCATTATTTGAGGGGGAAAGCTGGGGACTCTGGTGTAAAAGGGAACTCTGTGGTCACCAAAGCTCCCCCATACATCTGAGCTTACAGAGACCCCCTTACACTTCCCTTCCTCAGTCCACCACAGTCAAGGGCACAACAAGTCCCAACGCAGAAGGCTACCTGCTTGGACTTGTACTGCTCTCTGTAGGGTACTAAGGAACTACTGCCTGCTATGCTAAGACTTGTAGTGCCCTCTGTTAGGGACTAAGGATTCCTCAGTCCTCCACATTCTAGGGCACTATAAGTCCCAGCATAGTGGGCTGTCGTACCTCAGTCCCTCACAGCTCGGGGCAAAAACAACAGAGTTAAACATCTAAAGGACAACTCCAAACCAAACTAACAATAATGGACAGAGTCCATATGCTGTATAATGTCAAAGACCCGCTACCCCTCACCTTCCACCTCGGGTGCTGTCATTGTGTAGGGCAGAGGGCTCCATCTCCACCATGTTTGGCTTTCATGTCAGATATGCAGGACTTGCTCAGCTCCACTCTCTTCCCTGGCAACTGACTCTGGCGTCATTGGGGGTCTTTCCTCCTCTAGAAAACACCCAGGGGCCCTCTCCTTGTCCCCCAGCCACCCAGGGCCTTCTTCTCCTCCTCCTCCACCAACCATTTTCGGACTCTTCCAACTTCCCTGGGGCTACTCACCCCTTTGCATAGTAGACACCACAAATCTATGAGCAGCCTGCAAAATATCAAGTCCGGGCCTGGTTACCTGTATGTTCTGGATCCAGGGCGGAGCTCTCCTCCCAGAGCAACAACCGATGATAGCAGAGTGAGTTGACCAGGCAGTAACTTCCTACTGGTGCAGGTACACACCTACCGATTCCTCAACATCTTAGGATAACATGATCAGACGGCCAATCCCCAGTCAGAGAAGGAGGAGTAAGTGTCAGCGGACAACAGACACCTGGCAGACGCAGTGAAGGGACTGCAGCACACTGCTGCAAATTTTAGATCCGAGGATTGAAAGCAATCTTTTACTTGGGCGATTTCCCTGACTGCGCCCTTCGAAATGTTGGTGCTCCGCCACTGGCCGCAAGGCCCCTGTAGGTGCGAGGCCTTAGGCGACCACTTAATTTGCATGGTGCCCTCCTGTTTTAAAACATGGTCAATGCATCTCATTGGTGTAAGTGCACTTCTATGTTCTGAATTGTAGGGGCATTGAGTATGGTGCTAGCATGATGAGAGGTTACTGCCTATTTGTGTCCATAAATAATATATAATGTATTATTTTTTTTTTTTTAGAAACCAGTGATGAGGATCTTGAGCCTCAGCCTTCTCAGGCCCACTGTAAGTAATGTGGATGTGCTGGTGTGTTGTGTATTAGGTCGAACTTGGAGGAATGATTGTTTGTTTTGTTTTCTTTTGTGGTTGATGTAACTTCGGCAAGAGAGGAGCCTCAGGCAGGGCCAAGTCGCCTGGATTCGGGCCAGGAAGACATTGTTGCCCAAGAAGAGGCCAGTTTGTCAAACAGTGATGAGGACCTGGGCTCTCCTCAAATGGGAAGTAAGTATTCTACATGTGTTTGTGTGTTCAATGTGTCTTGGGAAATATAAGGGCTGTAATATATATATTTTGACATTGGGGTTCTGTAGCAGCTGACACTGAGGATGTTTGTTGTGGAGGACTGGGGAAGAGGGGCCGCTGCTTACCCAGTCCACTGTAACTACTACCTTCAATGTTTCCCGACTACTTTCTGTGTGCCTTTATCAAATAGCTTTTGTTCAAGGATTGTATCCGTGTCTTTGTGTTTCTAGGAGATACGACACCATCCCCCCATGAAGGGACACCATCCCCCCATGAAGGGTCTCCCCCATCCTCCCCCACTCCAGGGGTGGAGGCAGATGATGTTAGTGGCTCCCCTGAACTAGTCTGTAAGTACCTAAAATTAGATTATCACATGTATTGTGTGTGCTAGGATGATGTGTATCTAGGATAATCTAAGTTGGAGTCAAAGCAAGTGTAGTTTTGCTATATGTGACAGGAAGGTTGGTCATGAAACACTCTTGCTTAACCTTCATGTTTGAAAGGTGGTTTTGGGGAGCATTACAGGACATGTTTTTTTTTTTTAAGTTTTCTCAAGCCACCCTATTCTAAATTGGTGTTAGTTTCTCTACATTGGAAATGGTGTGCTTTGTACTTGTAAATTTTTTGGGGACATTGTAATTTACTCATGTCCTGATTTAGTCAACACTGAAAATGCGTGTTTATAAATCTTTCATAAATACTCTTCCTCGGTAATGTACCACATTCCAGTTCACAATTTGTGTTCTTTTAGTGCAGTTTCTCCTGAGCCAGCAAGCCCATCCTGTTCTGGGGGCCAACAAAACCGTGATGATGGTAAGTTGTGTGCTTTTGCAGTAATGTGTCTACTTAGTAAGTGGAGAAATGCTAACTGTGTATGTCCCCGATCAGGCTTCAAGTTGTTCTAAAGGCAGCAGGTTCTTTATGTGAATGCATTCTATGCATTAGTATTCCAAGTAATAGGTGTGCATATTCCCCCTAAGACTTACTGGGACCATTTTCTTACTGTCTAAAATTTTGCACAAATACTTGTCTGGAACAGACTCCCCCTCCTCCTTAACTGAGGTGACAGCATGCCAATATTGCCTCCTGATGCTGTCACTCCTAATCATTGAGACCATCGGAAGGGAGGGGGGCAAGGCTGGCTCACAGCCTAGTGCCTGAACAGGCACAGGGTGCTTGGCTTCATCTCATGTGCCTCCATAGCAAGCTGCCTGCTGTGGGGTCAACCAACAGGAGGGAGGTGCCTAGAGGTGTGTACAGGGGCCATGTAAAAAGGAGGATTGTGATTTCTCTTGTCCCCAAAAACCTAGAGAGGGTAAGTCTAACCTGATTAGTTTTCCGCAGCCCTCCAAAAATGATATGTTCCCCACACTTAGAACAGGCAGGGCTGAGGCACAAAAAACATCAGAGAAACACAATCAGCACAAAAGCAGGGAGTACGTATCCTTAACGCTACAAGCTTCACCCAGAAGAATGACGCTTGCACTGTACAAATCTGCATCACCACCGTATCAATGTCTAAATAAAACTTTCAGGGAAGTGTGGAGGGGTAAGGAGTGGGTGTTAGAGCGTTTTCATGACTGCGTAACCTACAGTTAGCGTGAGTCCATTTGTTGAGAAACTTTTTCTTCTCTCTTAACACAGCTGGGATGGACCAAAGGACATCAGGGGAGGAGACACATCTGCTCCATCCAGAACTGTCCCTCAAAACTCCAAAGGGTGAGTCTCTACTATGTGTCAGGTTCAAACTATAGACAGTAAGAGGGAGAGAGAACGCTCCACAGATTCCAATGGTGATAGAGATAAATGTGTGCACATGTATCGTGTTGACCAATTGAACACAAAACACCTTACATTCTTCAAAATGATTGCTTGTGTTTACATGCAGAAAAGCCTTTTACTTAGCTTTGGTGGAACTGCTACTAACATTCCAAGCCATCTTATGTAACCTTTTGAACAATTTGAGTTGAAAGTTTGAGTTCAAGGTTTACAACAGCAATTTAGCATATTTGCTTCAGAGTGTTCATAAAAGCCAACCAATAGACACCTAAGCATATTTGTTGAGGCACATTAATTACAATCCTTCCAGGGTTTCCATCCGTCCAGATTTCAGCACAGGATCGGATGCGGATGGCAGCGGGTGTCAGCGGAGGTGTCTCCGCTGACACCCGCTGCCCCATAGAGCTGCATGGAGGATCCGATCAGATCCGCCTAAAAAACTGACAGGCGGATCTGATCGGACCGCCCGTGTGAAAGAGCCCTTAGGATCATTTTGCATAAAACTAATTATGTCTTTTTCTACCCAGGGCACACCCACCTCACCAGCGAGGTAATGCTGGCGTATTTAAAGTGGTGCGGAGAGCGAATAATGTTATTGGAGCAGCTGTGTGGGGTGGATCCGGACCCTAAGGAGCCATTTGTGCGTAATGTCACGCCTTTGAATCGTTTTTACAAAAAAAAAATATTTTAAACAAAAATATATGTTTAAAAGTGATGGTGCGCTTTTCTAAATGGGTGAAAAAATCATATATTAAAACAATATATAAAAAATATAAAGGATGAAAACCCAAATATCACAGTGATGGGTGAATGAAGTGTTAAATCAATAAATGAAGTCTTAAAAAACATTCAATGTGACTCCAACAAATAAACCACTCAAATAAATGAAAGTCCATTAAATAATGTGGTCCAAAGTAATGGAAAATGGTGAAAAGAATCCAAATATAAATCAAGGTGATGTTAAGGTGTTCCCTCCACCTGGTGAAATGCCTCCTTACCCGGCGGAAAGAAGGTAAGTGCCTGATAATAATGATTCACATGTAGATAAAGCCAGTATCCTAATTCCACGTGCACGGTCACCCGGGTGATAGGTAAATACAAGCCTCTTACCAGATGTAAGAGACAATCAAGCCTCTAAATATCTTGGGCATGAGGATGCTTCCTTATTTAACACAATGGATGGATAGGATCGTTCCCACTTTCTTCCCTCTGTACAAGCCAACGTATGTCTCCTATTCCTTAGGGTGAGTAGAGTATTCTCCCCACGATGTTCCAATGCACATGAAAGAACAGATGGGACTGATAGTGCATTACCTTTATAAACAATTTATTGTGTGTAGACTTGCACTTACAGTTAAGTTGAACGGTTACGAGCAGATTATCAAACAGTTACAGGCTGAGGATCTCTGGGTGCATCGGGTCCGGCTGCAGCACGGACCGCCGATGACGCAATGACGGCACGCCTCCCTCCTGACGCGTTTCCTCCAATAGGGCTTCGACTTGAGATGGGAGATAGGCGCGCGCCGTCATTTCCGCCAATTTATGCAGGTTAGTGTTATCTTCCTCTTCCGGTGTCCGCAGAGAATGTCCCGAGCGCCGGAAGTGTCTCTTTTTTTCACAGATAGTGTTTATACTATAAGAGTCACTTATATTATCACTTTTACTGTATTCTTCAAGAGATGATAATAATTTAAGTGATATTTAGCGCTCGGACTTCTATTATGCTGCATCCATTAACGTCTTAAAGAGGAATTTGACACCGGAGAAGGATATTAACTACTTCCTGTTTACAAATCGTTTAAACCCTCTACATAACTTACAAATCAATGAGTTTATATAAGAATTTAAACCTCCTAGTATGCATAACTCAAACTGGTCACAAATATTCAGTAAATTATATTACAGTCCAAATATCAGTTAAAATTATATTGGAATGGGAATAAATGTATAATACTGAATTGTGTGCCTAAAAGAATAAAACCTTTATTAAAATGTATGCTAAAAATTTAAAATATTAAAATTTAATAAAATTTCATTAAAATCATTTTATTTAATTAAATTCTTAAAATCATATAATTTGATATTAATGTAGGGGTGGGTATGAATATTTCAGGGCTTCGGGAAATTTTTATTAGCTATTGTTGATGTGGGCATTAATATCCCATTCTATGTTGTGTCCTCTAGGTTGGAAACATTTTAATTCAAAAATCCAAAAAGTTTCCCTTTTTGAAATCGTCCTTTTTAGATTACTCCCCCTCCAATGTGGGGTGTATTTTTCTATAACAGTGATTTTCATTTTTTTAGGATTTTTGCGGTGGCATTGGGCATAATGTTTTGAAACACTATGTCCTGGAAAGGCTTTGTAAATGTTGGTCAAATGTTCTCCTATCCTGATGCTGGCTGTGCGAATGGTTCTTCCTACATACTGTTTGTTACACTCACACTGTAACAAATAGATGACTCCTTTAGTATGACAAGATATAAAATCTTTAATCGGATATTCTTTACCAGTCTCACAGGATGAAAATTTCTTTGTTCTGACCGTATTGGCTTCTTTGCATATCCTACATTTGCCACATGGGTAAAATCCATTCATGTCTGGGAAGATTTTCGTTATTATTGGTTTCTCCACAGGATTTTGGGCTACTAAGTTTTTAATGTTTGCCGCTTTTTTGAAGATGATTTTCGGTTTTTGGGGTATCATGGGTCCTAGGACCTTATCATTCTGTAGTACCCCCCAATATTTTCGAAATACATGATTGAGCCATTTGTAACCTGAAGAAAACTTCGTAACAAAAGCGAATTCATGGTGAGACCGAGTTTCTTCTGGTTTTATTTTCTTGACTGGTTCTGTCAATGCAGATTGTTCAATGAGGCTCATTTTCTGTATTTCCTCATCCATCTCCTGTGGATTGTACCCTTTTTCCACAAATCTTTCTTTTAATATCAGTGCTTGTTCCTGAAAATCTGTTTTTTCTGTGCAGTTCCTTCTTATTCGTCTGAATTGCCCTTTAGGGACTGCATTGAGCCATGTAGGGTGGTGGCAACTATCTAGGGCAATGAAGCCATTCTTGTCTGTCGGTTTGAAATAAGAACGGGTGGCAAACTTGTTACCTTTTCTAAAAATGGTCAGATCTAAAAAGTTGATGGAGCTTTTACTATATTGATATGAGAATTGAATTCCCCAGCTGTTACAGTTGAGGTTCTTCATGAACTTTATGAGAGATTCTTCATCCCCCCGCCATACTAACAATGTGTCGTCGATATATCTTCTCCATATCACTAGTTCCTTCACTTTTTCTGAAAAAATATTGCGATCTTCCCATAAGGCCATAAACAAGTTGGCCAAGCTTGGAGCAAACTTGGCCCCCATTGCAACACCCGTTTTTTGTAGATAAAACTCATGATTATAGTAAAAATAATTGTGTTCCATCCCGAAGACAAGTAGGTCAAGAATAAAAATTTTTTGTTTAAAAGGAATTTCATGATTGGCATCTAAAAATGTCCTCACCGCTTCGTAACCTATTTCATGTGGAATCACAGTGTAAAGGGATGTTACATCTGCTGTAACTAGCAGTACATCTCCTGATATTTCTAATTCTGTGATTTCTTTGATACACTGAGATGTATCCTTCAGGTAAGCGGGAGTTTCTTGTACAAGTGGCTGAAGAAAGAAGTCCACATATTTGCCGATTCTTGAAGTTACTGAATCGATCCCACTTACTATAGGTCTCCCCGGGGGTTGGGTAAGGCTTTTGTGAATTTTAGGGAGATAGTATATGGTGGGAATTCTTGGGCACAAAGGGACCAGGAATTATTTCTCCTTTTTATTCAAGATGCCTTTATTATGACCTTCCTCAACAAGTTTTTCAAGTTTCTTCTTAAACTTAACGGTGGGATCTTTCTTCAATACCTCGTAAGTTTGTTTGTCAGATAAAAGGTAGAGATGTATAGAACTGTTCGCCGGCGAACAGTTCCCGGCGAACTTAGCATGTTCGCGTTCGCCGCTGCCGGCGAACATATGCGATGTTCGGTCCGCCCCCCATAAGACATCATTGAGGCAAACTTTGACCCTGAACTTTACAGTCAGCAGACACATTTCCAGCCAATCAGCGTACCTCCCTCCCACACCCTCCCACCTCCTATAAATAAGCAAGGGCAGCATCCATCTTAGATCATTCTGAAGCAGTGTGTGTAGTGAGAATAGGGAGAGAGCTGCTGCTGCTGCTGCTGCTGTTAAGCTAGGGACAGTTAGTCAGTGTTCCTGGTCTTGCAGTGTTCTTGGTCCACTACTGCTGTAATATCAGCACCCCAAAAAGCCCTTCTAAGGGCTGGTATTTGTGTTTTTTTTTTTTTATATATATATATATATATATATACCTAGCGTCCCCAAAAGCCCTTTTAAGGGCTGGTAATTGAGTTGTTTCTTCATATATATATATATCTATATCTATCTAGTGTCCCCAAAAGCCCTTTTAAGGGCTGGTAATTGAGGATTTTTTTATTTTTATATATATACATATATATATATATATATAGTGTCCCCAAAAGCCCTTTCAAGGGCTGGTAAGGTAATAGATTTTTTTCTTTATATATATATATATATATATATCTATTGTACACTGCAGTTGCCTGCCCGCTGTGTGTGAGAGGCCACAGACCTACCACAGACTGTACTGTGTGCACACCACACTCATTTCGGGTGGCACAGGCACAGTACCTGGCATTTTAAAAAATATTTTTTTTTTCTCTGTCATAATTGCAGTGAGTGCTGTGTCAGGTCCACAGAGTGCACTGTACCCACTGCAGTGCACTGCCCACCACTGATATATATACGTTGGCACAGCATCTTGTTGCAATAAATTGAAAAAAAAAATATTTTTTATTATTGCAGTTGCCTGGGCTGCCAGTGACTGTCAGGTCCACAGAGTGTACTGTGCCCACTGCAGTGCCACTGTGTGCCCACCCACCACTGATATATAAGGTGGCACAGCAGCTTGCAAAGTAAAAAAAAAATATATATTTTTTTAAATTGCAGTTGCCTGGGTGCCAGTGACTGCTGTCAGGTCCACAGAGAGTGTACTGTGCCACTGCCCACCCACCACTGATATATAAGGTGGCACAGCAGCTTGCAAAGTAAAAAAAATATATATATTTTTTTAAATTGCAGTTGCCTGGGTGCCAGTGACTGCTGTCAGGTCCACAGAGAGTGTACTGTGCCACTGCCCACCCACCCACCACTGATATATAAGGTGGCACAGCAGCTTGCAAAGTAAAAAATATATATATATTTTTTTAAATTGCAGTTGCCTGGGTGCCAGTGACTGCTGTCAGGTCCACAGAGAGTGTACTGTGCCACTGCCCACCCACCACTGATATATAAGGTGGCACAGCAGCTTGCAAAGTAAAAAAATATATATATATTTTTTAAATTGCAGTTGTCTGAGTGCCAGTGACTGCTGTCAGGTCCACAGAGAGTGTACTGTGCCACTGCCCACCCACCACTGATATATAAGGTGGCACAGCAGCTTGCAAAGTAAAAAAAAATATATATATTTTTTAAATTGCAGTTGCCTGGGTGCCAGTGACTGCTGTCAGGTCCACAGAGAGTGTACTGTGCCACTGCCCACCCACCACTGATATATAAGGTGGCACAGCAGCTTGCACTCATAGTACAACAGTAACAACACATTGAAAAAAAAAATGACAGGCAGAGGCAGGCCACCCCGCAAGGGCCGTCGTGGTCGTGGTGCTGTGATTTCCTTAGGCTCTAGAATAATGCCCAGTGTTCAGAGGCCACCACAGCCCCTGAACTCAAAAAATTCTGAGGCCATAGTTGACTGGCTTACACAGGACACCCAATCGTCTACAGCTTCCGCTCGGAACCTTAATGCACCATCCTCCTCCAGCTCAGCTTCGGGCACCTCTCAATTTACCACTCGCCAGCCCGCCGGCACCACCACCAACACTAGCACCACAGCCGCTTCACTTGATCCGTCAGAGGAGTTATTTTCACATCAGTTTGAAGAAATAAGTGATGCGCAACTATTAGTGCCAGAGGATGTAGATAACGGGGATATGTCTCAGTCAGGCAGCATTATACACATGGACGTACATTGTGATGATGATGATGTTGTACCTGCTGCTGCTGCCTTTGCTGAGTTGTCAAGTGAAGCGGCTGATGATGACGATGTGTCTGTGGATGTCACCTGGGTGCCTGCTCGAAGAGCAGAAGAAGAGGGGGAAAGTTCAGATGGGGAGACAGAGAGGAGGAGGAGACGAGTTGGAAGCAGGGGGAGGAGGTCATCGCAAGGAGCTAGTGGCGCAGTCAGACAGCATGTAGATTCGGCACCCGGGGTCAGCCAGACAGCACGCCAATCAACGCAAGCTGTTGCCACCACCAGAATGCCGTCCTTGCAAAGCTCAGCAGTGTGGCATTTTTTTTGTGTGTCTGCCTCTGATATCAGCGATGCCATTTGTAACCTGTGCCAAAAGAAACTGAGTCGTGGGAAGTCCAACACCCACCTAGGTACAACTGCTTTGCGAAGGCACATGATCTCACATCACAAACGCCTATGGGATCAACACATGAGTAAAAGCAGCACACAAACTGAAAGCCACCATCCTCCTCCTGGTCCAGCATCTTCAGACACGTCAACCACTGCTGTCCTCCATGCCCCCTATCAACAACCCGCCCCTCCGCCTCTCACCTTCAGCAGTTCCTGCTCGTCACCTGCCCACAGTCAGGTGTCTGTGAAGGAAATGTTTGAGCGCAAAAAGCCAATCTCGCAGAGTCACCCCCTTGCCCGGCGTCTGACAGCTGGCTTGTCGGAACTCTTAGCCCGCCAGCTTTTACCATACAAGCTGGTGGAGTCTGAGGCCTTCAAAAAATTTGTCGCTATTGGGACACCGCAGTGGAAGGTACCCGGCCGAAATTATTTTTCACAAAAGGCAATCCCCAACCTGTACTCTATTGTGGAAAAAGAAATCATGTCACGTCTGGCACACAGTGTTGGGGCAAGGGTCCATCTGACCACTGATAGCTGGTCTGCAAAGCACGGTCAGGGCAGGTATATAACGTACACTGCGCATTGGGTAAACCTGCTGGCGGCTGCCAAGCATGGAATGCGTGGCTCTGCTGCAGAGGAGTTGGTGACACCGCCACGACTTGCAGGCAGGCCTGCTGCCACCTCCTCTACTCCTCCTACTCCATCCTCTATGCTAACCTCCTCGGCTGAGTCCTCTTCTGCTGTTGCGTCTTGCTCCACACCAACTGCACCCCCCCAGCTCCCCAGGGGCTATTCCACATGCCGGATACGACAGTGTCACGCTGTCTTGGGGTTGACTTGCCTGAAAGCAGAGAGTCACACCGGACCAGCACTACTGTCCGCCCTGAATGCACAGGTGGATCAGTGGCTGACCCCGCACCAACTGGAGATCGGCAAAGTGGTGTGTGACAACGGGAGCAATTTGTTGGCGGCATTGAATTTGGGCAAGTTGACACATGTGCCGTGCATGGCACATGTGTTGAATCTGATTGTGCAACGTTTTGTGCAGAAGTACCCAGGCTTACAGGACGTCCTCAAGCAGGCCAGGAAGGTGTGTGGCCATTTCAGGCGTTCCTACACGGCCATGGCGCACTTTGCAGATATTCAGCGGCGAAACAACATGCCAGTGAGGCGCTTGATTTGCGACAGCCCGACACGTTGGAATTCAACACTGCTAATGTTCGACAGCCTGCTCCAACAAGAAAAAGCGGTCAACGAGTATTTGTATGACCGGGGTGCTAGGACAGCCTCTGCGGAGCTGGGTATTTTTTTGCCACGCTACTGGACGCTCATGCGCAATGCCTGTAGGCTCATGCGTCCTTTTGAGGAGGTGACAAACCTAGTGAGTCGCACTGAAGGCACCATCAGCGACATCATCCCATATGTTTTTTTCCTGGAGCGTGCCCTGCGAAGAGTGCTGGATCAGGCCGTAGATGAGCGTGAAGAGGAAGAGGAAGAGTTGTGGTCACCATCACCACCACCAGAAACAGCCTTACCATCGATTGCTGGACCTGCGGCAACACTGGAAGAGGAGTGTGAGGAAGAGGAGTCAGAGGAGGAATGTGGCTTTGAGGAGGAGGAACACCAACCACAGCAGGCATCCCAGGGTGCTCGTTGTCACCTATCTGGTACCCGTGGTGTTGTACGTGGCTGGGGGGAAGAACACACCTTCAATGACATCAGTGAGGACGAGGAATTGGACATGAGTAGCTCGGCATCCAACCTTGTCCAAATGGGGTCTTTCATGCTGTCATGCCTGTTGAGAGACCCTCGTATAAAAAGGCTGAAGGAGAACGACCTGTACTGGGTGGCCACGCTACTAGACCCCCGGTATAAGCAGAAAGTCTGTGACATGTTACCCAATTACCGGCAGTCGCAAAGGATGCAGCAGCTACAAAATAAGTTAAAAACTATGCTCTACACAGCGTATAAGGGTGATGTCACAGCACAACGGGAATCCAACAGGGGAAGAGGTGAAAGTAATCCTCCTCCTACCACCACAACCACGCCGGCAAGGACAGGACGCTTTACAGACGTCTTGTTGATGGAGGACATGCGGAGCTTTTTTAGTCCTATGCATCGCCACAGCCCTTCGGGGTCCACCCTCAGAGAACGACTCGACCGACAGGTAGCAGACTACCTTGCCTTAACTGCAGATATCGACACTCTGAGGAGCGATGAACCCCTTGACTACTGGGTGTGCAGGCTTGACCTGTGGCCTGAGCTATCCCAGTTTGCCATTGAACTTCTGGCCTGCCCCGCTTCAAGTGTGCTGTCAGAAAGGACCTTCAGCGCAGCAGGAGGTATTGTCACTGAGAAGAGAAGTCGCCTAGGTCAAAAAAGTCTTGATTACCTCACGTTTATTAAGATGAATGAGGCATGGATCCCGAAGGGACTGACAGTGGGGGATGCATTTGACTAAAAAAGGCCTGGTGATGACTGAGATGCCTTGGCCTAAAAATGGTCCACACGCTGCTGTATATAATCATTCTCTGCATGCCGGATGACTTACGTGACGTCTCCGCCACCAACTACGGTTCAAGCAGCAATGTTTTAGTGCACTTTCTGCCTTAAAACCTCAATTTTTCAGGCCGCTGCTACAGCAGCGGCTGCAACAATACCTACTTTTTCATGCATGTGTACATGCCTAATTTTTCTGGCCTCTGGTGCTACACTGTGGCTGCAAAAAAACAAAAAACAAAAAAAAAGGCACATACATGTGTCAATTCCCCTTCGTGATCGTTACCTTGTCGTGGTGAAGGGGCTTGCGTATCACAATGAAGCGATCACCTCTAGGATTGTGTTGGCACACCCCAGATGATAAGGTCGTTGCTTCATTGTGTACAGACCAAAAGCGATCCGCAGGATAATTTTTCATAAAAAAAAACATTCATTTTCTTTCATTCTTTCTGCGGAGCTGGGTATTTTTTGGCCGCGTTACTGAATGCTCATGAACAATGGCTGTAGGCTCATGCGTCCTTTTGCGGAGATGACAACCCTGGTGGTCAGTCGAACCCAAGGCAACATCATCGACCTCATCCCATATGCGTTTTTTCTGGAGCGTGCCCTGCGAAGAGTACTGGATCAGGCTGTAGATGAGCATGAAGAGGAAGAGTTGTGGTCCTCATCACCACCAGAAGCAGCCTTGTCGTTGTCAATTGCTGGACCTGTGGCAACGCAGAGAGAGGAGTCTGAAGAAGAGAAGTCAGAGGAGGAAGGTGGCTTTGAGGAGGTGGAATACCAGCCACAGCAGGCGTCCCAGGGGGCTTGTTCTCACCTTTCGGGGACCCTTGGTGTTGTATGTGGCTGGGTGGAGGAAGAGACCTTCAATGATGTCAGTGAGGACAAGGAACGGGACATGGCTAGCTTGGTATCCAACCTTGTGCAAATTGGGAGTTTGCGGTTGTGCAAATGGACTGACTGACTGTTAAACGGGGAGTTTGGTCTGTCAGAGTTTGGTCTGTCACTGTGAAGCGGGCAACGGGCGTAACCCTTACACTACTTGACCGATAAAACATCATACCTGATCGTATTCACACACTGGATGTTTTAGTGCTGGTTTACACTGCCGCTACCACTAAAGTAGCGTCGCTTCCAGTGCGACTTTGGCGCGACTTAGCGCGACTTTGGCGCGACCTCATCGCGAGGTGACTTTTTATTTGGCCAATCACAATATCATGTTTTGTTACCGTCACCTAATTTCCTTTTCCTGTTTTTTGTTTTACATATTTCCCCATGTGTGCAGTGTTGTCTGTGTCATAGCTCAACTGATAGGCATGTTTGCCTTGGCATATCATATTTCAGCTTGCCAGAAAGAAAAAAAGACAGCTGGAAAGACACTGCATTAGTTTTCTACTAAAAATCATAAGAAAAATGCTGTTTTTTTTGGGTTGTGGACATACTACAGAGCTGAAACTTGACAGGTACACTTTTTAGACCCCCCAGACACTAAATACAAAAAATGACATGCCTGCCTAAAAAAATGCCCGATAAATGCCTGCAAGAGAAAAAGACAGCCGCAGAGAAGCCGTATTCCTGAAAATATAAGAAAAATGCTGTTTTTTAGGGGTTCTGGACATGCTACAGATCTGAAACTTGACAGGTACACTTTTGTGACCCCCCAGACACTAAATACAAAAAATGACATGCCTGCCTAAAAAAATGCCCGATAAATGCCTGCAAGAGAAAAAGACAGCCGCAGAGAAGCCGTATTCCTGAAAATATAAGAAAAATGCTGTTTTTTAGGGGTTCTGGACATGCTACAGATCTGAAACTTGACAGGTACACTTTTGTGACCCCCCAGACACTAAATACAAAAAATGACATGCCTGCCTAAAAAAATGCCCGATAAATGCCTGCAAGAGAAAAAGACAGCCGCAGAGAAGCCGTATTCCTGAAAATATAAGAAAAATGCTGTTTTTTAGGGGTTCTGGACATGCTACAGAGCTGAAACTTGACAGGTACACTTTTGTGACCCCCCAGACACTAAATACAAAAAATGACATGCCTGCCTAAAAAAATGCCCGATAAATGCCTGCAAGAGAAAAAGCCAGCCGCAGAGAAGCCGTATTCCTGAAAATATAAGAAAAATGCTGTTTTTTAGGGGTTCTGGACATGCTACAGAGCTGAAACTTGACAGGTACACTTTTGTGACCCCCCAGACACTAAATACAAAAAATGACATGCCTGCCTATAAAAATGCCCGATAAATGCCTGCAAGAGAAAAAGCCAGCCGCAGAGAAGCCGTATTCCTGAAAATATAAGAAAAATGCTGTTTTTTAGGGGTTCTGGACATGCTACAGAGCTGAAACTTGACAGGTACACTTTTGTGACCCCCCAGACACTAAATACAAAAAATGACATGCCTGCCTAAAAAAATGCCCGATAAATGCCTGCAAGAGAAAAAGCCAGCCGCAGAGAAGCCGTATTCCTGAAAATATAAGAAAAATGCTGTTTTTTAGGGGTTCTGGACATGCTACAGAGCTGAAACTTGACAGGTACACTTTTGTGACCCCCCAGACACTAAATACAAAAAATGACATGCCTGCCTAAAAAAATGCCCGATAAATGCCTGCAAGAGAAAAAGCCAGCCGCAGAGAAGCCATATTCCTGAAAATATAAGAAAAATGCTGTTTTTTAGGGGTTCTGGACATGCTACAGAGCTGAAACTTCACAGGTACACTTTTTAGACCCCCCAGATGCTAAATCCAAAGAAATTTTTTATTTTTATTTTTTTTTAATTTTTCCAATAATTGGCTCTCTATCAAAAAATTATAATTTTTAAGAACTTTTTTTTGCGTGATCCCTCTCCGGCATGCCACAGTCCAGGTGTTAGTCCCCTTGAAACAACTTTTCCATCACTATTGTGGCCAGAAAGAGTCCCTGTGTGTTTTAAAATTCGCCTGCCTATTGAAGTCTATGGCGGTTCGCCCGGTTCGCCGGTTCGCGAACATTTGCCGATGTTCGCGTTCGCCGTTCGCGAACCGCGAATTTTAGGTTCGCGACATCACTAATAAAAGGTTGTCCATTTCTCTTATGTAATCTTTCTTGTGTAACAGGACAATACCTCCCCCCTTATCTGCAGGTCTTACTATCAGCTCTTTATTTTCACACAATTCTTTTACGCCTTTATTTAAATCATGTTGTGATTTCTTTTCCGCTTCTTTTGCCTCTAATTCTTTAATCACCAGGTCCCGGAAAATAGTCACTTGTTGACTGTGTAAACCTGGAGGGTTGAATAGTGAAGCATTTCTTAATACCGAAGGTATTGAAGAAGTTGGCTGGTATGAGACGTAATTTCTCTCCCCTGCTTTCGAGAGGAAATGTCTCTTGACATTTAATTTCCTCACGAATTTGTGGATGTCCACAAAAGTTTCGAACTTATTCATGGCTTGTTTTGGGGCATATTTGAGTCCTTTACTCAAAGTGTGTTCTTCAGACTTCGTTAATTCGATGCCACTCAAATTAAATATGCCCTGTGTGTTAATGGGACCTTTATTCTTTTTAGAGCCACCCCTATTTCCTCTTTTATTTATTTTCTTTTTTTGCCTTTCTTGTGGCCTTGTCCTAAAAAATTCTTCTTATTCTTAATGGGTTTTTCACTTCGTGGGGTATCAAAAATATCTTCTCTAGTTTCATACCTTTCATTCCTCAAAGGTTCAAACCTGTTTTGGGAATTTTGAGGGTAGAACCTGGGAGTATGTGGAGAATCGGAATAGTTGCCCATATAGTCCATCGGGACCCTTTTAGGAGATCTAGATCTTCTAGATTGTCTTTCTCTGGAATAATGTCCATGTTCTTGTTCTCTCCTATATGGTTCTGGACCCCCCGAACGGGAGCTTTCCCTTTTCTTTTCTGCTTTCTTCTTCCCTTTATTGTTGGATGAATTCTCCTTTAAAGGTTTATGTTTTTGAGGATAATTCGAAGTCTTGACTTCCATAGTACTTTTGGAAGTAGAAGCTTCTTGGTTATCCACTTTTTTGATTATTGTTGTAGTTACCCCTTTAGTTTCTCTAAAACCCAAAGGAACATTGCTTATTTCCACCGTATTATCATTCGTAGTACTTTCCATTTTTTCTGTTTCTTCTTCAATTTCCATATTAAATTGCCATTTGAAGACTCTAGCCGCTTGGTAGTCTTCTAGGTCTCTGAAATATTTTTTCCTTTTCTTCTTCTTTTGTTCTTCTTCTTCAATTGCTAATATTTCCCGAAGTTCCTGATTATATATTTTGTATGCCTCTTCTTGTACAAAAGATGAGAGTTTCTCTTTGATTTCCAAGATTTCTTTATTTAATTTTAGAACTTTCTTCCTCCTTTTGTCTATGAGAAAGTTCAAGAGGCTCATACTGGCCCCATTAAAAAATTGAAACCATTCCATAACATCTGAGTCGCCCTGGTCAGGGGCGATGTTCCATCTCAGACTTCTGGGTACCAATTTATCTTGGACATACTTTTCTAAAAACACTATATCCCAGGATGCATGTAGCTCCGCTACCATAATATTTTTGAGTCTCATAAATATGCCTCTTAGATCCGTGGGTTCAAAAAGTGTTTTTTCAAAGATGTCTTCTACTATGAGTTTGCGAGTACTATGGTACTCAAAGACATCCATATTAATCTGCTGCTACCCTGGTATTGTTAATGTAAATGTTGAAAGAAAGGGGTGCGCTGATTGAGTGAAAGGCTGCAACCAGATGATAGGCAGTGTAAATGTTTAAAAGTGATGGTGCGCTTTTCTAAATGGGTGAAAAAATCATATATTAAAACAATATATAAAAAATATAAAGGATGAAAACCCAAATATCACAGTGATGGGTGAATGAAGTGTTAAATCAATAAATGAAGTCTTAAAAAACATTCAATGTGACTCCAACAAATAAACTACTCAAATGAAAGTCCATTAAATAATGTGGTCCAAAGTAATGGAAAATGGTGAAAAGAATCCAAATATAAATCAAGGTGATGATAAGGTGTTCCCTCCACCTGGTGAAATGCCTCCTTACCCGGCGGAAAGAAGGTAAGTGCCTGATAATAATGATTCACATGTAGATAAAGCCAGTGTCCTAATTCCACCTGCACACGTGCACGGTCACCCGGGTGATAGGTAAATACAAGCCTCTTACCAGATGTAAGAGACAATCAAGCCTCTAAATATCTTGGGCATGAGGATGCTTCCTTAACACAATGGATGGATAGAATCGTTTCCACTTTCTTCCCTCTGTACAAGCCAACGTATGTCTCCTATTCCTTAGGGTGAGTAGAGTATACTCCCCACGATGTTCCAATGCACATGAAAGAACAGATGGGACTGATAGTGCATTACCTTTATAAACAATTTATTGTGTGTAGACTTGCACTTACAGTTAAGTTGAACGGTTACGAGCAGATTATCAAACAGTTACAGGCTGAGGATCTCTGGGTGCATCGGGTCCGGCTGCAGCACGGACCGCCGATGACGCAATGACGGCACGCCTCCCTCCTGACGCGTTTCCTCCAATAGGGCTTCGACTTGAGATGGGAGATAGGCGCGCGCCGTCATTTCCGCCAATTTATGCAGGTTAGTGTTATCTTCCTCTTCCGGTGTCCGCAGAGAATGTCCCGAGCGCCGGAAGTGTCTCTTTTTTTCACAGATAGTGTTTATACTATAAGAGTGACTTATATTATCACTTTTACTGTATTCTTCAAGAGATGATAATAATTTAAGTGATATTTAGCGCTCGGACTTCTATTATACTGCATCCATTAACGTCTTAAAGAGGAATTTGACACCGGAGAAGGATATTAACTACTTCCTGTTTACAAATCGTTTAAACCCTCTACATAACTTACAAATCAATGAGTTTATATAAGAATTTAAACCTTTTACTAAAATAAAAAAAACATAATTTTTACCGTTTACTAAAATAAAAAAAACATAATTTTTGAAAAAAAAATATAAAAAAATGTTTACTAAAAAAAAAAACATAATTTTTGATAAAAAAATATAAAAAAATGTTTACTAAAAAAAAAAAACATAATTTTTGAAAAAAAAAATATAAAAAAATGTTTACTAAAAAAAAACCCATAATTTTTGAAAAAAAATATAAAAAAATGTTTACTAAAAAAACAAAAAACAAAACATTTTTTGAAAAAAAATATAAAAAAATGTTTACTAAAAAAAAACATAATTTTTGAAAAAAAATATAAAAAAATGTTTACTAAAAAAAAAAAAAAGATTTTTGAAAAGAAAAAAATTTTTTTTTAATAAAAATAAAAATAAAATAATTGTATGTTGCACGTTGCAACACAAATGTTACATTTGAAATTTTGTTCATTATATTATATATTTTAATAATATATTTTTTTGACGCTACAGTTGGTAGACACCTACATGTGTTATTAAAAAGAGTTTATCTTTTATTACCAAAGTTTTCTTTTTGGTGTACACATCGAATGTCTTTTGTGTTGTATTTGTTTAGTTGCGTGGTGTGGTCTGTAATTGTTAGCATGTTGGCTTTGGTTTATGTTATCCTTGAGACTTGTTTTGAAGCTCCATTTGAAGGGAGACCTTTTCTTGGGTCATTATGTGAACATTGAGTTTTCCAAATTTAAATGAAATCAAAAGTTTGGAGATAGAGAAGCACGTGTGTATAAATGCCTACATTAACCAGGGCCCTTACTTGGCCACCAACACTCCTAAAAAACCAAAGATCAAACACAAACTAATCATTTTGCAGAAAATTTAATTGCATCACCAAAAGAAAACACTATAATAAATCATATTGTGCCACCCTCAAATTAAACCAAAAAATGGCCCCACAAATTGGCCAATGTAACAATCATTAACAAAAATAACACAAATAAATAAAAAAAGATCAAATTAAGTTGGTGGTGGTGGTGGTGGTGGTGACTGATGCAGTGTGGTGAACACTGGAAAGGTTCCAGCCATCAAATGTTGGGCCAATAATCCAATCTGCTCTTGGGTCAGCCTTAGAGTTGTGGTATAGTGGCCCATTATGAGCAGATCTTGTGCATGAGGCTGCTGCTGATGCAGGGTGGTAAACCCTGGAAATGTCCCAGACATAAGATCTTGTGCCAATAGTCCAATCTGCTCTGTGCTCAGCCTCAGAATTTGGGGATAGTGTGCCATTACCAGTAAATTTGTTAGCTGCTGCCCCGAGGCTATTTGATGCTGCTGGTGGTGCAAGGGTTGTGAAGATGTGTGGGGAGTGGTGGTTGATTGGTTGTTGTGGTCCACGGTGCGGGGGGAAATGGCATATGGGGCTGTTGACAAAGGGTGACGGCCTGGGTAGGAGTGAAGTTCTAAAGGTGTGTAGGGAGTGTAGTCAAATGGAATGGGCATTGTGGAACCAGTGCGCAATGAGGTTGTGCAGGAGGATTGCTCATTGAGGGGTGTGGGAGTCCGAACGGAGTGTGAAGTGCTAGGAGTGGCTACAGGAGGAATTGTCCCATCCCCAGCTGCCTGACAAGTGGCCAACACTGGCATTACCCTCCCACTACCACAACCTGCAGTGGCAGGTGAGTGAGATGTTTGGGAGGGCTCTGCCAATGGGGCATCTTCAGATCCAAACAGGCATTGGCGTGTGGCCAGCACCTGAGTGTCAACACTTTGCCGATCCCGTTGATGCTGGTCTGCTAAACTTACCAAGCTGTTACGCATATCCTGTTGAACCTGTACCATTGTTGCTACAGATTCCTGTATGAGCCCGAGCAGACGTACTACCTCAGTAGATTGCTGAGTACGCCTCCTTAACTCATTTTGGATCCGATACTCGTCAAGCAGCCTCTCAGCTACATCTAGCATAGATGGACGAGGTTGGGTAGGTGACAATCCCTCTGCATCGAAGGCTACCTGAAAGCAGAAGAAATAGACCAAATCATTATCAAACATCATGACTAAATAGTTCAGATTAGTTTGACAACTTAACACCCCAAGCAGAACGTAGAAAAGTTTGATGTGCTTCTAATAAGTACTTGTTCATTGTAATATTATCCAAGCTAGCAACACTTCTGATAATGGGTACATATTATATTGGTAGGACTAATATGACAAAGGCAAAAAAGTTTCGACATGAAGGTGTTCCCAATTAACCCTGGTGTGGTAGGTTGTTTATGCTTTTGGTAAATCTGTTACTACACCAATGACTTTCTACATCTACGTATGTTGTCTAAAATCTCGCCATCAATCGGCTACAGGACAACCCAACAAAACGATACACATGAATTTGGACCTGGAAAATCAAAGACTGGCCGGACTTTAAAGGTCCTGGATGTTTTTGGAACATTAGTGGCACACCAAATTATAACATAATTCCCTGATGTTCAAGATCGAAATCTTGTTGTGCTGGTGCATCGTCAGAATGTCATAGCACTAATTTAACACACACAATGTAAGCCACATCTAGCCCAAAATCATTACTACCATTGAAATGTTACATGTGCACCTTGTTCCCTTATATCACATACCACAGCACTGGATGCAGAATCGTCGCCAGCTCCTGATCCAACTCCAGCTGCTACGTCAAGAGGGGCCTGATGTTCTTTGAAAAAAAAAAAAAAACATGTTTAGTACATAACCTTAGGCAGTAATGATTATGGCCAGATTGCCCTCCTAGCTTCAGGAATGAAGCATTGAGGCCAAACATTCAAAAGTGCTTTCCTGGGCTCATAGGACACTTGCTAAACCCTCACAAAGGTTAAGAAGGCTTGGTCTGAATACTAATGACGGCACCCATTAATGCTGTCAATGGTGTTTTGCAGGGTAAACATCTAAAAGGCAACACTCTTTCAAAAGAAAAAACACGTGTGTTAAGTGGTCAAAGAGCAGAAGAGGCTGCAAAGAATTTGAAAAAAACACATAAGAAAACGCATATGGGCACAAATCACACGAGGCCCTCCAAACACTTACCTAATGGCACAAACACAGTGGTGGTGGTGGTGGTGGTGGTGGTAGTTTTCAAAGAGCAGAAGAGGCTGCAAAGAATTTGAAAAAAACACATAAGAAAACGCATATGGGCACAAATCACACGAGGCCCTCCAAACACTTACCTAATGGCACAAACAAAGTGGTGGTGGTAGAGGTCAAAGAGCAGAAGAGGCTGCAAAGAATTTGAAAAAAACACATAAGAAAACGCATATGGGCACAAATCACACGAGGCCCTCCAAACACTTACCTAATGGCACAAACACAGTGGTGATGGTGGTGGTGGTGGTGGTGGTGGTAGTGGTCAAAGAGCAGAAGAGGCTGCAAAGAAATTGAAAAAAACACATAAGAAAACGCATATGGGCACAAATCACACGAGGCCCTCCAAACACTTACCTAATGGCACAAACAGACTTGGTGGGGGTGGTGGTGTAATCTTTTATAGGCCAAAGGAGGCTGCAAACATTAAACATACATGAGAAATCGCATGACCTACATACGTGCACATAATAAATTACAGTTATCAGGAAAGCAAAAATGGTGTCTTTGGAAGCTGGGAAGGTAAGGAGGCAGGATTAGATGCCAAATCTAGACTGCACACCTTTAACAAACATGAGAAAACACATGTCAAAACCACATGCACATGGGGCCAACTGCCAATGATTAAAAGACACTTGAGGGGTTCACAAGCTATTGTGGGTTGGAGGGGATTCACCATAGACAACTTAAGCACACCCAAGATAAGTACAAATTCTCTCCTTCAGTAAACAATAACGGTGAGCAAGAACACACAAACAGACAGATCTATATATATATATATATATATTTTGGGAGAGAGAGAGATACAATTGTCTTACCTCAAGATAATGTACGTTGTGGGTCACAGGGTCTTGCTAGCACATAAGAAACATCGATCTATAACATCCAGCAGCCATATTGGCCATGTGCTCCTTTTATAGCTAGCTCACAGGTGTGATAATTAGCGGCCGTTTCTATATATATCTGCGCATTCGCGAATTTGCGCGTTCAAAATGGAGGACGATATCCCAGACGCATTAGATGGTGCAATGTTGGCATTCATCGGTGCCTTGTTTGAGGAGGCCCTAGCACAGGAGGCAGCAGAAGGTGGGGAAGCAGCAGCAGCACTTCCAGCAGCACCTCCAGTCCGTGTGCCCTTACCTCGCCAGCCACGCATTTTTGCTCCAAGGATCTATTTGGACAAGCTGCGGGATTCTGATGTCAGGAGGAAGTTCCGGCTCGAGCGAGGAACTATTCTCCACCTCTACCAGCTCATAGCAGACAAAATTGAACCGGACACACAGCGCGGCCATGCAGTGCCCGGCATGGCCAGATTGCTGGCCACTTTGTATATTTTAGGGCGTGGCAGCTTCCAAGCCACTTCAGGAAGTATCATGGGCATTAGCCAGCCCACAGTTTCAAGGGTGTTCATGTTGGTCATTAATGCCATAGTCGATATAGTGCCCAATTTTATCCACTGGCCACAGAATGAAAATGAGTGGAATGAAGTCAAGTTGGGTTTCTACCTGCGGGCACACATGCTGCAAATACTAGGGGCAATTGATGGCACCCACATAGCCATTAGGCCACCAAGGAGCCACGAAGCCGCAATCAGTACCACTCCCTGAACGTCCAATTCGTTTGTGACGCCAAACAGCGCATCATGAGTGTCAACACTGGTCACCCAGGGTCGTGCCATGATTCCAGTATGTTACGAACCAGTACTCTGTACGAGGCGTTTGAAAGTGGCCAAATGCCCCAAGGGTGGCTTATTGGTAAAGTATTTTGTCTTAACAACATAAACTGTAAGATTACATAGACATAGGAATAAGCTACATCGGTGTACACCCTGATTTAAGCAAAGCCTACCTAAAATGGATGTGTTAGGAGTTGGCAGGCTGTTCACACACAACTAGATCAGCAGCTTAGCAGCTCACAAAAGAAAGATTTCCAAAGTTGTCTTTGAGTCAAATGAAGGTGGTTAACCAATGTGTAAATGGTGTCCTCTAGCCACCCAAACAAAACCTACAAATGATTCCAATGGTATTGCCATATCCCCAAAGTACTTTGCATAAGTGAGTCAATATTGGTTTCCTCACTCTAGTTGCAGATATATTCCAGAAGTAAGACCTAGGCTAATGTAATAGGAACAAAATAGGGGCCAAGTTGGAACTTGCAAGAGAAACACACCACTTTGTGTGTCCTTTTTCCCATTTGTATTAGTGATTTAGGCAGTTAGACAGAGTTGAGATGTTTCATATGAGTTTTTGCAAACAGACGAGCAGGTTGTTTAGTAGAATGCATAATTGTCTCACATTTTGAGGAGTCATCTAAAGTCACATGATATGAAGAACTAATGTATATTTTTCTTTTTTTTCAGGGGATGCTGGTTACCCACAGCTGACGTGGCTGATGGCTCCAATCAGGTACCCCCAGGGCCCAGCAGAAATGAATTACAACAGGGCCTTGCGGAGAAGCTGGAGTATCATCGAGTTGACCATAGGTCTTCTCAAATCCCGGTTTCTCTGCTTGGCCCGGCCTTGGGGTGAACTCCTGTACTCTCCTACAAAGGCTTCCAAGATCATCCTGGCGTGCTGCGTGTTGCACAACATGTGCGTTGCCCGGGATGAATCTTGGGAGCTGACGGAGGAGAGGGAGCCAGAGGTCCGTCAGCCGGCGGCCCCCAGGCGGCGGAGCACCGCTGCAGGTTTTGCCACCCGGAATACCCTGGTTGCTAGCCACTTTACATGTAAGTACTGTAACCGGTCAAGATAGGGCATATGTATTAATTTGCTAGTTAGCAGAGGTGCCACTCACAGGGAGACAGAGGGTAATTATCATCTGCCAATGACACTTGCCATTGTAGATAAAGTGTAGTCAACATTGGTAAAATTGTGTTACTTGAGCAAAAACATGCACCTCTAACCATAAACATGTTGGTATTGTGAATAGTGGAAAGGGCTGAGAAGAGCTGGCAGGTGTTTAGTTGTGTCTATGCCACCTGTGTAGTTATTGATAACATGAACGGCTGCTTGGTATCTTATGGTGTTCTAATTTTCCAGAACGTGAACATCTTGGAATCATGGCATGTACCATGAGAAGCCTGTGGTGATGGGCTGTCTGGCGTCACAGGTGTGTATTCAAATGTTTGCATTAATGATTTCTGGTTTGTGTAAGTTGGCAGAAAATGTGTTATTTCACTCGTGATGTCGAAATTAAATGAAGTTCAGAATGAAGCAAACAGGCATTAAGATGTGATTTTCATAATGAAATGTCTTATCCTTTGTTTTATTTTTCCAGGAGTGGTACTGCTTGCGGTTGTAGCTGGTAGAAACCCACCTTGATGGACTCCACTCATCTTCTTTTGTGGTCAGTGGATATTTGGTAAGGCACATGGCCAAAAGCAGCATCGATGACCAACATGAACACCCTGGAACTTACAAAGTGGCTTGGAAGCTGACCAGCAACCTGGCCATGCCTGTCCCCTATGAGCTGGTAGAGGTGCAGAATGGATTCTGAACTCTGCATGAAGTTGGGGAAGACATCAGAATCCCGTAGCCATGGAGCAAAGATCGTGGGCTGGCGCTGTAAAGGCACACAGACTGGAGACTGACAATATTATCTTGCTGCATCCCTCCTTATGCTGTCATTCTAGAATAAATAAAGACTTTTGATTGGAACATGTGTTTTTTGTTTTGTGTGGGTGCCTACAGACAAAAGGGCCATACACACTGTAAGATTTAGAGAAGACTTTATCCTTCAGATTGACATTTTCTATGTAGTGCAAGGGCCTGCCTGATTGCATACAAATTGAAAGTGTTGAGGTTTGACCTCATATTATATGGTTTGGTTAAGTCTACAGGAAAAAGTCTTGAAAAATTCTTAGTGTATGGCCCATTAAGCTGCCAAGGCCGGAGCTTTTCACTTTGCATGCTGCTTGTACTGGTGATGTGAGGGGTTGGAATGTAGAGTAGGGATGTGACAGTGTTGTGTTGAGGTGTGAGGCAAATGTAGTGTTGGACTATGAGGGTCTGTGTTGTTGAAATATGGAGAGAGTCCAATATCAGACACCTATGTTTATTGGTCAAGAAATTGTAAGAACCATGGTAAATATGTAAAGAATTGCATCTCGAGAAAACTAGGACCACACTCATAAAATCAAAATTGTGTTGGTTCCATTAATGTGCTTGAAATTTGGGTAGGACACCCCCCCCCCTCCACCCCCCCCCCCCCCCCAAATTCGAGATAGTTTAAAAAAACTCTAAAAAAAATTAGAGTGAAAAGAGATCCCAAGTGTAGTGATTGTTGGGATTTGAACCCATGACGTTGTTAACTGCAGTGAAGTTGCAAAGCACTTAGCTATTGTGCAGAATAAAGCTGTTTGGTGAAAAAAAAGGAGTGTTAAGGCTAAAAAGCACATATAGCTAAAGTACTAAACATTGTATGGAATCTGGGAAGAAGACCATGGTAAAATTGTGAGGTTTCATCTTGACCTGAAGTAGTGTAGGGGTTTGGTCACTTGCCTTTGCTACTTTCAATCATAAGATCGATTCAACACACAGACAAGATCTTAAAATGCTGTAAGTTTGCAAGCGCTTCTGAGTGTAACATTATTTAGCAATATATATGATGTAATCCGTTACATTTTTGAAATATAAACAAAAAAAGAAAATAAAAAAGTTAGGTGGAGATGGTAAGCCTCGAACCTACAGCAGAGGGAGATGAATTACAGACGTGATGTGTGCACTAATCCACTAGCCCACATCGCTATGTGAAACTGCTATAAGCACAAATACATAAGTATGCTCATTTGCGAAGCCGCGATCGTAAGTGAATACCGCTGACGGCGGAATTCATTATTGCTGTTTCACTAGCCAATTCACCGCAGCGCTAGTTAATTGATTTGAAAGCGGCGAAACTGAAACACGTCATGGATGTCTGAAGCTGCAGTTTCCTTAAATCCGGCCGCCCGTGTCATTTCTTTGGTGTTGTCACATCAAAAAATATAATAAAATATTTACAAAAATGTGAGGGGTGTACTCACTTTCGTGAGATACTGCAGTATTGTACGCTTACAGAAAACACTGGGTCTGTATATGAGTGCCAAAAAAACAGAACTCCTCCATTAATAAACTGACATCAATATATATAATGTCTCCACCAGGCTTCAAGAGGAACTTGTCAGACCACCGCCAGACCACAGAGGCTGTATACATTCCCACCCCATCCTCTGCTCTCAAAGGAATGTGCAGGGCAGGGAAGATTTACTGCACCTGCCGAAGAGAATCACTGTCACATGTGAACACAGTAGCCGAGCTTCTGCCATGACAGTTGTTAGCAACCAGAACAGGGTTGGCTGAAAAAAAGCCCTGGTCACAGGGAAGCCGGACTGAATTGCAGAGAAAGCGATGTTGTAAGCGAGGTTCGGGCTGCTGTTGATCTGTGTTTTGGTTCTATATCGAGGAAGGGGCTTGGAGCTGCAGCTCCAAAAGCCCCTATGTTAATCTCCTGCCTCTGGTTAAAGGTAAAAATGTATCATAGGCTCTGATTGTGCAGTCTCTGAATGAGGGGCAGTTTTACCTAGACACATCGCTTTCACTTATCCAAAGTGGTGATCGAATGCCTGGGTGGGCTGTGCAAGTTTGGATTATGAGAGTTGTTGTGCTTCCTCATTGATCCAAACTACAGGAAAGCAGACTCAGACTGTATATTCGGTGGTATCAGTGGACTTACTGACTGGGGCTTCTACCCTGTTGCATTTGAGGCTAAATTACCCTTTGAACTTAGAACTTTGACCCATGACACAGCCATCAGGTGGAACGGGATAGCCCATTAAAACATTTCAGCACATGGACTTACCCCCTACCCTATAAATAGACCTGAGCTGTCGGCCATTTCACATCCTGCTTTTTGCCAGCGTAGGGAGAGGTTGTCTGTGCTCATGAGGGAGAGATTGCCAGACACAAATAGCTCTGTGACGATCCAAAAAAGTCCTTTTCAGGGCTGGTATTTCGGTATAGGTCTACTAGTATCTTTTAGGTTAGGGGCAGGTATCCAGTCGGTGCTTTAGGGGCAGTTTGAGATCGGCAGCAGTCACACAAATCGCTCTGTTAATGTCCACAAAAGTCCTTTAAAGAGCTGGTATTTCGGTATAGGTCCAGTCTCTTTTCAGGTTAGGGGCAGGTATCCAGTCTGTGCTTAAGGGGCAGTTAGAGAGATCGGCTGCATTCACACAAATCGCTCTGTTAATGTCCACAAAAGTTATTTAAAGGGCTGCAAACTTTTTGCTATTGCTGTGCAGTGCACTAAAAAGGGGAGGGGGAGGGGGGTAATCCACAGTATAATATACTTTGTAGAAAGCATATTATAGTGGATTAGTAGTATTATTGTGCACTGTGCAGCATTGTGACAGGTGTGGTAACTGAGCGTTGCTGCAGCAATACTACAAACAGTGCCAAACTCCCTGGCCAATTTTTTAAACAACTGGTGTGATAGACCAGTGGCCCCCCAATACCACATATTGAAGTGGGGTGTTATCTGAGTATACTTTTACAAGTGTATTTGTGTCCTTCAACAATATTGCCTCTTTTGCTGAGTTAAGTCTGGTACACACAGTGCCAAACTCACTGGCCAATTTTTTCAACAACTGGTGTGATAGACCAGTGGCCCCCCCAAAACAACATATTGAAGTGGGGTGTTATCTGAGTATACTTTTACAAGTGTATTTGTGTCCTGCAACAATATTGCCTCTTTTGCTGAGTTAAGTCTGGTACACACAGTGCCAAACTCATTGGCCAATTTTTTCAACAACTGGTGTGATAGACCAGTGGCCCCCCCAAAACCACATATTGAAGTGGGGTGTTATTTAACAGTGTACTTTTCTAAGAGTGTATTTTAGTCCTGCAACAATATTGCCTCTTTTGCTGAGTTAAGTCTGGTACACACAGTGCCAAACTCACTGGCCAATTTTTTCAACAACTGGTGTGATAGACTAGTGCCCCCCCCCCAATACCACATATTGAAGTGGGGTGTTATTTAACAGTGTACTTTTCTAAGAGTGTATTTTAGTCCTGCAAAAATTTGGCCTCTCTTGCTGTGTTGACTGTGCTACACACAGTGACAACAGTTACTGGCCAATTATTTGTAGAACTGTTGTAATAAACCCGTGGCCCCCCCAATACCACATATTGAAGTGGGGTGTTACCTTTTACAAGTGTATTTGTGTCCTGCAACAATATTGCCTCTTTTGCTGAGTTAAGTCTGATACACACAGTGCCAAACTCCCTGGCCAATTTTTTCAACAACTGGTGTGATAAACCAGTGGCCCCCCAATACCACATATTGAAGTGGGGTGTTATCTACCTTTTTCCAGATATACTGCGATTCTCTAGAGACTTTTGTCACAGGGTAATTAAAAAACATGACAGGCAGAGGAAGAGGCAGACACGTACGCAGGGGTGGTAGGGGTAGGGCAGGAGCAGTAGGCCGGAGCCAAACTGTGAAGTTTCAAAAGTCGCGTGCAATTACGTCAAAGGACGCACCAGACTTGGTTGAGTGGCTCACTCAGCCTTCCTCTTTTGCACCCTCCTCATCCTCTCTATCTGCCGTCGTCACGTAGTTCTGGAAAAAGGCAGGCTTCTGTGGTCCAAATGTTGGAGCGGAAAAAAATGATGACGCCAGATAACCTTCTCACCCAACGTTTGACTGCTGGCTTGTCGGAACTGATAGCCCACCAACTACTGCCATATCAACTGGTGGACTCGGAGGCCTTTCGGAAATTTGTGGCCATTGGAACACCACAATGGAAGGTCCCAGGCAGGAAATATTTCTCGCAGAAGGGCATTCCAGAGCTGTATGGCCATGTTCAGCGGCAAGTGAACACAGTGTTGGTGCCAAGATACATCTGACCACAGACACATGGTCTAGCAAACACGGGCAGGGAAGGTATATCACTTTTATTGCCCACTGGGTGAACCTTCTGAGGGCCGTCAAGCATGTAACCCGTGGCACCCGTTTAGATTTAGTTGTACCGCCACGGATTGCAAGCAGGCCTGCCTCTTCTTCTCCTCCTCCTCCCTCTCCTCCTCGGCTGACTCCTCCTTTTCCGCTGCTACCGTCTCTTCCACTGCGCCGCCCAAGATCCCCAGAACCTATTCCACATGCCAGGTGAGACCTTGCCATGCTGTGCTGCGTCTGTTGTGCCTGGAAGCCAAGAGCCACACTGGTCCTGCACTCCTTTCAGCTTTGCGTTCACAGGCAGATCAGTGACTGACACCGCTGAATTTGACAGTTGGTAACGTAGTGTGCGGCAACGGTGCCAATCTGCTGAGCGCGCTGAAACAGGGAAAAATAACACACATGCCATGCATGGCACACGTCCTGAACTTGGTGGTGCATCAATTCCTTGGCAAATACCCTGGGGTCCAGGACGTCTTGCGGCAGGCCACGAAATTCTCGGGCCATTTCCGAAGATCTCACACAGCCATGGCTCGCCTTTCTGACATTCAGCGGCGACACAACCTGCCCCTCAGGCGTCTTATTTATGACTGCCCGATGCAATGGAACTCAACGTTGCATATGCTTGATAGGCTGCTTCACCAGAAACGTGCAGTTAGCAACTACCTTTACGAATTCTGCGGCAGGACAGATTCTGGGGAGCTTGGGTTTTTTCCACCTTGCCAGTGGCTGCTGATGCGCGACGCATGCAGACTTCTGCAGCCATTTGATGAGATCACCAAACTGGTCAGTCACGGCCAGGGCGCCATAAGTGATATCATACCTTACGCCTTCTTTCTGGAGCGTGCATTGCGCCGTGTCATTGATCAAGCCATCGAGGAGCAGGAGCAGGAGCATGAGGAAGTCGCAATGTTGGATGAATTCCCAGGGGGTGCTACTCCATCTGAGACAAATCAACAGCAGGAGTCTGAAGAGGAGTCAGAGGAGGATGGTGCTGGGGGGGATGAGGAGGAGCGAGAAGAGCATGCTTTAAACCTTTCTGGGATCCCTGGTGTTATCTGTGGATAGGGGGAGGAGAATGAGGACGACATTATCCTGGATGATGAGCTGGAAGCATGCCACTACACCGCTTCCAGTTTAGTGCGAATGGGGGCCTTCATGCTCCAGTGTTTTAAGGGGGACCCCCATATAAAATGAATAAAGGCCAAGGACCAGTACTGGGTGGCAACATACTTAGACCCCCCGGTACAAACATAAAATGGCGGAAATGTTACCACAATCACAGAGGGCGGTCAGAATGCAGCGCTTCCAGGTCTTGCTGCGGGAAATGCTGCATTCTGCTTTTGTGTGCACTGGCAGAGGAATTTCCAGTCACAGAGAGACATTTGCGGGTAGCAATCCAACAGCGCCTGCAGGAAGAGGGCGGTTTGAAGATGTCTTGGTCACTTCACTTACTTCTGTATACTGTGAATGCCTAATGTACCTCCAGCCATCAAATACTATGTTCTTAGCTGTCAGGTTAACACATGTGGGCTAATTTTTGGGGTCTTTTATGGCCGACACTTACTTCTGTATCATGTGAATGCCTAATGTACCTTCAGCCACAGAATACAGCATTCTTAGCTGTCAGGTAAACCCATGTGGGATAATTTCTGGGGCCAATACTGGCCGACACTTACTTCTGTATCCTGTGAATGCCTCATGTACCTTCAGCCACAGAATAATACGTTCTTAGCTGTCAGGTAAACGCATATGGGCTAATTTTTGGGGCCTGGAATGGCCGACACTTATTTCTTTATCCTGTGAATGCCTCATTTTTCAGACTGGAATGGAAAATCAATGGGTCTGTAAAGGTTCCGCCAAATTGTGGAATGGATGGGGACCCATTTTACAGATGTGTGAATGGACCCTATATGTATTAGACATGTATTTACCGGCTGCTGTCAGTTCTGGCTGATATATAAAAAAAAATTAATAATTTTTTGCTGTAAAAAAATAAATAAATTTAGGGCAACTTTTCCAATTGCAATACTTCTGTTATGACATTGTCCGTGTGCTGGGACTATTTGTGCACAGCTAGTATATCTTTTGTGGCTGCAAATATGACCTAAAGGTTTTTAAAGTGCGCCTCCCATTAAAATAAATGGGGCCCGCCCCGAACTTGCGGTTCGCGGACTTTTGAGAAAATTTGCGGCTGACGTTCGCGAACCGCCCCGGCCGATGTTCGTCCATTTGTATTGGTGAATAAGAAATGTTGGGAAGATGCTTCATTCTGTGTTCTGGATGAGATGTATGGGAGAACATTGCTGGGAAGGAAGCACCTGTGTATTATTCGGGACATAGAAGAGTTTGTTTATTTGTCCTAAAAGATACCGATGTAACATTAGTCATGGAACTAGGATAGCTTGAGGTGCATGGTGTACCCTGGAAAGTGTCTCAGAAATCCAGACACAGAAATCCAGACACAGGGGTAAATTATGAAAGCACAAATATACAGATTTTCACAGATCTATCTCAGGCCACGTTAAGAAGGAGGGGGCTACTGAAACCACTAGTGGAATCAATGCAAAAACAAGGAATGCGGTGCAACTGGGGCTTTGCAGCCTGTCTGAAAGGCAAAAGAGATGGCCATATAGCAAGATCAAGATTCCCTGAGGAAACATAGGATTTCTGTGGAACATTGGATATCTCTATGCCAAAAATGCCAGGCTGGTCCGATGAGGTTGAAGCAGAGGAGATAACATAAGAAAAGTAACAGTGGCAGTTAGCCTCAAGAAATTGAACTTTGGGGCAGACTAAGAGTGGAGAGGTCAAGGGGGGGGGGGGGGTGGGCTGGGCAGGAAGATGATAGGGAGTTGTGGATGGCAACTTAGCTGGGCTCAGACATTTCTGTCCTGAGAGGGGGAAAAGGAAGCTCACGAACCGGCAAGCAGAGCAGCACCCCGAGGCAAGGAGTAGAGGGCAGATAGCGCCAATGGGTAAATCTCCCATAAGATGGTCAGGACAACGTCATGCCAAGGGCAGAGGATGGGAGGGGTGGGGAGGGGAGAGGGAGTGGGTGGGGGATGGGAAGGGAGAGATTAAGTGGGAGGTAAAGGGAAAACAATGTTGTACCAACTCCACTGTAATACTTGTTAATGTCGCTGCCCCTATTGTTCTCAGGTCTAAACCCTTGCAAAGGTCTCGTAGATGATGCCTCCATTCCTTCACTCAGCTTAGGCTGTGTGGGAGAAGAGGGGCAATAAACTGCAGGGCGTGAAAGGGGAAGGAGAGATGATATGAACTTTTTAAAATTTCTGTCATATAATGTCAGAGGTTAAAATATGCTAACTAAAAGACACAAAGTATTAGAGGAGCTTAGACGTAATTTTGCCAGCATAGTATTCATACAGGAGACATATATCACATAAGATACAAATGTGAAAATATATTCAAAACACTACTTGACATGGTATTATGGAGACTCGCCACCATAGTGATTGGTCTAGCTAAGGACGTGAGGTTCTCTCTTGAGGAAAGATTGGTCGACCCAGAGGGTCGATATATTTTCCTAAAGGGACAACTACAGGGTATGGATTGTACCATGGCAAATATCTATTGCACAACCAAAAACCCAAGGTTCTACCTAAGAAACATATTAGATAAGCTAATACCCACACAGCATTGCTCCCTCAGTTCCCGGGTGAGGTGGTCTCAGGGGACCCTCGCATCACAGGCCCCACGTGGCGATATTTCGAACCATGTTGTAAGTTAATCATCTATTGCGACAGACATTGCCTTTTTTAGGCGATGATACTGCTAGATACCATCATATTTATTCTGATATGCACATTTTATTTTTTTTGATAGACAACCGATTGCTTCTGCTCCTGAAGAGTGTGAAAACACGAAACGCGTAGAGCATAATAGGATGCAATCTTTTATGGAGTGATACATATTTCCTATACAATTTTACATGTGCTTGTCTTTACCTTTGCTTCTTTTTATATTGATTTTAGATCAATGTTACATTGTACACTTTCAACATGTCTTGGTCAGACCAGTATTTCTTATGTATGTCATTCTGTGCATTGTTATCATCTGCTGTATTCAATAAATTTGATATTATTATTACTCCATTTTTGTGCTTCACAATCAGACTCAATCATATGCCTCACTCAAAGTCCCAACTCCTTTTTTCTATGTCTTCAAATATAGGGATGGAGGTACAAATGTTCAGTTGTAACCTCATTCAAAGTCCCAACCCCCCCCCCTTCCATATACAGTACATATATGTCTCGGGAAGGAGGCATTTGACCTACTCTGGTTGTGCCCTGTTTACTCGCTTGATGTCTCATGACATCCAGGGGCTGACCCTACTTTACTTTTGGGTTGGCAATTCATCATCATTAATTTTAATTCATCATTTATTACCACATTTTTTTGACATGTATTGTGACATGTATTGTAACATGACTTTGTTTTTTCATTCAACTTTGGCTCCAGCTTCTCTTGACCATCAAGGGATGGATGGTCTGTATTCAGCCTTGTCCCGGGAGCTGCGACGCCTCCCTACCGCTTTCTGCTCACTTCCTTCTCCTTCCTCCCTGTGACGGCGAGGGGGGTTGGGCGGGTTGCGGTCGCAGCACATTGGCACCACGCCCCATCCGTGCCGGGCATCACGTCACCTCGGTGGCAGCGTGTCTCCGGCATGCTGATCTTTCCATCCAGCATTCAAACATGAGGTAGTTTTGGCGCCATAGGTCTGTCGGGTTCCCTGACAGGATTGGCGTGCACTCCCTCTCATGAACTGTCACGTGACGCTGGGAGCACATCCTGTGTGGTTCATTCGGGGACTTTTATTTGGTATCTTTTGCATGTACAACTGCCTTTAATCATTCCTATGAAACTACTCATTCACACAAGGTAATTCCTCTATGGCATTTGTTACCTGATTTCTTTATGTGCATACCTTCTTACTTTCTCAACCCTGTGGGGTGTCTGGGGTGCAGGTCACTTCCCTATCTATTTCTAATTTAATTTATCCCCCTTATTTCATTACTCTGGCACCCCTTGTCCGTTGGATACACCAATGATCACTATAAGGTACTCTTTTTCCCATTTCACTTTCATTGCACTTTTTTCTATTTCCACTTTTTCACACTATGGTATGAATTTACACACATTCATTTTCTTGCACAGATTCTGTGTTTTCTTTTTCTTTCCCCTCCTGGTTTTGGAACTTATTCCCAGCCTCATTATGCATGGTACTTCGTTAGCATGTCTATACTCCACTACATTTATTACATTACATACAGTATTTTTTGTATATGAAATTGCATCTTTTATTATAAATATCCCTAGGACTATATTGGACTTCTACTGAAGCTGTGTTTCCCTTCCATGGACAGGGCGTTTGTTTTCACATCTTGGCTTTTCTTCCCCATACCCACACGACATTGCTCCCTCAGTTCCCAGGTGAGACGGTCTCAGAGGACCCACCCATCACAGGCCCCACGTGGCGATATTTCGAACCATGTTGTAAGTTAATCATCTTTAGCGACAGACATTGCCTTTTTTAGGCGATGATACTGCTAGATACCATCATATTTATTCTGATATGCACATTATATTTTTTTTGATAGACAACCGATTGCTTCTGCTCCTGAAGAGTGTGGAAACACGAAACGCGTAGAGCATAACGGGATGCAATCTTTTATGGAATGATACATATTTCCTATACAATTTTACATGTGCTTGTCTTTACCTTTGCTTCTTTTTATTTTGATTTTAGATCATTGTTACATTGTACACTTTCAACATGTCTTGTTCAGACCAGTATTTCTTATGTATGTCATTCTGTGCATTGTTATCATCCGCTGTATTCAATAAATTTGACATTATTATTATTACTCCATTTTTTGTGCTTCACAATCAGACTCAGTCCTATGCCTCAATTAAAGTCCCAACTCCTTTTTTCTTTGTCTTAGATCAGCTGACCTCCTTTAAAAAAGGTATTTTGTTTCTAGCAGGGAATTTTAATTTCTGTATGGATCTGTCTCTGGACTGTACGTAGAGTACGCTGGCAATGGGAGGACTTCAACTCAGGATGGTAAGGAACAAGCTCTTCCATTGTCAATTGGAAGATGCTTGGAGAATCCAACAGTGCACGCTATGTACACAAGATTATATTATATAACTAGAAAAAAAAGTTTGAGACAAACTTTAAGTTGGCTTGAAAAAGCCTGACCAGAAAGTTTGAAAAGTTTAGATCGATCGATCGATAGAAAGAAAAGGTTTGAAGATCGATTGATAGATAGAAAAGGTTTGAAGATCGATCGATAGATAGAAAAGGTTTGAAGATCGATCGATCGATTGAAAAGGTTTGAAGATCGATCAATCGATAAGGTTTGAACATCGATCGATCGATCGAAAAGGTTTGAAGATCGATCGATCGATAGAAAAGGTTTGAACATCGATCGATTGATAGAAAAGGTTTGAAGATCGATCGATCGATAGAAAAGGTTTGAAGATCGATCGATCGATCGAAAAGGTTTGAAGATCGATCGATCGATCTAAAAGGTTTGAAGATCAATCGATCGATCAAAAATGTTTGAAGATCGATCAAAAATGTTTGAAGATCGATCGATCTTCATGCGATTTACCGCACCCCACCCGCGGTCTGTCTGTATGTCTGTCTGTCTGTCTGGCTGCCTTGCGACAGCAATAGAAGTTATCGAATTTGTTTTTGTTTTTTTAAAAACAAGCTAAATAGAAAAAAAAAAAAAAATAAATTTTTACTGCCCCCCACCCGCGGTCTGTATGTCTGCCTGTCTGTCTACCTTGCGACAGCAATATAAGTCATCGGATTTGTTTTTGTTTTTTTAAAGACAAGCTAAATAGAAAAAAAAAAAAAAAAATTTACCGCCCCCCACCCACGGTCTGTCTGTCTGTCTGTCTGCCTGTCTGTCTGCCTTGCGACAGCAATAGAAGTCATCGGATTTGTTTTTGTTTTTTTAAAGACAAGCTAAATAGAAAAAAAAAAAAAGAAAACAAAAAAATTTTTTTACCGCCCCCCCACCCGCGGTCTGTCTGCCTGCCTGTCTGTCTGCCTTGCGACAGCAATAGAAGTCATCGGATTTGTTTTTGTTTTTTTAAAGACAAGCTAAATAGAAAAAAAATAAAAATTTTACCGCCCCCCACCCGCGGTCTGTCTGTCTGTCTGTCTGTCTGTCTGCCTTGCGACAGCAATATAAGTCATCGGATTTGTTTTTGTTTTTTTAAATACAAGCTAAATAGAAAAAACACAAAAAAAAAAAAAAATTTTACCGCCCCCCACCCGCGGGGTCTGTCTGTCTGCCTTGCGACAGCAATATAAGTCATCGGATTTGTTTTTGTTTTTTTAAAGACAAGCTAAATAGAAAAAACAAAAAACAAACAAACAAAAAAAAATTTTTTACCGCCCCTCCACCCGCGGTCTATCTATCTGTCTGTCTGGCTGGCTGCCTTGCGACAGCAATATAAGTCATCGGATTTGTTTTTGTTTTTTTAAAGACAAGCTAAATAGAAAAAAAAAAACAAAAAACTTTTTACCGCCCCCCCACCCGCGGCGTCTGTCTGTCTGCCTGTCTGTCTGCCTTGCGACAGCAATATAAGTCATCAAATTTGTTTTTGTTTTTTTAAAGACAAGCTAAATAGAAAAAAAAAAAAAATTTTACCGCCCCCACCCGCGGTCTGTCTGTCTGTCTGCCTTGCGACAGCAATAGAAGTCATCGGATTTGTTTTTGTTTTTTAAATACAAGCTAAATAGAAAAAACAAAGCAAAAAAAAAAAATTTTTACCGCCCCCCACCCGCGGTCTGTCTGTCTGCCTGTCTGTCTGTCTGCCTTGCGACAGCAATAGAAGTCATCGGATTTGTTTTTGTTTTTTTAAAGACAAGCTAAATAGAAAAGCAAAACAAAAAAAATTTTACTGCCCCCACCCGCAGTCTGTCTGTCTGTCTGTCTGTCTGTCTGGCTGCCTTGTGACAGCAATAGAAGTCATCGAATTTGTTTTTGTTTTTTTAAAGACAAGCTAAATAGAAAAAACAAAAAAAAAAAAAAATTACCGCACCCCACCCGCGGTCTGTCTGTATGTCTGTCTGTCTGTCTGGCTGCCTTGCGACAGCAATAGAAGTCATCGAATTTGTTTTTGTTTTTTTAAAGACAAGCTAAATAGAAAAAACAAAAAAAAATTTTTTACCGCCCCCCACCCGCGGTCAGTCTGTCTGTCTGTCTGTCTGTCTGCCTTGCGACAGCAATAGAAGTCATGGGATTTGTTTTTGTTTTTTTAAAGACAAGCATGATTATCAAAGTTACTAGCATGTTGATTGAGTCTAATAGGATTTGGAGATTGGGTCATCTGAACATCCTGTCAATGAAAGTCTATGGGCATTTTTTGGGTTTTTAATTTTAAATTTTTAGGAAAACCGTAACTCAAACCAGTCTGAAAAGATATAGCACACCGAGTCAGAACAGTATGAAGGTCTGTGCCGAGTTTGGAGTATGTAGCTTGAACGGTCTAGGAGGAGATAGTGTCCAAAAATTTACCGGCCAGAAAAATAATAATAAGAAGAAGAATAATAATAAGTTTAAATACAATATCAGTAAGTTGGCTTTTCCAAGCCAACTTAATAATAAGTTTAAATACAATATTAGAAAGTTGGCTTTTGCAAGCCAACTTAATAAGTTTAAATACAATATCAGTAAGTTGGCTTTTTCAAGCCAACTTAATAATAAGTTTAAATACAATATTAGAAAGTTGGCTTTTGCAAGCCAACTTAATAAGTTTAAATACAATATCAGTAAGTTGGCTGTTCCAAGCCAACTTAACTAGAAAAAAAAGTTTGAGACAAACTTTAAGTTGGCTTGAAAAAGCCTGACCAGAAAGTTTGAAAAGTTTAGATCGATCGATCGATAGAAAGGGTTTGAAGATCGATCGATAGATAGAAAAGGTTTGAAGATCGTTCAATCGATAGAAAAGGTTTGAAGATCGATCGATTGATCGATCGATAGAAAAGGTTTGAAGATCGATCGATCGATAGAGAAGGTTTGAAGATCGATCGATCGATAGAAAAGGTTTGAAGATCGATCGATCGATAGAAAAGGTTTGAAGATCGATCGATCGATAGAAAAGGTTTGAAGATCGATCTATCGATAGAAAAGGTTTGAAGATCGATCAATTGATCGATCGATAGAAAAGGTTTGAAGATCGATCGATCGATAGAAAAGGTTTGAAGATCGATCGATTGATCGATCGATAGAAAAGGTTTGAAGATTGATCGATAGATAGAAAAGGTTTGAAGATCGATCGATAGAAAAGGTTTGAAGATCGATCGATCGATAGAAAAGGTTTGAAGATCGATCTATCGATAGAAAAGGTTTGAAGATCGATCAATTGATCGATCGATAGAAAAGGTTTGAAGATCGATCGATCGATAGAAAAGGTTTGAAGATCGATCGATTGATCGATCGATAGAAAAGGTTTGAAGATTGATCGATAGATAGAAAAGGTTTGAAGATCGATCGATAGAAAAGGTTTGAAGATCGATCGATTGATAGAAAAGGTTTGAAGATCGATCGATCGATAGAAAAGGTTTGAAGATCGATCGATAGAAAAGGTTTGAAGATCAATCGATCGATAGAAAAGGTTTGAAGATCGATCGATCGATAGAAAAGGTTTGAAGATCGATCGATCGAAAAGGTTTGAAGATCGATCGATCAAAAATGTTTGTAGATCGATCGATCGAAAAGATTTGAAGACCGATCGATCGAAAAGGTTTGAAGATCGATCGATTGACCGAAAAGGTTTTGAAGATCGATCGATCGATAAGGTTTGAAGATCAAACGATCGAAAAGGTTTGAAGATCGATCGATAGAAAAGGTTTGAAGATTGATCGATTGATCAAAAAGGTTTGAAGATCGATCGATCGATAGAAAAGGTTTGAAGATTGATCGATCGATAGAAAAGGTTTGAAGATCGATCGATCGAAAAGGTTTGAAGATCGATCGATCGAAAAGGTTTGAAGATCGATTGATAGATAGATAGATTAGATGAGTTTGAATGAGTTTACATTAATTAGCATCAAAGCTTGATTGAGTCTAATGGGATTTGGAGCTTGGGTCATCTGAACATCCTGTCAATGAAAGTCTATGGGCATTTTTTGGGTTTTTAATTTTAATTTTTAGGAAAACCGTAACTCAAACCAGTCTGAAAAGATATAGCACACCGAGTCAGAACAGTATGAAGGTCTGTGCCGAGTTTGGAGTATGTAGCTTGAACGGTCTAGGAGGAGATAGTGTCCAAAAATTTTCCACTCAGAAAAATAAGAATAACTAGAAAAAAAAGTTTGAGACAAACTTTAAGTTGGCTTGAGAAAGCCTGACCAGAAAGTTTGAAAAGTTTAGATCGATCGATCGATAGAAAAGGGTTGAAGATCGATCGATAGATAGAAACGGTTTGAAGATCGATCGATCGATAGAAAAGGTTTGAAGATCGATCGTTCGATAGAAAAGGTCGGAAGATCGATCGATCGAAACGGTTTGAATATCGATCGATAGAAAAGGTTTGAAGATCGATCGATCGATAGAAAAGGTTTGAAGATCGATCAATTGATCGAAAAGGTTTGAAGATCAATCGATCAAAAATGTTTGAAGATCGATCGATCGATCAAAAATGTTTGAAAGTCGATCGATCGAAAAGGTTTGAAGATCGATCGATCGATCGAAAAGGTTTGAAGATCGATCGATCGAAAAGGTTTGAAGATCGATCGATCGAAAAGGTTTGCGATCGAAAAGGTTTGAAGATTGATCGATCGATCAAAAAGGTTTGAAGATCGATCGATCGATCAAAAAGGTTTGAAGATCGATCGATCGATAGAAAAGGTTTGAAGATCGATCGATCGAAAAGGTTTGAAGATCAATCGATCGATAGATCGAAGAGGTTTGAAGATCGATCGATCGATCGAAAAGGTTTGCGATCGAAAAGGTTTGAAGATCGATCGAAAAGGTTTGAAGATCAATCAATCGATCGAAAAAGGTTTGAAGATCGATCGATCGAAAATGTTTGAAGATCGATCGATTGATCGAAAGGGTTTGAAGACTGATCGATCAAAAAGGTTTGAAGATCAATCGATTGATCGAAAAGGTTTGAAGATCGATCGATCAAAAAGGTTTGAAGATTGATCGATCGAAAAGGTTTGAAGATCGATAGATCGAAAAGGTTTGAAGATTGATCGATCGATCAAAAAGGTTTGAAGATCGATCGATCGATCAAAAAGGTTTGAAGATCGATCGATCGAAGAGGTTTGAAGATCGATCGATCGATCGAAAAGGTTTGCGATCGAAAAGGTTTGAAGATCGATCGATCGAAAAGGTTTGAAGATCGATCGATTGAAAAGGTTTGAAGATCGATTGATAGATAGATTAGATGAGTTTGAATGAGTTTACATTGATTAGCATCAAAGCTTGATTGAGTCTAATGGGATTTGGAGCTTGGGTCATCTGAACATCCTGTCAATGAAAGTCTATGGGCATTTTTTGGGTTTTTAATTTTAATTTTTAGGAAAACCGTAACTCAAACCAGTCTGAAAAGATATAGCACACCGAGTCAGAACAGTATGAAGGTCTGTGCCATGTTTGGAGTATGTACCTTGAACGGTCTAGGAGGAGTTAGTGTCCAAAAATTTTGCGGCCAGAAAAATAATAAGAAGAATAATAACTAGAAAAAAAAGTTCGTCGAGACAAACTTTAAGTTGGCTTGAGAAAGCTTGACCAGAAAGTTTGAAAAGTTTAGATCGATCGATCGATAGATAGAAAAGGTTTAAAGATCGATCGATAGATAGAAAAGGTTTGAAGATCGATCAATAGATAGAAAAGGTTTGAAGATCGATCGATCTATAGAAAAGGTTTGAAGATCGATCGATCGATAGAAAAGGTTTGAAGATCGATCGATAGAAAAGGTTTGAAGATCGATCGATCAATAGAAAAGGTTTGAAGATCGATCGATAGAAAAGGTTTGAAGATCGATCGATAGAAAAGGTTTGAAGATCGATCGATTGAAAAGGTTTGAAGATCGATCGATCGAAAAGGTTTGAAGACCGATCAATCAAAAAGGTTTGAAGATCGATCGATCGATAAGGTTTGAAGATTGATCGAAAAGGTTTGAAGATTGATCGATCGAAAAGGTTTGAAGATCGATCGATCAATAGAAAAGGTTTGAAGATCGATCGAAAAGGTTTGAAGATCGATCGATTGATAGAAAAGGTTTGAAGATCGATCGATCGAAAAGGTTTGAAGATCGGTCGATCGAAAAGGATTGCGATCGAAAAGGTTTGACGATCGATCGATCGAAAAGGTTTGAAGATCGATCGATCAAAAAGGTTTGACGATCAATCGATCGAAAAGGTTTGAAGACCGATCGATCGAAAAGGTTTGAAGATCGATCGATCAATAAGGTTTGAAGATCGATCGATCGAAAAGGTTTGAAGATTGATCGATCAATAGAAAAGGTTTGAAGATCGATCGATCGATAGAAAAGGTTTGAAGATCGATTGATAGATAGATTAGATGAGTTTGAATGAGTTTACATTGATTAGCATCAAAGCTTGATTGAGTCTAATGGGATTTGGAGCTTGGGTCATCTGAACATCCTGTCAATGAAAGTCTATGGGCATTTTTTGGGTTTTTAATCTTAATTTTTAGGAAAACCGTAACTCAAACCAGTCTGAAAAGATATAGCACACCGAGTCAGAACAGTATGAAGGTCTGTGCCGAGTTTGGAGTATGTAGCTTGAACGGTCTAGGAGGAGATAGTGTCCAAAAATTTACCGGCCAGAAAAATAATAATAATAAGAAGAATAATAATAAGTTTAAATACAATATTAGAAAGTTGGCTGTTCCAAGCCAACTTAACTAGAAAAAAAAATCGTCGAGACAAACTTTAAGTTGGCTTGAGAAAGCCTGACCAGAAAGTTTGAAAAGTTTAGATCGATCGATCGATAGAAAAGGGTTGAAGATCGATCGATAGATAGAAACGGTTTGAAGATCGATCGATAGATAGAAAAGGTTTGAAGATCGATAGATAGATAGAAAAGGTTTGAAGATCGATAGATAGATAGAAAAGGTTTGAAGATAGATAGATAGATAGATAAATAGATAGATAGATAGATAGATAGATAGATAGATAGATAGATAGATAGATAGATAGATAGATAGATAGATAGATAGATAGATAGATAGATAGATAGATAGATAGATAGAAAAGGTTTGAAATTTTTTTTACCGCCCCCCACCCGCGGTCTGTCTGCCTGTCTGGCTGGCTGCCTTGCGACAGCAATAGAAGTCATCGGATTTGTTTTTGTTTTTTTAAAAACAAGCTAAATAGAAAAAAAAATAAAAAATTTTACCGCCCCCACCCACGGTCTGTCTGTCTGTCTGCCTTGCGACAGCAATAGAAGTTATCGAATTTGTTTTTGTTTTTTTAAAAACAAGCTAAATAGAAAAAAAAAAAAAAAAATTTTTACCGCCCCCCACCCGCGGTCTGTATGTCTGCCTGTCTGTCTGCCTTGCGACAGCAATATAAGTCATCGGATTTGTTTTTGTTTTTTTAAAGACAAGCTAAATAGAAAAAAAAAAAAAATTTACCGCCCCCCACCCGCGGTCTGTCTGTCTGTCTGTCTGCCTGTCTGTCTGCCTTGCGACAGCAATAGAAGTCATCGGATTTGTTTTTGTTTTTTTAAAGACAAGCTAAATAGAAAAAAAAAAAAAAAAAAAAAAAAATTTTTTACCGCCCCCCCACCCGCGGTCTGTCTGTCTGTCTGTTTCAGACAAGAAAGAATGACCGCACTTCTGATGGATTTTCAAGGAAAGGAGTATCTTTATTCCACATCAACCAAATGGCAGGTACAGGTACACACTGTGATTGCAGGACAATAGGTGGACGCGTTTCACGACTGGATATGTCGCTTATTCATCACCAAATTCATTCTGGATGTGCACCGGCCATATATACCCCCCTTACATGCAGCTGGCAACAATTAAATTCATCAAACTAGTTGTTCCTCCCATCGGTCAGCTGTTGGGAATCCATGGCCGGATTACACAGGCAGAATGACCCCAGCAAATACAAACTTGAACACACTTGTGAAAAAAACATTTTACATTTTCATATGTATATAAATAAAATAAGTATTCTAATGATAAAGTGTTGAAGTAAAAAATAATCAAGAATGAAAAGCAATCCAAAATAGACAACATAATCAATATTAGTGATGCATTTTATCATATATCATATCTGATATGTGTATATCTAGTATAGATAAAAAGAAGAATATATGTGGAAAGCTTTGTAAAAGTGACTTTAACAATGAAAATAGTGATAATTATCATAAAAAATAAAAAGTGAAAGTGTATATTGATAAAATAATTTTTTGTTATGTGTAAAGTGTCACAAAAAAATCTTGAGTTCTGAAAAATCAATTTGGCCGATGTTTTTTAAAAAATATGTGTGAATGAAAGAATAATAAAGTGTATATCAGAAAGGGAGTCACGTGGAAGCATCTCCCCTCCGTATTTTCTGCCCAATAGTCATATGTGAAACAATATAATAATGTAAAAAATGAAAAACAGAGGAAAAATTAATTCCTGCATAGATTGTCGTGTGTATGTCTCAAAAGTACATTTTCCATGAAACACATATGGGTGAAAAACACTACTAAAAATATATCTGTAAAAATACATGAGAAAAAAATTCTCTCGCATATGTAGTCCATGCATTTTTGGGAAGCAAAAATAGTGATCTCGGTATGTAGACAAACACGCCTAGTTCACGGTATCCAATATGATATGTGGAAAGGATACATAGTGCATAATGATAAAGCCAGTGTTCCTTTAAGTTGCAATATGTATCAATTTAAATGTTACATTAATATATCATGACGACACATTGCTACATTAAGAACAATACAAACACTGTTATGCACTTGCTTTCTCATGGACTGAAATTTCCTATATAGTGTTAAAAACCAAATTCTCTCTCTGTATGAAAACCTTCGAAAAAGGCCCTCAAACAAGAGAGAAAAATTCTTTGGGAAGAAAAAAAGGAATACAAAACAAACACAAGAACGGGTATGGTTGACTATATATCCATTGGCTGAATCTATCTAGATATGGTTTTCCATTTAGTGTTGGAATAATCAACCATTATTGTAAAAAACCCGATCTTTTAAAATCGGCCAATGTATGGGCGAATGTGGGTATTAGTCTCATCTAACTCAATCTGAGGCAAAAATTGTATACATATTATATCTTCGCTATCGATGCTGACATAACCCACAATTCCCAATAAGCAGGGGAAGGAAAGTTTGGAAACGAACCTCCAATATGTTGTTTTAATCTGTATTTTAATATTTTAATATTGAGGATCCGTGACAATAAAGATGACCTGGGAACATGCAGCTGAATGTGCCAGACAATATATCACTAACAGATCTATGTACATACATGGTCCGAGGTCACTACATTCACCGTCATTGATCCTAAGAAAAACTTTAAAGTGTCATTAAAGCTCTTATGTGTATATAAACACATCCTGGCTAAGTAGAAACAAAGTTGCGATATTTTTTATATAGAGAATTAATTGTCACAAAAATATCTGGTATAGTATTACCAAAACAGGGAAATATGGGGAAATATGTGTTAATTATATTTTATTTTTATTTTTTATGTTTTTACTATTTGTATTATGGTTATGGTGATTATAATACTGAACAAAATTTAATACTAATTAATATTAAGTATAGAAATGTGTTACGTCCCACTCAAAATTCATACCTTTAGGTAATCTTGTGTGGAGTTTAAATATCCAGAAAACTTCACGTTTGCAAAGTATCTGGAAAGTATCTCCTCCTCTTTTAGGTTTTAGGATTTTTTCAATAACCTGAACCATGACCAGTGAAACATCTCCTCCATGCAAATCATTGAAATGTCGGGCGACATTGGTCGATTTGAGACATCGTATGTCACTTAGATGTTCTCTAAACCTATCTTTGAGTCTCCTAGTTGTTCTTCCGACATATTGGGTCAAACACTTTTTACAGGTGATCAAATATATAATATATTCAGAATTACAGTTAAAGAGCTTGTCTATTTTATAAATCCTACCACTAACAGTGGATTGAAAATGGGGACTTTTTAGAATGTGGGGACAGGTGACACAATCTCGTACCCCACATCCATAATTTCCTCTGCAGTGTAACCACGTTGGTGATGGAGGGATTTTTTTATTATTTTGATACATACTAGGGGACAATACATTTCCCAAAGTGGCCGCTCTTTTTGCCACAATATTGAATCCCTTCCCCAGAATTTGGTTGCATGCATGGTCTAGATGTAAAATAGGTAGATGTTTTTTAATTATAGATTTTATGTTGTTAAATTCTAGACTATATGGTAGTACCAATGTAACTGAAGGTGTAAATTTATCTTTCTTATTTTTTCTTCTTTTATCTTGATTGCTGGGGGGACTCTTTTTCGCCTGTGCAGTGTTTGAATCAGAATTCTGGTTTGTGGGTGCAGTATGTTTGGGTGCAGTAAGTTGTAAAAGATCGGTGCGATTTTTCTCGAGAGCTATTCGATAGGCTCTGTCCAGCATCCACCTAGGATAGCCTCTTTGGAGAAAGCGTTGATATAGAGAATATGATTCCTCTATGAAGGTGTTGCTGTCACTGCAAATCCTTTTAAGCCTCAAAAACTGTCCCACAGGGATCCCTTTTATTGTGTGGAGAGGATGTCCCGATCTGGCATGTAGTAGGCTATTGCCCGCCTGAGGCTTTCTATATAGAGAGGAGACAACTTTTCCATCTACATGGCTTAAAGTTATGTCCAGGAACGAGATTTTATCAGGACTGGAGGCACCCGTAAAAGAAAGGTTCAGGTCATTACTGTTCAAAAAAGATATAAATAATTCAAGATCAACAGACCTGTAGCAAATAAATAGTAAATCGTCAATATAGCGACGGTATAGAAGAATATTATCCCTGTATGGATTACTACCTCCAAAGATGCGGGACCTCTCCCACCAACCCATGTAGAGATTGGCTAGGGAAGGTGAGAACTTGGCTCCCATCGCTGCCCCGCATCTTTGGAGGTAGAACACACCATCAAAAACAAAATAGTTATGTGTCAATAAATAGTCAAGAACTTCAATCAAAAAAGCCTGTAAATTCGATGACATCTCTGTATAAGTTTCTAAACTATAGCCGACCGCCTCCAAAGCTAGAGTGTGTGGAATAGAGGAGTACAGACTGGACACATCACACGTGATCCAGCTGTACTCCCCAGACCACTCAAAAGAATCCATAATTTTTAACAAATGGTTTGAGTCTTTCAAATAGCTTGGAAGGACCTGTACTATGTGTTGGAGTTGTCCATCCATCCATTCTCCTAGTCGTTCGTTTAGGGAGCCAATGCCTGATACAATGGGGCGTCCATGTATTGGATCCAGCCCTTTATGTATCTTTGGCAGATGATGAAAAATTGGGTTAATCGGAAACTCTGGAATCATATTTTCAAATTCCTTGGTGGAAAAAGCACCTAGAGCTGCCCCTTTCTTGACAAGTTGTTTTAGGACATCTTTAAATTTATTGGTTGGATCACTTTTTAAAGGTTGGTATGTGTTAGTGTCCATTAGTTGTCTCATGGCTTCCGTTTTATATTGTGTTTTATCAAGGACAACTACGGCTCCCCCCTTATCCGCATTTTTGATGATGATGGAATCATCTTCCTGTAGCTGTTTCAGCGATTTCCTTTCATTCAAGGACAAATTGTCTACATTGATGTTAACATATGTAGGTAAATCTGAAGCCAGTTTAAAGATGTCCTTTTCAACTAGTTTTTGAAACTTGTCCATTTCAGTCGATCGGGATTGTATAGGGTAGAAAGATGATGGTATATTTAAATTAACCCGTTGTGTTCCCTCATCCCTGTCGGGGTATGATAGATGTGATTCATGAGTTAACTCCTCCAATTCTGAAACAGCACATTGTTCACGAAACGATAAAATCGGAGAGTGTATTTGATAGCTGTCAGGAGGATTGGAATCCAGGTCGGTTTCCTCAATCATGTTTTCTTCTGAGTCCACAAAGAAATGTCTCTTTAGTGTTAGATTTCTAACAAATTTATTGATCTGTAGTGTAGTATCAAACGGGTCAAAATGAGTGTGGGGACAAAAATTAAGTCCTTTAGATAATAAAGATATTTCATCCGATGTAAGACTCCGCTGAGATAAATTTACTACGTTGTTTTGCATCACTTGCGATGTGTCCTCAGGTTGTATTGGCCATTTGAGGTGTCGCCGGTTCTTCTTTCCTCCTCTCCTTGTTTTGGTTTTCTTGATGTTTTTTTCTTTTTTGTTGCGTTCCTGCCCCTTCTTGGCTCGTTTTTTGACTCATTAAACGACCCAACATGTGATCTAGGTGTTTGTGTATAGTCAAGGGATGTATCGGATGATGTGTAGGCTACTGAAGTGTCAGTGCCCGTAGCCTCAGGATCCGAAAAGCTGACTTTTTTCTTCTGGTAGTGACGATTCCAGGTATTGGTTTTTTTCCAAATATATACATTATTTGTCTCATAGTCAACTCTGTCTCTTGACAACTTTTCTTTTTTGCCGCTGATCGTGTTGGTTTCCAATTTATTTATTTTATCGTTTAATTTGAGATCCAAATCTGTAAACAAAGGGTTACTTTTTAGTGGAGTAATTTCTTCTTGTAGTTTTGAGATTTCATCTTGTAACCCTTTGAGTTCCAATGTTTTGGATTCCACTATGAGTTTCATAAGTTTGAAGGAACAATTAGAAAGTGTGTCAGTCCACTGCTTTTTCAGCTCTTCATTGAAGAGGTCGAATGTGGGAAACTTCTTTATTCGTAAACCTCTCGGGATACGCTCCAGGTCCAGATATTCATTGATAGTGGTCTTTTCCCAATACGCTTTTGTTTCTTTCACCATAAGTTTTTCTAGTTTGTAGAACAATGGTTTTATAGAGACTGAGCTGCCCTCCTTTGTTTGCCTTAAGGTTGCATGTGCATTGCTTCTAAGGGGATTCGTGTTCAAGTCTCTTAAAGATCTACTAGTGGATGGTTCTTCCATGTCCATGTATGCAAATCACAGGTGTGGTGTTATATAGAATGCCCTTGTTCAGTGAACAATGATGTATAGGAATATAAACTCCAAATAAACGTGCCAAAAAACAACACTCACCGAGCTGGTCCGATATCACGGAAGAGTAAGCAAAATCCAAACAGGGTAGACCGCTCCAGGTGAGGCTAGGATCAGGTGCCGGTCGGATCCGCAATCCAGGATAGCTTCAGACAAGAAAGAATGACCGCACTTCTGATGGATTTTCAAGGAAAGGAGTATCTTTATTCCACATCAACCAAATGGCAGGTACAGGTACACACTGTGATTGCAGGACAATAGGTGGACGCGTTTCACGACTGGATATGTCGCTTATTCATCACCAAATTCATTCTGGATGTGCACCGGCCATATATACCCCCCATACATGCAGCTGGCAACAATTAAATTCATCAAACTAGTTGTTCCTCCCATCGGTCAGCTGTTGGGAATCCATGGCCGGATTACACAGGCAGAATGACCCCAGCAAATACAAACTTGAACACACTTGTGAAAAAAACATTTTACATTTTCATATGTATATAAATAAAATAAGTATTCTAATGATAAAGTGTTGAAGTAAAAAATAATCAAGAATGAAAAGCAATCCAAAATAGACAACATAATCAATATTAGTGATGCATTTTATCATATATCATATCTGATATGTGTATATCTAGTATAGATAAAAAGAAGAATATATGTGGAAAGCTTTGTAAAAGTGACTTTAACAATGAAAATAGTGATAATTATCATAAAAAATAAAAAGTGAAAGTGTATATTGATAAAATAATTTTTTGTTATGTGTAAAGTGTCACAAAAAAATCTTGAGTTCTGAAAAATCAATTTGGCCGATGTTTTTTAAAAAATATGTGTGAATGAAAGAATAATAAAGTGTATATCAGAAAGGGAGTCACGTGGAAGCATCTCCCCTCCGTATTTTCTGCCCAATAGTCATATGTGAAACAATATAATAATGTAAAAAATGAAAAACAGAGGAAAAATTAATTCCTGCATAGATTGTCGTGTGTATGTCTCAAAAGTACATTTTCCATGAAACACATATGGGTGAAAAACACTACTAAAAATATATCTGTAAAAATACATGAGAAAAAAATTCTCTCGCATATGTAGTCCATGCATTTTTGGGAAGCAAAAATAGTGATCTCGGTATGTAGACAAACACGCCTAGTTCACGGTATCCAATATGATATGTGGAAAGGATACATAGTGCATAATGATAAAGCCAGTGTTCCTTTAAGTTGCAATATGTATCAATTTAAATGTTACATTAATATATCATGACGACACATTGCTACATTAAGAACAATACAAACACTGTTATGCACTTGCTTTCTCATGGACTGAAATTTCCTATATAGTGTTAAAAACCAAATTCTCTCTCTGTATGAAAACCTTCGAAAAAGGCCCTCAAACAAGAGAGAAAAATTCTTTGGGAAGAAAAAAAGGAATACAAAACAAACACAAGAACGGGTATGGTTGACTATATATCCATTGGCTGAATCTATCTAGATATGGTTTTCCATTTAGTGTTGGAATAATCAACCATTATTGTAAAAAACCCGATCTTTTAAAATCGGCCAATGTATGGGCGAATGTGGGTATTAGTCTCATCTAACTCAATCTGAGGCAAAAATTGTATACATATTATATCTTCGCTATCGATGCTGACATAACCCACAATTCCCAATAAGCAGGGGAAGGAAAGTTTGGAAACGAACCTCCAATATGTTGTTTTAATAATAATAAATATAATAATAATATAAATAAAAAATAATAATAAGAAGAAGAATAATAATAAGTTTAAATACAATATTAGAAAGTTGGCTGTTCCAAGCCAACTTAACTAGAAAAAAAAATCGTCGAGACAAACTTTAAGTTGGCTTGAGAAAGCCTGACCAGAAAGTTTGAAAAGTTTAGATCGATCGATCGATAGAAAAGGGTTGAAGATCGATCGATAGATAGAAACGGTTTGAAGATCGATCGATAGATAGAAAAGGTTTGAAGATCGATAGATAGATAGAAAAGGTTTGAAAATCGATAGATAGATAGAAAAGGTTTGAAGATAGATAGATAGATAGATAAATAGATAGATAGATAGATAGATAGATAGATAGATAGATAGATAGATAGATAGATAGATAGATAGATAGATAGATAGATAGATAGATAGATAGAAAAGGTTTGAAATTTTTTTTACCGCACCCCACCCGCGGTCTGTCTGCCTGTCTGGCTGGCTGCCTTGCGACAGCAATAGAAGTCATCGGATTTGTTTTTGTTTTTTTAAAAACAAGCTAAATAGAAAAAAAAATAAAAAATTTTACCGCCCCCACCCACGGTCTGTCTGTCTGTCTGCCTTGCGACAGCAATAGAAGTTATCGAATTTGTTTTTGTTTTTTTAAAAACAAGCTAAATAGAAAAAAAAAAAAAAAAAATTTTTACCGCCCCCCACCCGCGGTCTGTCTGTCTGTCTGTCTGGCTGCCTTGCGACAGCAATATAAGTCATCGAATTTGTTTTTGTTTTTTTAAAGACAAGCTAAATAGAAAAAAAAATAATAATTTTACCGCCCCCCACCCGCGGTCTGTCTGTCTGCCTGTCTGGCTGGCTGCCTTGCGACAGCAATAGAAGTCATCGGATTTGTTTTTGTTTTTTTAAAAACAAGCTAAATAGAAAAAAAAATAAAAAATTTTACCGCCCCCACCCACGGTCTGTCTGTCTGTCTGCCTTGCGACAGCAATAGAAGTTATCGAATTTGTTTTTGTTTTTTTAAAAACAAGCTAAATAGAAAAAAAAAAAAAAAAAATTTTTACCGCCCCCCACCCGCGGTCTGTCTGTCTGTCTGTCTGGCTGCCTTGCGACAGCAATATAAGTCATCGAATTTGTTTTTGTTTTTTTAAAGACAAGCTAAATAGAAAAAAAAATAATAATTTTACCGCCCCCCACCCGCGGTCTGTCTGTCTGCCTGTCTGTCTGCCTTGCGACAGCAATAGAAGTCATCGGATTTGTTTTTGTTTTTTTAAAGACAAGCTAAATAGAAAAAAAAAAATTTTACCGCCCCCCACCCGCGGTCTGTCTGTCTGTCTGTCTGCCTTGCGACAGCAATATAAGTCATCGGATTTGTTTTTGTTTTTTTAAATACAAGCTAAATAGAAAAAACACAAAAAAAAAAATTTTACCGCCCCCCACCCGCGGTCTGTCTGTCTGTCTGTCTGCCTTGCGACAGCAATATAAGTCATCGGATTTGTTTTTGTTTTTTTAAAGACAAGCTAAATAGAAAAAACAAAAAACAAACAAACAAAAAAAATTTTTTACCGCCCCTCCACCCGTGGTCTATCTATCTGTCTGTCTGGCTGGCTGCCTTGCGACAGCAATATAAGTCATCGGATTTGTTTTTGTTTTTTTAAAGACAAGCTAAATAGAAAAAAAAAAACCAAAAAACTTTTTACCGCCCCCCCACCCGCGGCGTCTGTCTGTCTGCCTGTCTGTCTGCCTTGCGACAGCAATATAAGTCATCAAATTTGTTTTTGTTTTTTTAAAGACAAGCTAAATAGAAAAAAAAAAATTTTTACCGCCCCCACCCGCGGTCTGTCTGTCTGTCTGCCTTGCGACAGCAATAGAAGTCATCAGATTTGTTTTTGTTTTTTTAAATACAAGCTAAATAGAAAAAACAAAGCAAAAAAAAAAAATTTTTACCGCCCCCCACCCGCGGTCTGTCTGTCTGCCTGTCTGTCTGTCTGCCTTGCGACAGCAATAGAAGTCATCGGATTTGTTTTTGTTTTTTTAAAGACAAGCTAAATAGAAAAAACAAAACAAAAAAAAAATTACCGCCCCCACCCGCAGTCTGTCTGTCTGTCTGTCTGTCTGGCTGCCTTGTGACAGCAATAGAAGTCATCGAATTTGTTTTTGTTTTTTTAAAGACAAGCTAAATAGAAAAAACAAAAAAAAAAAAAAAAATTACCGCACCCCACCCGCGGTCTGTCTGTATGTCTGTCTGTCTGTCTGGCTGCCTTGCGACAGCAATAGAAGTCATCGAATTTGTTTTTGTTTTTTTAAAGACAAGCTAAATAGAAAAAACAAAAAAAACAAAAAAAAATTTTTTACCGCCCCCCACCCGCGGTCAGTCTGTCTGTCTGTCTGTCTGCCTTGCGACAGCAATAGAAGTCATGGGATTTTTTTTTGTTTTTTTAAAGACAAGCATGATTATCAAAGTTACTAGCATGTTGATTGAGTCTAATAGGATTTGGAGCTTGGGTCATCTGAACATCCTGTCAATGAAAGTCTATGGGCATTTTTTGGGTTTTTAATTTTAAATTTTAGGAAAACCGTAACTCAAACCAGTCTGAAAAGATATAGCACACCGAGTCAGAACAGTATGAAGGTCTGTGCCGAGTTTGGAGTATGTAGCTTGAACGGTCTAGGAGGAGATAGTGTCCAAAAATTTACCGGCCAGAAAAATAATAATAAGAAGAAGAAGAACTAGAAAAAAAAGTTTGAGACAAACTTTAAGTTGGCTTGAAAAAGCCTGACCAGAAAGTTTGAAAAGTTTAGATCGATCGATCGAAAAGGTTTGAAGATCGATCGATAGAAAGAAAAGGTTTGAAGATCGATCGATAGATAGAAAAGGTTTGAAGATCGATCGATAGATAGAAAAGGTTTGAAGATCGATCGATCGAAAAGGTTTGAAGATCGATCGATCGATAGAAAAGGTTTTAAGATCGATTGATAGAAAAGGTTTGAAGATCGATCGATCGAAAAGGTTTGAAGATCGATCGAAAAGGTTTGAAGATCGATCGATCGATCGAAAAGGTTTGAAGACCGATCGATCGAAAAGGTTTGCGATCGAAAAGGTTTGAAGATCGATCGATCGAAAAGGTTTGAAGATCGATCGATCGAAAAGGTTTGAAGATCGATCGAAAAAGGTTTGAAGATCGATCGATCGAAAAGGTTTGAAGATCGATCGATAGATAGATAGATTAGATGAGTTTGAATGAGTTTACATTGATTAGCATCAAAGCTTGATTGAGTCTAATGGGATTTGGAGCTTTGGTCATCTGAACATCCTGTCAATGAAAGTCTATGGGCATTTTTTGGGTTTTTAATTTTAATTTTTAGGAAAACCGTAACTCAAATCAGTCTGAAAAGATATAGCACACCGAGTCAGAACAGTATGAAGGTCTGTGCCGAGTTTGGAGTATGTAGCTTGAACGGTCTAGGAGGAGATAGTGTCCAAAAATTTACCGGCCAGAAAAATAATAATAATAATAAGAAGAATAATAACTAGAAAAAAAAGTTTGTCGAGACAAACTTTAAGTTGGCTTGAAAAAGCCTGACCAGAAAGTTTGAAAAGTTTAGATCGATCGGTCGATAGAAAAGGTTTGAAGATCGATCGATAAAAAGAAAAGGTTTGAAGATCGATCTATAGATAGAAAAGGTTTGAAGATCGATCGATAGATAGAAAAGGTTTGAAGATCGATCGATCGAAAAGGTTTGAAGATCGATCGATCGATCAAAAAGGTTTGAAGATCGATCGATCGAAAAGGTTTGAAGATCGATCAATCGAAAAGGTTTGAAGATTGATCGATCGGTCGAAAAGGTTTGAAGATCGATAGATCGATAGAAAAGGTTTGAAGATCGATCGATCGATAGAAACGGTTTGAAGATCGATCGAAACGGTTTGAAGATCGATCGATCGATCGAAAAGGTTTGCGATCGAAAAGGTTTGAAGATCGATCAATCGAAAAGGTTTGAAGATCGATCGATCGAAAAGGTTTGAAGATCGATCGATCAAAAAGGTTTGAAGATCGATCGATCGAAAAGGTTTGAAGATCGATTGATCGATCGAAAAGGTTTGAAGATCGATCGATCGAAAAGGTTTGAAGATCGATCGATCGAAAAGGTTTGAAGATCGATTGATAGATAGATAGATTAGATGAGTTTGAATGAGTTTACATTGATTAGCATCAAAGCTTGATTGAGTCTAATGGGATTTGGAGCTTGGGTCATCTGAACATCCTGTCAATGAAAGTCTATGGGCATTTTTTGGGTTTCTAATTTTAATTTTTAGGAAAACCGTAACTCAAACCAGTCTGAAAAGATATAGCACACCGAGTCAGAACAGTATGAAGGTCTGTGCCGAGTTTGGAGTATGTAGCTTGAACGGTCTAGGAGGAGTTAGTGTCCAAAAATTTTCTGGCCATAAAAATAAGAAGAAGAAGAATAACTAGAAAAAAAAGTTTGAGACAAACTTTAAGTTGGCTTGAAAAAGCCTGACCAGAAAGTTTGAAAAGTTTAGATCGATCGATAGAAAGAAAATATTTGAAGATCGATCGATAGATAGAAAAGGTTTGAAGATCGATTGATAGATAGAAAAGGTTTGAAGATCGATTGATCGATAGAAAAGGTTTGAAGATCGATCGATCGAAAAGGTTTGAAGATCGATCGAAAAGGTTTGAAGATCGATCGATTGAAAAGGTTTGTAGATCGATCGATAGAAAAGGTTTGAAGATCGATCGATCGAAAAGGTTTGAAGATCGATCGATCGAAAAGGTTTGAAGATCAATCGATCGATCAAAAATGTTTGAAGATCAATCAAAAATGTTTGAAGATCGATCGATCAAAAATGTTTGAAGATCGATCGATCGAAAAGGTTTGAAGATCGATCGATCGAAAAGGTTTGAAGATTGATCGATCGAAAAGGTTTGAAGATCAATCGATCGATCAAAAATGTTTGAAGATCAATCAAAAATGTTTGAAGATCGATCGATCAAAAATGTTTGAAGATCGATCGATCGAAAATGTTTGAAGATCGATCGATCGATCGAAAAGGTTTGAAGACCGATCGATCGAAAAGGTTTGAAGATCAATCGATCGATCAAAAATGTTTGAAGATCGATCGATCGATCAAAATTTTTTGAAGATCAATCGATCGATCAAAAATGTTTGAAGATCGATCGATCAAAAATGTTTGAAGATCAATCGATTGATCGAAAAGGTTTGAAGATCGATCAATCGAAAATGTTTGAAGATCGATCGAAAAGGTTTGAAGATTGATCGATCGATCGATAGAAAAGGTTTGAAGATCGATCGATCGATAGAAAAGGTTTGAAGATCGATCGATCGAAAAGGTTTGAAGATCGATCGATCGATCGAAAAGGTTTGAAGATCGATCTATCGATCGAAAAGGTTTGAAGATCGATTGATAGATAGATTAGATGAGTTTGAATGAGTTTACATTGATTAGCATCAAAGCTTGATAGAGTCTAATGGGATTTGGAGCTTGGGTCATCTGAACATCCTGTCAATGAAAGTCTATGGGCATTTTTTGGGTTTTTAATTTAAATTTTTAGGAAAACCGTAACTCAAACCAGTCTGAAAAGATATAGCACACCGAGTCAGAACAGTATGAAGGTCTGTGCCGAGTTTGGAGTATGTAGCTTGAACGGTCTAGGAGGAGATAGTGTCCAAAAATTTACCGGCCACAAAAATAATAATAATAATAAGAAGAATAATAACTAGAAAAAAAAGTTTGAGACAAACTTTAAGTTGGCTTGAAAAAGCCTGACCAGAAAGTTTGAAAAGTTTAGATCGATCGATCGATAGAAAAGGTTTGAAGATCGATCGATAGAAAGAAAAGGTTTGAAGATCGATTGATAGATAGAAAAGGTTTGAAGATCGATCGATAGATAGAAAAGGTTTGAAGATCGATCGATCGATTGAAAAGGTTTGAATATCGATCGATCGATCGAAAAGGTTTGAAGATCGATCGATCGATAGAAAAGGTTTGAAGATCGATCGATCGATAGAAAAAGTTTGAAGATCGATCGATCGATAGAAAAGGTTTGAAGATCGATCGATAGAAAAGGTTTGAAGATCGATCGATCGATAGAAAAGGTTTGAAGATCGATCGATTGATAGAAAAGGTTTGAAGATCGATCGATCGATAGAAAAGGTTTGAAGATCGATCGATCGAAAAGGTTTGAAGATCGATCGATCGAAAAGGTTTGAAGATCGATCGATCGATCAAAAATGTTTGAAGATCGATCAAAAATGTTTGAAGATCGATCGATCGATCAAAAATGTTTGAAGATCGATCGATCGAAAATGTTTGAAGATCGATCGATCGATTGAAAAGGTTTGAAGACCGATCGATCGAAAAGGTTTGAAGATCAATCGATCGATCAAAAATGTTTGAAGATCGATCGATCGATCGATCAAATTTTTTTGAAGATCGATCGATCGATCAAAAATGTTTGAAGATCGATCGATCAAAAATGTTTGAAGATCGATCGATCGAAAAGGTTTGAAGATCGATCGATCAAAAATGTTTGAAGATCGATCGATCGATCGAAAAGGTTTGAAGACCGATCGATCAAAAAGGTTTGAAGATCAATCGATTGATCGAAAAGGTTTGAAGATCGATCGATCGATAAGGTTTGAAGATCGATCGATCGATAAGGTTTGAAGATCGATCAATCGAAAAGGTTTGAAGATCGATCGATCGAAAAGGTTTGAAGATTGATCGATCGATCGATAGAAAAGGTTTGAAGATCGATCGATCGATCGATAGAAAAGGTTTGAAGGTCGATCGATCGAAAAGGTTTGAAGATCGATCGATCGAAAAGGTTTGAAGATCGATCGATCGAAAAGGTTTGAAGATCGATCGATAGAAAAGGTTTGAAGATCGATCGATCGAAAAGGCTTGCGATCGAAAAGGTTTGAAGATCGATCGATCGATCGAAAAGGTTTGAAGATCGATCGATCGAAAAGGTTTGAAGATCGATTGATAGATAGATTAGATGAGTTTGAATGAGTTTACATTGATTAGCATCAAAGCTTGATTGAGTCTAATGGGATTTGGAGCTTGGGTCATCTGAACATCCTGTCAATGAAAGTCTATGGGCATTTTTTGGGTTTTTAATTTTAATTTTTAGGAAAACCGTAACTCAAACCAGTCTGAAAAGATATAGCACACCGAGTCAGAACAGTATGAAGGTCTGTGCCGAGTTTGGAGTATGTAGCTTGAACGGTCTAGGAGGAGATAGTGTCCAAAAATTTACCGGCCAGAAAAATAATAATAATAAGAAGAATAATAATAAGTTTAAATACAATATCAGTAAGTTGGCTCTTCCAAGCCAACTTAACTAGAAAAAAAAGTTCGTCGAGACAAACTTTAAGTTGGCTTGAGAAAGCCTGACCAGAAAGTTTGAAAAGTTTAGATCGATCGATCGATAGATAGAAAAGGTTTGAAGATCGATCGATCGATAGATAGATAGATAGATAGATAGATAGATAGATAGATAGATAGATAGATAGATAGATAGATAGATAGATAGATAGATAGATAGATAGATAGATAGATAGATAGATAGATAGATAGATAGATAGATAGATAGATAGATAGATAGATAGATAGATAGATAGATAGATAGATAGATAGATAGATAGATAGATAGATAGATTATCTCTCATTATATTATCGGATGTTACATTGTTATCTCTAAGTATATTATGGGATGTTACATTGTTATCAGTATATTATGGGATGTTACATTGGAATCTCTCAGTATATTATCAGATGTTACATTGTTATCTCTCATTATATTATGGGATGTTACATTGTTATCTCTCAGTATATTATCAGATGTTACATTGTTATCTATCATTATATTATAGGATGTTACATTGTTATCTCTCAGTATATTATCGGATGTTACATTGCTATCTCTCAGTATATTATGGGATGTTACATTGTTATCTCTCAGTATATTATAGGATGTTACATTGTTATCTCTCATTATATTATAGGATGTTACATTGTTATCTCTCAGTATGTTATGGGATGTTACATTGTTATCTCTCATTATATTATCGGATGTTACATTGTTATCTCTCATTATATTATCAGATGTTACATTGTTATCTCTCAGTATATTATGGGATGTTACATTGTTATCTCTCAGTATATTATGGGATCTTACATTGTTATCTCTCATTATATTATAGGATGTTACATTGTTATCTCTCAGTATATTATGGGATGTTACATAGTTATCTCTCAGTATATTATGGGATGTTACATTGTTATCTCTCATTATATTATGGGATGTTACATTGTTATCTCTCATTATATTATGGGATGTTACATTGTTATCTCTCAGTATATTATCGAATGTTACATTGTTATCTCTCAGTATATTATGGGATGTTACATTGTTATCTCTCAGTATATTATAGGATGTTACATTGTTATCTCTCATATTATAGGATGTTACATTATTATCTCTCAGTATATTATGGGATGTTTCATTGTTATCTCTCAGTATATTATAGGATGTTACATTGTTATCTCTCATTATATTATCAGATGTTACATTGTTATCTCTCAGTATATTATCGAATGTTACATTGTTATCTCTCAGTATATTATGAGATGTTACATTGTTATCTCTCAGTATATTATAGGATGTTACATTGTTATCTCTCAGTACATTATCGGATGTTACATTGTTATCTCTCAGTATATTATCAGATGCTACATTGTTATCTCTCAGTATATTATCAGATGTTACATTGTTATCTCTCATTATATTATGGGATGTTACATTGTTATCTCTCATTATATTATGGGATGTTACATTGTTATCTCTCAGTATATTATAGGATGTTACATTGTTATCTCTCAGTATATTATCAGATGTTACATTGTAATCTCTCATTATATTATCGGATGTTACATTGTTATCTCTCATTATATTATAGGATGTTACATTGTTATCTCTCAGTATATTATAGGATGTTACATTGTTATCTCTTAGTATATTATCGGATGTTACATTGTTATCTCTCAGTATATTATTAGATGCTACATTGTTATCTCTCAGTATATTATCAGATGTTACATTGTTATCTCTCATTATATTATGGGATGTTACATTGTTATCTCTCATTATATCATGGGATGTTACATTGTTATCTCTCAGTATATTATCGGATGTTACATTGTTATCTCTCAGTATATTATCGGATGTTACATTGTTATCTCTCATTATATTATCAGATGTTACATTGTTATCTCTCAGTATATTATCGGATGTTACATTATCTCTCATTATATTATCAGATGTTACATTGTTATCTATCAGTGTATTATGGGATGTTACATTGTTATCTCTCAGTATATTATGGGATGTTACATTGTTATCTCTCAGTATATTATGGGATGTTACATTGTTATCTCTCAGTATATTATAGGATGTTACATTGTTATCTCTCAGTATATTATGGGATGTTACATTGTTATCTCTCATTATATTATCGGATGTTACATTGTTATCTCTCATTATATTATCAGATGTTACATTGTTATCTCTCAGTATATTATGGGATGTTACATTGTTATCTCTCAGTATATTATAGGATGTTACATTGTTATCTCTCAGTATATTATGGGATGTTACATTATCTCTCAGTACATTATAGGATGTTACATTGTTATCTCTCAGTATATTATGGGACGTTACATTGTTATCTCTCATTGTATTATCAAATGTTACATTGTTATCTCTGTATACTATGGGATGTTACATTGTTATCTCTCAGTATATTATGGGATGTTACATTGTTATCTCTCATTATATTATCGGATGTTACATTGTTATCTCTCAGTATATTATCAGATGTAACATCCCATAATATAATGATAGATAACAATGTAACATCCCATAATATACTGAGATAACAATGTAACATCCCATAATATACTGAGAGATAACAATGTAACATCCCATAATATACTGAGAGATAACAACATCTCATAATATAACTAGCCACGTCGCTAGCATGATTATCAAAGTTACTAGCATGTTGATTGAGTCTAATGGGATTTGGAGCTTGGGTCATCTGAACATCCTGTCAATGAAAGTCTATGGGCATTTTTTGGGTTTTTAATTTAAATTTTTAGGAAAACCGTAACTCAAACCAGTCCGAAAAGATATAGCACACCGAGTCAGAACAGTATGAAGGTCTGTGCCGAGTTTGGAGTATGTAGCTTGAACGGTCTAGGAGGAGTTAGTGTCCAAAAATTTTGCGGCCAGAAAAATAAAAGAGAAGAAGAATAACTAGAAGAAAAAGTTCGTCGAGACAAACTTTAAGTTGGCTTGAGAAAGCCTGACCAGAAAGTTTGAAAAGTTTAGATCGATCGATCGATAGATAGAAAGGTTTGAAGATCGATAGATAGATAAAAAAGGTTTGAAGATAGATAGATAGATAGATAGATAGATAGATAGATAGATAGATAGATAGATAGATAGATAGATAGATAGAAAAGGTTTGAAATTTTTTTTACCGCCCCCCACCCACGGTCTGTCTGTCTGTCTGGCTGCCTTGCGACAGCAATAGAAGTTATCGAATTTGTTTTTGTTTTTTTAAAGACAAGCTAAATAGAAAAAAAAAAAAATTTTACCGCCCCCCCCACCCGCGGTCGGTCTGTCTGCCTTGCGACAGCAATATAAGTCATCGGATTTGTTTTTGTTTTTTTAAAGACAAGCTAAATAGAAAAAACAAAAAAAAAAAAAAATTTTTACCGCCCCCCACCCGCGGTCTGTCTGTCTGTCTGTCTGTCTGTCTGCCTTGCGACAGCAATAGAAGTCATCAAATTTGTTTTTGTTTTTTTAAAGACAAGCTAAATAGAAAAAAAAAAAATTTTACCGCCCCCCACCCGCGGTCTGTCTGTCTGCCTGTCTGTCTGCCTTGCGACAGCAATAGAAGTCATCGGATTTGTTTTTGTTTTTTTAAAGACAAGCTAAATAGAAAAAACAAAAAAAAAACAAAAAAAATTTTTTACCGCCCCCCACCCGCAGTCTGTCTGTCTGTCTGTCTGTCTGGCTGCCTTGTGACAGCAATAGAAGTCATCGAATTTGTTTTTGTTTTTTTAAAGACAAGCTAAATCGAAAAAACAAACAAAAAAAATTTTACCGCCCCCCACCCGCGGTCAGTCTGTCTGTCTGTCTGCCTGTCTGTCTGCCTTGCGACAGCAATAGAAGTCATGGGATTTGTTTTTGTTTTTTTAAAGACAAGCATGATTATCAAAGTTACTAGCATGTTGATTGAGTCTAATGGGATTTGGAGCTTGGGTCATCTGAACATCCTGTCAATGAAAGTCTATGGGCATTTTTTGGGTTTTTAATTTTAATTTTTAGGAAAACCGTAACTCAAACCAGTCTGAAAAGATATAGCACACCGAGTCAGAACAGTATGAAGGTCTGTGCTGAGTTTGGAGTATGTAGCTTGAACGGTCTAGGAGGAGATAGTGTCCAAAAATTTACCGGCCAGAAAAATAATAAGAAGAAGAAGAATAGAAAAAAAAGTTCGTCGAGACAAACTTTAAGTTGGCTTGAGAAAGCCTGACCAGAAAGTTTGAAAAGTTTAGATCGATCGATCGATAGATAGAAAAGGTTTGAAGATCGATAGATAGATAGATAGATAGAAAAGGTTTGAAGATAGATAGATAGATAGATAGATAGATAGATAGATAGATAGATAGATAGATAGATAGATAGATAGATAGATAGATAGATAGATAGATAGATAGATAGATAGATAGATAGAAAAGGTTTGAAGATAGATAGATAGATAGATAGATAGATAGATAGATAGATAGATAGATAGATAGATAGATAGATAGATAGATAGATAGATAGATAGATAGATAGATAGATAGATAGAAAAGGTTTGAAATTTTTTTACCGCCCCCCACCCGCGGTCTGTCTGCCTGTCTGGCTGGCTGCCTTGCGACAGCAATAGAAGTTATCGAATTTGTTTTTGTTTTTTTAAAAACAAGCTAAATAGAAAAAAAAAACAAAAAACAAAAAAAAAAAATTTTTACCGCCCCCACCCGCGGTCTGTCTGTCTGTCTGGCTGCCTTGCGACAGCAATAGAAGTCATCGGATTTGTTTTTGTTTTTTTAAATACAAGCTAAATAGAAAAAAAAAAAAAAAAACAAAAAAAAAAATTTTTTACCGCCCCCACCCGCGGTCTGTCTGTCTGTCTGTCTGTCTGGCTGCCTTGCGACAGCAATATAAGTCATCGGATTTGTTTTTTAAAGACAAGCTAAATAGAAAAAACAAAAAAAAAAACAAAAAAAAAAAAATGTTACCGCCCCCCACCCGCTGTCTGTCTGTCTCTCTGTCTGTCTGCCTTGTGACAGCAATAGAAGTCATTGAATTTGTTTTTGTTTTTTTAAAGACAAGCTAAATAGAAAAAACAAAAAAAAAAAAAATTTTACCGCCCCCCACCCGCGGTCTGTCTGTCTCTCTGTCTGTCTGCCTTGCGACAGCAATAGAAGTCATCGAATTTGTTTTTGTTTTTTTAAAGACAAGCTAAATAGAAAAAAAAAAAAAATTTTACCGCCCCCCACCCGTGGTCTGTCTGTCTGCCTGTCTGTCTGCCTTGCTACAGCAATATAAGTCATCGGATTTGTTTTTGTTTTTTTAAAGACAAGCTAAATAGAAAAAACAAAAAAAAAATTTTACCGCCCCCCCACCCGCGGTCTGTCTGTCTGTCTGTCTGTCTGGCTGCCTTGCGACAGCAATAGAAGTCATCGAATTTGTTTTTGTTTTTTTAAAGACAAGCTAAATTGAAAAAACAAAAAAAAAAAAAATGTACCGCCCCCACCCGCGGTCTGTCTGTCTGTCTGCCTTGCGACAGCAATAGAAGTCATCGAATTTGTTTTTGTTTTTTTAAAGACAAGCTAAATAGAAAAAAAAAAAAAAAATTTTACCGCCCCCCACCCGTGGTCTGTCTGTCTGCCTGTCTGTCTGCCTTGCTACAGCAATATAAGTCATCGGATTTGTTTTTGTTTTTTTAACCACTTAAGCCCCGGAGGATTTGGCTGCTAAAGGACCAGGGGTCTTTTTGCGATTTTTTACTGCGTGACTTTAACGGACAATTGCGCGGTCGTGCGACGCTGTACCTAAACGAATTTGACGTCCTTTTTTTCCCACAAACAGAGCTTTCTTTTGGTGGTATTTGATCACCTGTGCGATTTTTTGATCACGCGCTATAAACAAAAAAAGAGCGTAAATTTTGCAAAAATAACAATATTTTTCACATTTTTTTATATGAAATTCCCCAAAAAAAAAGTAAAAATCAAAATTTTTTAACATTTTTCGGCCAATTTGTTTTATGCTACCTATGTTTGGTAAAAAAATCGCAAAAAGCGTATTTTGATTGGTTTGCGCAAAAGTTATCGCGTTTACTAACAAAGAGAAAGATTTTTGTCATTTTTGGTGTTTTTTTTTTTAACGCGTAATGGCGGCGATCTGCGATTTTTTTTTCGGTACTGCGACATTGCGGCGGACAGATCGGACCCTTGACTGACATTTTTGGGGTTACCAGTGACATTACTGCAGTAATCAGTGCTATACATATGCACTGTTACTGCAAAAATGACACTGGCAGGGAAGGGGTTAACTTTATTGGACAGGGAGGGGTTAAGTGTGTCCTAGGGGCGTGCTTTCTACTGTGTAGGGACATTCCTATTGGTGTAAAAGCAAAGATCAACCGTTCTACATAGTAGAACGGTCAGATCTTTACTTTTACACAGGGAGAACTGACAGGCAGCTTGTTTACACAAGCTGCTCTGTCTTTCTCCCTTCACAGGAGCGATCGCAGTGTGACTGGCGGACATCGAGTCCGCCGGTCACACGCACTGACTTGCCTGTGAACGAGCCGCGGCGGGCTCGCAAGTCAGTGACAGGCGAGTGACGTACCGATACGTCACTCTGCCTGGCCGGGGCTGACCGCCGCAGTATATAGTCGTGCGGCGGTCGGCAACCGGTTAAAGACAAGCTAAATAGAAAAAACAAAAAAAATTTTGCCGCCCCCCACCCGCGGTCTGTCTGTCTGTCTGGCTGCCTTGCGACAGCAATAGAATTCATCGGATTTATTTTTGTTTTTTTAAATACAAGCTAAATAGAAAAAAAAAATTTTTTACCGCCCCCCACCCGCGGTCTGTCTGTCTGTCTGTCTGTCTGTCTGTCTGCCTTGCTACAGCAATAGAAGTCATGGGATTTGTTTTTGTTTTTTTAAAGACAAGCTAAATAGAAAAAAAAAACAAAAAACAAAAAAATAAATTTTTACCGCCCCCCACCCGCGGTCTGTCTGTCTGTCTGTCTGGCTGCCTTGCGACAGCAATAGAAGTCATCGGATTTGTTTTTGTTTTTTAAATACAAGCTAAATAGAAAAAACAAAACAAAAAAAAAAAATTTTTACCGCCCCCCCACCCGCGGTCTGTATGTCTGTCTGTCTGTCTGGCTGCCTTGCGACAGCAATATAAGTCATCAAATTTGTTTTTGTTTTTTTAAAGACAAGCTAAATAGAAAAAACAAAAAAACAAAAAAATGTTACCGCCCCCCACCCGCGGGGTCTGTCTGTCTGCCTGTCTGTCTGCCTTGCGACAGCAATATAAGTCATCGAATTTGTTTTTGTTTTTTTAAAGACAAGCTAAATAGAAAAAACAAAAAAAAAAAAATTTTACCGCCCCCCACCCGCGGTCTGTCTATCTGTCTGTCTGTCTGCCTTGCGACAGCAATATAAGTCATCGGATTTGTTTTTGTTTATTTAAAGACAAGCTAAATAGAAAAAAAAAAAAATTTACCGCCCCCCACCCTCGGTCTGTCTGTCTAGCTGCCTTGCGACAGCAATATAAGTCATCGGATTTGTTTTTGTTTTTTTAAATACAAGCTAAATAGAAAAAAAATAAAAAAAATAAAAAATTTTACCGCCCCCCACCCGCGGTCTGTCTGTCTCTCTGTCTGGCTGCCTTGCGACAGCAATATAAGTCATCAAATTTGTTTTTGTTTTTTTAAAGACAAGCTAAATAGAAAAAAAAAAAAAATTTTTACCGCCCCCACCCGCAGTCTGTCTGTCTGTCTGTCTGTCTGCCTTGTGACAGCAATAGAAGTCATCGAATTTGTTTTTGTTTTTTTAAAGACAAGCTAAATAGAAAAAACAAAAACAAAAAAAATTTTACCGCCCCCACCCGCAGTCTGTCTGTCTGTCTGTCTGTCTGTCTGTCTGTCTGTCTGCCTTGTGACAGCAATAGAAGTCATCGAATTTGTTTTTGTTTTTTTAAAGACAAGCTAAATAGAAAAAAAAAAAAAAAAAATTTTACCGCCCCCCACCCGCGGTCTGTCTGTCTGTCTGTCTGTCTGTCTGTCTGTCTGCCTTGTGACAGCAATAGAAGTCATCGAATTTGTTTTTGTTTTTTTAAAGACAAGCTAAATAGAAAAAAAAAAAAAAAAAATTTTACCGCCCCCCACCCGCGGTCTGTTTGTCTGTCTGTCTGTCTGGCTGCCTTGCGACAGCAATAGAAGTCATCGGATTTGTTTTTGTTTTTTTAAAGACAAGCATGATTATCAAAGTTACTAGCATGTTGATTGAGTCTAATGGGATTTGGAGCTTGGGTCATCTGAACATCCTGTCAATGAAAGTCTATGGGCATTTTTTGGGTTTTTAATTTTAATTTTTAGGAAAACCGTAACTCAAACCAGTCTAAAAAGATATAGCACACCGAGTCAGAACAGTATGAAGGTCTGTGCCGAGTTTGGAGTATGTAGCTTAAACGGTCTAGGAGGAGATAGTGTCCAAAAATTTACCGGCCAGAAAAATAATAATAATAAGAAGAAGAATAATAATAAGTTTAAATACAATATCAGTAAGTTGGCTCTTCCAAGCCAACTTAATAAGTTTAAATACAATATTAGAAAGTTGGCTTTTGCAAGCCAACTTAATAAGTTTAAATACAATATCAGTAAGTTGGCTGTTCCAAGCCAACTTAACTAGAAAAAAAAGTTTGAGACAAACTTTAAGTTGGCTTGAAAAAGCCTGACCAGAAAGTTTGAAAAGTTTAGATCGATCGATCGATAGAAAGGGTTTGAAGATCGATCGATAGATAGAAAAGGTTTGAAGATCGATCGATAGAAAAGGTTTGAAGATCGATCGATCGATAGAAAAGGTTTGAAGATCGATCGATCGATAGAGAAGGTTTGAAGATCGATCGATCGATAGAAAAGGTTTGAAGATTGATCGATCGATAGAAAAGGTTTGAAGATCGATCGATCGATAGAAAAGGTTTGAAGATCGATCGATCGATAGAAAAGGTTTGAAGATCGATCAATTGATCGATCGATAGAAAAGGTTTGAAGATCGATCGATCGATAGAAAAGGTTTGAAGATCGATCGATTGATCGATCGATAGAAAAGGTTTGAAGATTGATCTATAGATAGAAAAGGTTTGAAGATCGATCGATAGAAAAGGTTAGAAGATCGATTGATAGAAAAGGTTTGAAAATCGATCGATCGATAGAAAAGGTTTGAAGATCGATCGATAGAAAAGGTTTGAGGATCGATCGATCGATAGAAAAGGTTTGAAGATCGATCGATCGAAAAGGTTTGAAGATCGATCGATCGAAAAGGTTTGAAGATCGATCGATCGAAAAGGTTTGAAGATCGATCGATCGAAAATGTTTGTAGATCGATCAATCGAAAAGATTTGAAGACCGATCGATCGAAAAGGTTTGAAGATCGATCGATTGACCGAAAAGGTTTTGAAGATCGATCGATCGATAAGGTTTGAAGATCGAACGATCGAAAAGGTTTGAAGATCGATCGATCGATCGATAGAAAAGGTTTGAAGATTGATCGATTGATCAAAAAGGTTTGAAGATCGATCGATCGATAGAAAAGGTTTGAAGATTGATCGATCGATAGAAAAGGTTTGAAGATCGATCGATCGAAAAGGTTTAAAGATCGATCGATCGAAAAGGTTTGAAGATCGATTGATAGATAGATAGATTAGATGAGTTTGAATGAGTTTACATTAATTAGCATCAAAGCTTGATTGAGTCTAATGGGATTTGGAGCTTGGGTCATCTGAACATCCTGTCAATGAAAGTCTATGGGCATTTTTTGGGTTTTTAATTTTAATTTTTAGGAAAACCGTAACTCAAACCAGTCTGAAAAGATATAGCACACCGAGTCAGAACAGTATGAAGGTCTGTGCCGAGTTTGGAGTATGTAGCTTGAACGGTCTAGGAGGAGATAGTGTCCAAAAATTTTCCGCTCAGAAAAATAAGAATAACTAGAAAAAAAAGTTTGAGACAAACTTTAAGTTGGCTTGAGAAAGCCTGACCAGAAAGTTTGAAAAGTTTAGATCGATCGATCGATAGAAAAGGGTTGAAGATCGATCGATAGATAGAAACGGTTTGAAGATCGATCGATCGATAGAAAAGGTTTGAAGATCGATCGTTCGATAGAAAAGGTCGGAAGATCGATCGATCGAAAAGGTTTGAAGATCGATCGATCGATAGAAAAGGTTTGAAGATTGATCGATCGATAGAAAAGGTTTGAAGATCGATCAATCGATAGAAAAGGTTTGAAGATCGATCAATTGATCGAAAAGGTTTGAAGATCAATCGATCAAAAATGTTTGAAGATCGATCGATCGATCAAAAATGTTTGAAAGTCGATCGATCGATCGAAAAGGTTTGAAGATCGATCGATCGATCGAAAAGGTTTGAAGATCGATCGATCGAAAAGGTTTATAGATCGATTGATCGAAAAGGTTTGCGATCGAAAAGGTTTGAAGATTGAACGATCGATCAAAAAGGTTTGAAGATCGATCGATCGATCAAAAAGGTTTGAAGATCGATCGATCGATAGAAAAGGTGTGAAGATCGATCGATCGAAAAGGTTTGAAGATCGATCGATCGATCGATCGAAGAGGTTTGAAGATCGATCGATCGAAAAGGTTTGCAATCGAAAAGGTTTGAAGATCGATCGAAAAGGTTTGAAGATCAATCAATCGATTGAAAAAGGTTTGGAGATCGATCGATCGAAAATGTTTGAAGATCGATCGATCGATCGAAAGGGTTTGAAGACTGATCGATCAAAAAGGTTTGAAGATCAATCGATTGATCGAAAAGGTTTGAAGATCGATCGATCGAAAAGGTTTGAAGATTGATCGATCGAAAAGGTTTGAAGATCGATAGATCGAGAAGGTTTGAAGATTGATCGATCGATCAAAAAGGTTTGAAGATCGATCGATCGATCAAAAAGGTTTGAAGATCGATCGATCAATAGAAAAGGTTTGAAGATCGATCGATCGAAAAGGTTTGAAGATCGATCGATCGATCGAAGAGGTTTGAAGATCGATCGATCGATCGAAAAGGTTTGCGATCGAAAAGGTTTGAAGATCGATCGATCGAAAAGGTTTGAAGATCGATCGATCGAAAAGGTTTGAAGATCGATTGATAGATAGATTAGATGAGTTTGAATGAGTTTACATTGATTAGCATCAAAGCTTGATTGAGTCTAATGGGATTTGGAGCTTGGGTCATCTGAACATCCTGTCAATGAAAGTCTATGGGCATTTTTTGGGTTTTTAATTTTAATTTTTAGGAAAGCCGTAACTCAAACCAGTCTGAAAAGATATAGCACACCGAGTCAGAACAGTATGAAGGTCTGTGCCAAGTTTGGAGTATGTACCTTGAACGGTCTAGGAGGAGTTAGTGTCCAAAAATTTTGTGGCCAGAAAAATAATAAGAAGAATAATAACTAGAAAAAAAAATCGTCGAGACAAACTTTAAGTTGGCTTGAGAAAGCCTGACCAGAAAGTTTGAAAAGTTTAGATCGATCGATCGATAGAAAAGGGTTGAAGATCGATCGATAGATAGAAACGGTTTGAAGATCGATCGATAGAAAAGGTTTGAAGATCGATCGTTCGATAGAAAAGGTCGGAAGATCGATCGATCGAAAAGGTTTGAAGATCGATCGATAGAAAAGGTTTGAAGATCGATCGATCGATAGAAAAGGTTTGAAGATCGATCAATCGATAGAAAAGGTTTGAAGATCGATCAATTGATCGATCAATAGAAAAGGTTTGAAGATCGATCGATCGATAGAAAAGGTTTTAAGATCGATCGATCGATAGAAAAGGTTTGAAGATCGATCGATCGATAGAAAAGGTTTGAAGATCGATCGATCGATAGAAAAGGTTTGAAGATCGATCGATCGATTGAAAAGGTTTGAAGATCAATCGATCAAAAATGTTTGAAGATCGATCGATCGATCAAAAATGTTTGAAAGTCGATCGATCGATCGAAAAGGTTTGAAAAACGATCGATCGAAAAGGTTTGAAGATCGATCGATCGAAAAGGTTTGAAGATCGATCGATCGAAAAGGTTTGAAGATCGATCGATCGAAAAGGTTTGAAGATCGATCGATCGAAAAGGTTTGCGATCGAAAAGGTTTGAAGATCGATTGATCGATAGAAAAGGTTTGAAGATCAATCAATCGATCGAAAAGGTTTGAAGATCGATCGATCGAAAATGTTTGAAGATCGATCGATCGATCGAAAAGGTTTGAAGATTGATCGATCGATCAAAAAGGTTTGAAGATCGATCGATCGATCAAAAAGGTTTGAAGATCGATCGATAGAAAAGGTTTGAAGATCGATCGATCGAAAAGGTTTGAAGATCGATCGATCGAAAAGGTTTGAAGATTGATCGATCGATCGATCGAAGAGGTTTGAAGATCGATCGATCGATTGAAAAGGTTTGCGATCGAAAAGGTTTGAAGATCGATCGATCGAAAAGGTTTGAAGATCAATCGATCTAAAAGGTTTGAAGATCGATCGATCCAAAAGGTTTGAAGATCGATCGATAGATAGATAGATAGATAGATAGATAGATAGATAGATAGATAGATAGATAGATTAGATGAGTTTGAATGAGTTTACATTGATTAGCATCAAAGCTTGATTGAGTCTAATGGGATTTGGAGCTTGGGTCATCTGAACATCCTGTCAATGAAAGTCTATGGGCATTTTTTGGGTTTTTAATTTTAATTTTTAGGAAAACCGTAACTCAAACCAGTCTGAAAAGATATAGCACACCGAGTCAGAACAGTATGAAGGTCTGTGCCGAGTTTGGAGTATGTAGCTTGAACGGTCTAGGAGGAGTTAGTGTCCAAAAATTTACCGGCCAGAAAAATAATAATAAGAATAATAACTAGAAAAAAAGTTCGTCGAGACAAACTTTAAGTTGGCTTGAGAAGAAAGCTTGACCAGAAAGTTTGAAAAGTTTAGATCGATCGATCGATAGATAGAAAAGGTTTGAAGATCGATCGATAGATAGAAAAGGTTTGAAGATCGATCGATCGAAAAGGTTTGAAGATCGATCAATCGATAGAAAAGGTTTGAAGATCGATCAATCGATAGAAAAGGTTTGAAGATCTATCGATAGAAAAGGTTTGAAGATCGATCGATAGAAAAGGTTTGAAGATCGATCGATAGAAAAGGTTTGAAGATCGATCGATAGAAAAGGTTTGAAGATCGATTGATCGAAAAGGTTTGAAGACTGATCGATCGAAAAGGTTTGAAGATCGATCGATTGATAGAAAAGGTTTGAAAATCGATCGATCGAAAAGGTTTGAAGATCGATCGATCGAAAAGGTTTGAAGATCGATCGATCGAAAAGGATTGCGATCGAAAAGGTTTGAAGATCGATCGATCGATCGAAAAGGTTTGAAGATCGATCGATAGATAGATAGATAGATAGATAGATAGATAGATTGATAGATAGATAGATAGATAGATAGATAGATTAGATGAGTTTGAATGAGTTTACATTGATTAGCATCAAAGCTTCATTGAGTCTAATGGGATTTGGAGCTTGGGTCATCTGAACATCCTGTCAATGAAAGTCTATGGGCATTTTTTGGGTTTTTAATTTGAATTTTTAGGAAAACCGTAACTCAAACCAGTCTGAACAGATATAGCACACCGAGTCAGAACAGTATGAAGGTCTGTGCCGAGTTTGGAGTATGTAGCTTGAACGGTCTAGGAGGAGTTAGTGTCCAAAAATTTACCGGCCAGAAAAATAATAAGAAGAATAATAACTAGAAAAAAAAGTTCGTCGAGACAAACTTTAAGTTGGCTTGAGAAAGCCTGACCAGAAAGTTTGAAAAGTTTAGATCGATCGATCGATAGATAGAAAAGGTTTGAAGATCGATCGATAGATAGAAAAGGTTTGCAGATAGATCGATAGATAGAAAAGGTTTGAAGATCGATCGATAGATAGAAAAGGTTTGAAGATCGATCGATAGAAAAGGTTGGAAGATCGATCGATCGATAGAGAAGGTTTGAAGATTGATCGATAGATAGAAAAGGTTTGAAGATCGATCGATAGAAAAGGTTTGAAGATCGATCGATCGATCGAAAAGGTTTGAAGATCAATCGATCAAAAATGTTTGAAGATCGATCGATCGATCAAAAATGTTTGAAAGTCGATCGATCGATCGAAAAGGTTTGAAGATCGATCGATCGAAAAGGTTTGCGATCGAAAAGGTTTGAAGATCGATTGATCGATAGAAAAGGTTTGAAGATCAATCAATCGATCGAAAAGGTTTGAAGATCGATCGATCGAAAATGTTTGAAGATCGATCGATCGATCGAAAAGGTTTGAAGATTGATCGATCGATCAAAAAGGTTTGAAGATCGATCGATCGATCAAAAAGGTTTGAAGATCGATCGATAGAAAAGGTTTGAAGATCGATCGATCGAAAAGGTTTGAAGATCGATCGATCGAAAAGGTTTGAAGATTGATCGATCGATCGATCGAAGAGGTTTGAAGATCGATCGATCGATAGAAAAGGTTGAAGATCGATCGATCGATAGAAAGGGTTGAAGATCGATCGATCGATCGAAAAGGTTTGAAGATCGATCGATAGATAGATAGCTAGATAGAAAAGGTTTGAAGATCGATCAATAGAAAAGGTTTGAAGATCGATCGATAGAAAAGGTTTGAAGATCGATCGAAAAGGATTGAAGATCGATCGATCGAAAAGGTTTGAAGATCGATCGATCGAAAAGGTTTGAAGATCGATCGATAGATAGATAGATAGATAGATAGAAAAGGTTTAAAGATCGATCGATAGAAAAGGTTTGAAGATCGATCGATAGAAAAGGTTTGAAGATCGATCGATCGAAAAGGTTTGAAGATCGATCGATCGAAAAGGTTTGAAGATCGATCGATCGAAAAGGTTTGAAGATCGATCGATCGATAAGGTTTGAAGATCGATCGATCGATCGAAAAGGTTTGAAGATCGATCGATCGATAGAAAAGGTTTGAAGATCGATCGATCGATTGAAAAGGTTTGAAGATCGATCGATCGATAGAAAAGTTTTGAAGATCGATCGATCGAAAAGTTTTGAAGATCGATCGATCGAAAAGGTTTGAAGATCGATCGATAGATAGATTAGATGAGTTTGAATGAGTTTACATTGATTAGCATCGAAGCTTGATTGAGTCTAATGGGATTTGGAGCTTGGGTCATCTGAACATCCTGTCAATGAAAGTCTATGGGCATTTTTTGGGTTTTTAATTTGAATTTTTAGGAAAACCGTAACTCAAACCAGTCTGAAAAGATATAGCACACCGAGTCAGAACAGTATGAAGGTCTGTGCCGAGTTTGGAGTATGTAGCTTGAACGGTCTAGGAGGAGTTAGTGTCCAAAAATTTTGCGACCAGAAAAATAAAAGAGAAGAAGAAGAATAATAACTAGAAAAAAAGTTTGAGACAAACTTTAAGTTGGCTTGAGAAAGCCTGACCAGAAAGTTTGAAAAGTTTAGATAGATAGATAGAAAAGGTTTGAAGATAGATAGACAGACAGACAGACAGACAGACAGACAGACAGACAGACAGACAGACAGACAGACAGACAGATTATCTCTCATTATATTATCGGATGTTACATTGCTATCTCTCATTATTTGATATTACATTGTTATCTCTCAGTATATTATGGGATGTTACATTGTTATCTCTCAGTATATTATGGGATGTTACATTGTTATCTCTTATTATATTATGGGATGTTACATTGTTATCTCTCATTATATTATAGGATGTTACATTGTTATCTCTCAGTATATTATGAGATGTTACATTGTTATCTCTCATTATATCATAGGATGTTACATTGTTATCTCTCAGTATATTATGGGATGTTACATTGTTATCTCTCATTATATTATAGGATGTTACATTGTTATCTCTCAGTATATTATCAGATGTTACATTGTTATCTCTCCGTATATTATGGGATGTTACATTGTTATCTCTCAGTATATTTAGGGATGTTACATTGTTATCTCTCATTATATTATCAGATGTTACATTGTTATCTCTCAGTATATTATGGGATGTTACATTGTTATCTCTCAGTATATTATGAGATGTTACATTGTTATCTCTCAGTATATTATGGGATGTTACATTGTTATCTCTCATTATATTATGGGATGTTACATTGTTATCTCTCAGTATATTATTAGATGTTACATTGTTATCTCTCAGTATATTATGGGATGTTACATTGTTATCTCTCAGTATATTATCGGATGTTACATTGTTATCTCTCAGTATATTATCGGATATTACATTGTTATCTCTCATTATATTATAGGATGTTACATTGTTATCTCTCATTATATTATAGGATGTTACATTGTTATCTCTCAGTATATTATCGGATGTTACATTGTTATCTTTCAGTATATTATGGGATGTCACATTGTTATCTCTCAGTATATTATTAGATGCTACATTGTTATCTCTCAGTATATTATCAGATGTTACATTGTTATCTCTCATTATATTATAGGATGTTACATTGTTATCTCTCAGTATATTATCGGATGTTACATTGTTATCTTTCAGTATATTATGGGATGTTACATTGTTATCTCTCATTATATTATAGGATGTTACATTGTTATCTCTCAGTATATTATCAGATGTTACATTGCTATCTCTCCGTATATTATGGGATGTTACATTGTTATCTCTCAGTATATTTAGGGATGTTACATTGTTATCTCTCATTATATTATCAGATGTTACATTGTTATCTCTCAGTATATTATGGGATGTTACATTGTTATCTCTCAGTATATTATGAGATGTTACATTGTTATCTCTCAGTATATTATGGGATGTTACATTGTTATCTCTCATTATATTATGGGATGTTACATTGTTATCTCTCAGTATATTATTAGATGTTACATTGTTATCTTTCAGTATATTATGGGATGTCACATTGTTATCTCTGAGTATATTATTAGATGCTACATTGTTATCTCTCAGTATATTATCAGATGTTACATTGTTATCTCTCATTATATTATGGGATGTTACATTGTTATCTCTCATTATATTATGGGATGTTACATTGTTATCTCTCAGTATATTATCAGATGTTACATTGTTATCTATCATTATATTATAGGATGTTACATTGTTATCTCTCAGTATATTATCAGATGTTACATTGTTATCTCTCAGTATATTATGGGATGTTACATTGTTATCTCTCATTTTATTATCGGATTTTACATTGTTATCTCTCATTATATTATCGGATGTTACATTGTTATCTCTCATTATATTATCGGATGTTACATTGTTATCTCTCAGTATATTAAGGGATGTTACATTGTTATCTCTCAGTATATTATCAGATGTTACATTGTTATCTCTCAGTATATTATCGGATGTTACATTGTTATCTCTCAGTATATTATGGGATGTTACATTGTTATCTCTCAATATATTATCAGATGTTACATTGTTATCTCTCAGTATATTATGGGATGTTACATTGTTATCTCTCATTATATTATGGGATGTTACATTGTTATCTCTCATTATATTATCGGATGTTACATTGTTATCTCTCAGTATATTATGGGATGTTACATTGTTATCTCTCAGTATATTATAGGATGTTACATTGTTATCTCTCAGTATATTATCGGATGTTAAATTGTTATCTCTCAGTATATTATGGGATGTTACATTGTTATCTCTCAGTATATTATGGGATGTTACATTGTTATCTCTCATTATATTATCGGATGTTACATTGTTATCTCTCATTATATTATCGGATGTTACATTGTTATCTCTCAGTATATTATGGGATGTTACATTGATATCTCTCAGTATATTATGGGATGTTACATTGTTATCTCTCATTATATTATCGGATGTTACATTGTTATCTCTCAGTATATTATCGGATGTAACATCCCATAATATAATGATAGATAACAATGTAACATCCCATAATATACTGAGAGATAACAATGTAACATCCCATAATATACTGAGAGATAACAATGTAACATCCCGTAATATAATGAGAGATAACAACATCTCATAATATAACTAGCCATGTCGCTAGCATGATTATCAAAGTTACTAGCATGTTGATTGAGTCTAATGGGATTTGGAGCTTGGGTCATCTGAACATCCTGTCAATGAAAGTCTATGGGCATTTTTTGGGTTTTTAATTTTAATTTTTAGGAAAACCATAACTCAAACCAGTCTGAAAAGATATAGCACACCGAGTCAGAACAGTATGAAGGTCTGTGCCGAGTTTGGAGTATGTAGCTTGAACGGTCTAGGAGGAGTTAGTGTCCAAAAATTTTGCGGCCAGAAAAATAAAAGAGAAGAAGAATAACTAGAAAAAAAAGTTCGTCGAGACAAACTTTAAGTTGGCTTGAGAAAGCCTGACCAGAAAGTTTTGAAAAGTTTAGATCGATCGATAGATAGAAAAGGTTTGAAGATGGATCGATAGATAGAAAAGGTTTGAAGATGGATCGATCGATAGAAAAGGTTTGACGATCGATAGAAAAGGTTTAACGATCGATCGATAGAAAAGGTTTGAAGATCGATCGATCGAAAAGGTTTATAGATCGATTGATCGAAAAGGTTTGCGATCGAAAAGGTTTGAAGATTGAACGATCGATCAAAAAGGTTTGAAGATCGATCGATCGATCAAAAAGGTTTGAAGATCGATCGATCGATAGAAAAGGTGTGAAGATCGATCGATCGAAAAGGTTTGAAGATCGATCGATCGATCGATCGAAGAGGTTTGAAGATCGATCGATCGAAAAGGTTTGCAATCGAAAAGGTTTGAAGATCGATCGAAAAGGTTTGAAGATCAATCAATCGATTGAAAAAGGTTTGGAGATCGATCGATCGAAAATGTTTGAAGATCGATCGATCGATCGAAAGGGTTTGAAGACTGATCGATCAAAAAGGTTTGAAGATCAATCGATTGATCGAAAAGGTTTGAAGATCGATCGATCGAAAAGGTTTGAAGATTGATCGATCGAAAAGGTTTGAAGATCGATAGATCGAGAAGGTTTGAAGATTGATCGATCGATCAAAAAGGTTTGAAGATCGATCGATCGATCAAAAAGGTTTGAAGATCGATCGATCAATAGAAAAGGTTTGAAGATCGATCGATCGAAAAGGTTTGAAGATCGATCGATCGATCGAAGAGGTTTGAAGATCGATCGATCGATCGAAAAGGTTTGCGATCGAAAAGGTTTGAAGATCGATCGATCGAAAAGGTTTGAAGATCGATCGATCGAAAAGGTTTGAAGATCGATTGATAGATAGATTAGATGAGTTTGAATGAGTTTACATTGATTAGCATCAAAGCTTGATTGAGTCTAATGGGATTTGGAGCTTGGGTCATCTGAACATCCTGTCAATGAAAGTCTATGGGCATTTTTTGGGTTTTTAATTTTAATTTTTAGGAAAGCCGTAACTCAAACCAGTCTGAAAAGATATAGCACACCGAGTCAGAACAGTATGAAGGTCTGTGCCAAGTTTGGAGTATGTACCTTGAACGGTCTAGGAGGAGTTAGTGTCCAAAAATTTTGTGGCCAGAAAAATAATAAGAAGAATAATAACTAGAAAAAAAAATCGTCGAGACAAACTTTAAGTTGGCTTGAGAAAGCCTGACCAGAAAGTTTGAAAAGTTTAGATCGATCGATCGATAGAAAAGGGTTGAAGATCGATCGATAGATAGAAACGGTTTGAAGATCGATCGATAGAAAAGGTTTGAAGATCGATCGTTCGATAGAAAAGGTCGGAAGATCGATCGATCGAAAAGGTTTGAAGATCGATCGATAGAAAAGGTTTGAAGATCGATCGATCGATAGAAAAGGTTTGAAGATCGATCAATCGATAGAAAAGGTTTGAAGATCGATCAATTGATCGATCAATAGAAAAGGTTTGAAGATCGATCGATCGATAGAAAAGGTTTTAAGATCGATCGATCGATAGAAAAGGTTTGAAGATCGATCGATCGATAGAAAAGGTTTGAAGATCGATCGATCGATAGAAAAGGTTTGAAGATCGATCGATCGATTGAAAAGGTTTGAAGATCAATCGATCAAAAATGTTTGAAGATCGATCGATCGATCAAAAATGTTTGAAAGTCGATCGATCGATCGAAAAGGTTTGAAGATCGATCGATCGAAAAGGTTTGAAGATCGATCGATCGAAAAGGTTTGAAGATCGATCGATCGAAAAGGTTTGAAGATCGATCGATCGAAAAGGTTTGCGATCGAAAAGGTTTGAAGATCGATTGATCGATAGAAAAGGTTTGAAGATCAATCAATCGATCGAAAAGGTTTGAAGATCGATCGATCGAAAATGTTTGAAGATCGATCGATCGATCGAAAAGGTTTGAAGATTGATCGATCGATCAAAAAGGTTTGAAGATCGATCGATCGATCAAAAAGGTTTGAAGATCGATCGATAGAAAAGGTTTGAAGATCGATCGATCGAAAAGGTTTGAAGATCGATCGATCGAAAAGGTTTGAAGATTGATCGATCGATCGATCGAAGAGGTTTGAAGATCGATCGATCGATTGAAAAGGTTTGCGATCGAAAAGGTTTGAAGATCGATCGATCGAAAAGGTTTGAAGATCAATCGATCTAAAAGGTTTGAAGATCGATCGATCCAAAAGGTTTGAAGATCGATCGATAGATAGATAGATAGATAGATAGATAGATAGATAGATTAGATGAGTTTGAATGAGTTTACATTGATTAGCATCAAAGCTTGATTGAGTCTAATGGGATTTGGAGCTTGGGTCATCTGAACATCCTGTCAATGAAAGTCTATGGGCATTTTTTGGGTTTTTAATTTTAATTTTTAGGAAAACCGTAACTCAAACCAGTCTGAAAAGATATAGCACACCGAGTCAGAACAGTATGAAGGTCTGTGCCGAGTTTGGAGTATGTAGCTTGAACGGTCTAGGAGGAGTTAGTGTCCAAAAATTTACCGGCCAGAAAAATAATAATAAGAATAATAACTAGAAAAAAAGTTCGTCGAGACAAACTTTAAGTTGGCTTGAGAAGAAAGCTTGACCAGAAAGTTTGAAAAGTTTAGATCGATCGATCGATAGATAGAAAAGGTTTGAAGATCGATCGATAGATAGAAAAGGTTTGAAGATCGATCGATCGAAAAGGTTTGAAGATCGATCAATCGATAGAAAAGGTTTGAAGATCGATCAATCGATAGAAAAGGTTTGAAGATCTATCGATAGAAAAGGTTTGAAGATCGATCGATAGAAAAGGTTTGAAGATCGATCGATAGAAAAGGTTTGAAGATCGATCGATAGAAAAGGTTTGAAGATCGATTGATCGAAAAGGTTTGAAGACTGATCGATCGAAAAGGTTTGAAGATCGATCGATTGATAGAAAAGGTTTGAAAATCGATCGATCGAAAAGGTTTGAAGATCGATCGATCGAAAAGGTTTGAAGATCGATCGATCGAAAAGGATTGCGATCGAAAAGGTTTGAAGATCGATCGATCGATCGAAAAGGTTTGAAGATCGATCGATAGATAGATAGATAGATAGATAGATAGATAGATAGATTGATAGATAGATAGATTAGATGAGTTTGAATGAGTTTACATTGATTAGCATCAAAGCTTCATTGAGTCTAATGGGATTTGGAGCTTGGGTCATCTGAACATCCTGTCAATGAAAGTCTATGGGCATTTTTTGGGTTTTTAATTTGAATTTTTAGGAAAACCGTAACTCAAACCAGTCTGAACAGATATAGCACACCGAGTCAGAACAGTATGAAGGTCTGTGCCGAGTTTGGAGTATGTAGCTTGAACGGTCTAGGAGGAGTTAGTGTCCAAAAATTTACCGGCCAGAAAAATAATAAGAAGAATAATAACTAGAAAAAAAAGTTCGTCGAGACAAACTTTAAGTTGGCTTGAGAAAGCCTGACCAGAAAGTTTGAAAAGTTTAGATCGATCGATCGATAGATAGAAAAGGTTTGAAGATCGATCGATAGATAGAAAAGGTTTGCAGATAGATCGATAGATAGAAAAGGTTTGAAGATCGATCGATAGATAGAAAAGGTTTGAAGATCGATCGATAGAAAAGGTTGGAAGATCGATCGATCGATAGAGAAGGTTTGAAGATTGATCGATAGATAGAAAAGGTTTGAAGATCGATCGATAGAAAAGGTTTGAAGATCGATCGATCGATCGAAAAGGTTTGAAGATCAATCGATCAAAAATGTTTGAAGATCGATCGATCGATCAAAAATGTTTGAAAGTCGATCGATCGATCGAAAAGGTTTGAAGATCGATCGATCGAAAAGGTTTGCGATCGAAAAGGTTTGAAGATCGATTGATCGATAGAAAAGGTTTGAAGATCAATCAATCGATCGAAAAGGTTTGAAGATCAATCGATCAAAAATGTTTGAAGATCGATCGATCGATCAAAAATGTTTGAAAGTCGATCGATCGATCGAAAAGGTTTGAAGATCGATCGATCGAAAAGGTTTGCGATCGAAAAGGTTTGAAGATCGATTGATCGATAGAAAAGGTTTGAAGATCAATCAATCGATCGAAAAGGTTTGAAGATCGATCGATCGAAAATGTTTGAAGATCGATCGATCGATCGAAAAGGTTTGAAGATTGATCGATCGATCAAAAAGGTTTGAAGATCGATCGATCGATCAAAAAGGTTTGAAGATCGATCGATAGAAAAGGTTTGAAGATCGATCGATCGAAAAGGTTTGAAGATCGATCGATCGAAAAGGTTTGAAGATTGATCGATCGATCGATCGAAGAGGTTTGAAGATCGATCGATCGATAGAAAAGGTTGAAGATCGATCGATCGATAGAAAGGGTTGAAGATCGATCGATCGATCGAAAAGGTTTGAAGATCGATCGATAGATAGATAGCTAGATAGAAAAGGTTTGAAGATCGATCAATAGAAAAGGTTTGAAGATCGATCGATAGAAAAGGTTTGAAGATCGATCGAAAAGGATTGAAGATCGATCGATCGAAAAGGTTTGAAGATCGATCGATCGAAAAGGTTTGAAGATCGATCGATAGATAGATAGATAGATAGATAGAAAAGGTTTAAAGATCGATCGATAGAAAAGGTTTGAAGATCGATCGATAGAAAAGGTTTGAAGATCGATCGATCGAAAAGGTTTGAAGATCGATCGATCGAAAAGGTTTGAAGATCGATCGATCGAAAAGGTTTGAAGATCGATCGATCGATAAGGTTTGAAGATCGATCGATCGATCGAAAAGGTTTGAAGATCGATCGATCGATAGAAAAGGTTTGAAGATCGATCGATCGATTGAAAAGGTTTGAAGATCGATCGATCGATAGAAAAGTTTTGAAGATCGATCGATCGAAAAGTTTTGAAGATCGATCGATCGAAAAGGTTTGAAGATCGATCGATAGATAGATTAGATGAGTTTGAATGAGTTTACATTGATTAGCATCGAAGCTTGATTGAGTCTAATGGGATTTGGAGCTTGGGTCATCTGAACATCCTGTCAATGAAAGTCTATGGGCATTTTTTGGGTTTTTAATTTGAATTTTTAGGAAAACCGTAACTCAAACCAGTCTGAAAAGATATAGCACACCGAGTCAGAACAGTATGAAGGTCTGTGCCGAGTTTGGAGTATGTAGCTTGAACGGTCTAGGAGGAGTTAGTGTCCAAAAATTTTGCGACCAGAAAAATAAAAGAGAAGAAGAAGAATAATAACTAGAAAAAAAGTTTGAGACAAACTTTAAGTTGGCTTGAGAAAGCCTGACCAGAAAGTTTGAAAAGTTTAGATAGATAGATAGAAAAGGTTTGAAGATAGATAGACAGACAGACAGACAGACAGACAGACAGACAGACAGACAGACAGACAGACAGACAGACAGACAGACAGACAGACAGACAGACAGACAGACAGATTATCTCTCATTATATTATCGGATGTTACATTGCTATCTCTCATTATTTGATATTACATTGTTATCTCTCAGTATATTATGGGATGTTACATTGTTATCTCTCAGTATATTATGGGATGTTACATTGTTATCTCTTATTATATTATGGGATGTTACATTGTTATCTCTCATTATATTATAGGATGTTACATTGTTATCTCTCAGTATATTATGAGATGTTACATTGTTATCTCTCATTATATCATAGGATGTTACATTGTTATCTCTCAGTATATTATGGGATGTTACATTGTTATCTCTCATTATATTATAGGATGTTACATTGTTATCTCTCAGTATATTATCAGATGTTACATTGTTATCTCTCCGTATATTATGGGATGTTACATTGTTATCTCTCAGTATATTTAGGGATGTTACATTGTTATCTCTCATTATATTATCAGATGTTACATTGTTATCTCTCAGTATATTATGGGATGTTACATTGTTATCTCTCAGTATATTATGAGATGTTACATTGTTATCTCTCAGTATATTATGGGATGTTACATTGTTATCTCTCATTATATTATGGGATGTTACATTGTTATCTCTCAGTATATTATTAGATGTTACATTGTTATCTCTCAGTATATTATGGGATGTTACATTGTTATCTCTCAGTATATTATCGGATGTTACATTGTTATCTCTCAGTATATTATCGGATATTACATTGTTATCTCTCATTATATTATAGGATGTTACATTGTTATCTCTCATTATATTATAGGATGTTACATTGTTATCTCTCAGTATATTATCGGATGTTACATTGTTATCTTTCAGTATATTATGGGATGTCACATTGTTATCTCTCAGTATATTATTAGATGCTACATTGTTATCTCTCAGTATATTATCAGATGTTACATTGTTATCTCTCATTATATTATAGGATGTTACATTGTTATCTCTCAGTATATTATCGGATGTTACATTGTTATCTTTCAGTATATTATGGGATGTTACATTGTTATCTCTCATTATATTATAGGATGTTACATTGTTATCTCTCAGTATATTATCAGATGTTACATTGCTATCTCTCCGTATATTATGGGATGTTACATTGTTATCTCTCAGTATATTTAGGGATGTTACATTGTTATCTCTCATTATATTATCAGATGTTACATTGTTATCTCTCAGTATATTATGGGATGTTACATTGTTATCTCTCAGTATATTATGAGATGTTACATTGTTATCTCTCAGTATATTATGGGATGTTACATTGTTATCTCTCATTATATTATGGGATGTTACATTGTTATCTCTCAGTATATTATTAGATGTTACATTGTTATCTTTCAGTATATTATGGGATGTCACATTGTTATCTCTGAGTATATTATTAGATGCTACATTGTTATCTCTCAGTATATTATCAGATGTTACATTGTTATCTCTCATTATATTATGGGATGTTACATTGTTATCTCTCATTATATTATGGGATGTTACATTGTTATCTCTCAGTATATTATCAGATGTTACATTGTTATCTATCATTATATTATAGGATGTTACATTGTTATCTCTCAGTATATTATCAGATGTTACATTGTTATCTCTCAGTATATTATGGGATGTTACATTGTTATCTCTCATTTTATTATCGGATTTTACATTGTTATCTCTCATTATATTATCGGATGTTACATTGTTATCTCTCATTATATTATCGGATGTTACATTGTTATCTCTCAGTATATTAAGGGATGTTACATTGTTATCTCTCAGTATATTATCAGATGTTACATTGTTATCTCTCAGTATATTATCGGATGTTACATTGTTATCTCTCAGTATATTATGGGATGTTACATTGTTATCTCTCAATATATTATCAGATGTTACATTGTTATCTCTCAGTATATTATGGGATGTTACATTGTTATCTCTCATTATATTATGGGATGTTACATTGTTATCTCTCATTATATTATCGGATGTTACATTGTTATCTCTCAGTATATTATGGGATGTTACATTGTTATCTCTCAGTATATTATAGGATGTTACATTGTTATCTCTCAGTATATTATCGGATGTTAAATTGTTATCTCTCAGTATATTATGGGATGTTACATTGTTATCTCTCAGTATATTATGGGATGTTACATTGTTATCTCTCATTATATTATCGGATGTTACATTGTTATCTCTCATTATATTATCGGATGTTACATTGTTATCTCTCAGTATATTATGGGATGTTACATTGATATCTCTCAGTATATTATGGGATGTTACATTGTTATCTCTCATTATATTATCGGATGTTACATTGTTATCTCTCAGTATATTATCGGATGTAACATCCCATAATATAATGATAGATAACAATGTAACATCCCATAATATACTGAGAGATAACAATGTAACATCCCATAATATACTGAGAGATAACAATGTAACATCCCGTAATATAATGAGAGATAACAACATCTCATAATATAACTAGCCATGTCGCTAGCATGATTATCAAAGTTACTAGCATGTTGATTGAGTCTAATGGGATTTGGAGCTTGGGTCATCTGAACATCCTGTCAATGAAAGTCTATGGGCATTTTTTGGGTTTTTAATTTTAATTTTTAGGAAAACCATAACTCAAACCAGTCTGAAAAGATATAGCACACCGAGTCAGAACAGTATGAAGGTCTGTGCCGAGTTTGGAGTATGTAGCTTGAACGGTCTAGGAGGAGTTAGTGTCCAAAAATTTTGCGGCCAGAAAAATAAAAGAGAAGAAGAATAACTAGAAAAAAAAGTTCGTCGAGACAAACTTTAAGTTGGCTTGAGAAAGCCTGACCAGAAAGTTTTGAAAAGTTTAGATCGATCGATAGATAGAAAAGGTTTGAAGATGGATCGATAGATAGAAAAGGTTTGAAGATGGATCGATCGATAGAAAAGGTTTGACGATCGATAGAAAAGGTTTAACGATCGATCGATAGAAAAGGTTTGAAGATCGATCGATCGATAGAAAAGGTTTGAAGATTGATCGATCGATCGATAGAAAAGGTTTGAAGATCGATCGATTGATAGAAAAGGTTTGAAGATTGATCGATAGAAAAGGTTTGAAGATCGATCGATAGATAGAAAAGGTTTGAAGATCGATCGATAGATAGAAAAGGTTTGAAGATCGATCGATAGATAGATAGATAGATAGATAGATAGATAGATAGATAGATAGATAGATAGATAGATAGATAGATAGATAGATAGATAGATAGATAGATAGATAGATAGATAGATAGATAGATTATCTCTCATTATATACCAGCACACAAACTTGAACTTGACAGAGCGCACAGAGCACTGGGTCCCCCAAGGCGGGACGGTAATCCGAGGGACATAGTGGTCAAACCCCACTTCTATATGATAAAGGAAGAAATTGTCAGCAGAGCCAGGAAGGTTCCAAATCTTACTTGTCAGGGCCACGCAGTCCAGGTTTTCACTGATCTAGCCCCCTCTACAATACAACGGCGGAGAACATTGAAGCCACTTCTTTCCATTCTGTCACAGAAGGAGCTTAAATATTGGTGGGCTTTCCCCTTCGCCCTCAAATTCACTTACAGGAATAAGACCTATACTTTTTCCAGCTTCACGGAGGGAGAAAGGCTACTTCAGCATTTGCAACTACTGCCACAGCCCCCGGATCACCCGGCATCCTCCACCGGATCAGGCCCGTCAAAACGCCCTAACCCATCAAGCCCCATTGCTTCCCTTTGGAATGGATCCAAATTTAAGCGCTCTAAAGATGGAAAACCTCCCTGATCGTCACCGCGGAAGCTTCTAGCAAGAGTTCCTTCACAGTGGAGTTCCTCCTCATGTGTCTGTCTCCACCCTCCTGGTTCGAGATTGATGTCTATGGAATTTCATGGCTTTTCCTTTTTCTCTTCAGACTAGACCCTGTTGAACTGGCCTTCAGACGTTCCGTTTACTTTTTGGCTTTTGTCTGCAAGTACTGCACCCCTTTTTTTTTTTTGGATGCCTGCTGTTTTTGTTTCAGCCCCTTGAGCGGGTCCCCCCTCTGCGGGGGGGGGGGGGGGCCCTGATCGAGGCAATTCGCAGCCGGTACATGAGCCTACTACCAATTTATGTACTCAGCAGTGGACTCTGACGCCACTCTTGGGGACCCTTCCGGCTGAGTAGCTGGGAGGTAGCGGAGCCCCTGAGGGTCGTGCGTTTATTGCAGTCAATTATTTTTGCATGCTTTACCACATTTGTTTGTTTTATCTCTACAGCATTTTTTTCTATGGGGCGGGAGCCCTGCCGGAGTGGTCGGATGACGCCTCCACCAGTCACGGGAGAGGATTTCGGTTTTCTCGCGTGACTCTCTCCAGCCCCCCTTTCCGGGAGGCTGGAACCCCGTACTTAACCTTGTCGGGTTGGTGTGGACCTCAACCCGGCATTGGATGTCCTTTTTGGACGCAGGTCCACTCTCTCTCCCTTTCTCTCCTCTTTCCTATTTTCCCCTGTTCCTCTTTCTTACTGCCTCTCTTCTTTTCTCACAGCTGGTCTCCGGGAGGATATCACATACCACTTCAGCTCTAAACTGGATCCTCATGCAATATCGACTCTGCACTCCAGATATATTGTCTTGGAACGGGGTGAGTGAAAAGATTCTTCAGATGCACCAACACTGCCTGCCTCATGTCTCTTTCTAAAACTATAGCCCCATACCTCAAAATAGCTTCCCACAAGGTCTCAACTCTCCCATGAAGCGAAGGAAGGCATTTCAGGACTTTCACCGCAGGGGGATAGAGGTCTTAATGATCCAGGAAACTCACTTTCCCCGATCTTACTGCCCCTCGTTTATACACGCTAAGTACCCCAAATTTTTTTTAGCTAATGCAGAGGACAAAACGCGGGGAGTAGCTATCCTTTTTGCTAAATCTTGTAATTTCACCCCCCACTATGAACTACGGGACCCCGGGGGGCGATTCATCCTTGTTAAAGGGACCATAGAGGGACAATTGTATACTTTTGTCTCCTACTACGCGCCTAATCAGAATCAGACACACTTTTTCCAGAATATGTTTAGCCGGATTTTGCCACAACTAGAGGGCCACGTCATTTTTGGGGGGGACTCCAACACGGCTTTTGATTATGGCTTAGACAAGTCCAAACCACCGGGTTCTCAAACGGTCAAACCACCCAAACGTAGTTCACAGATTGCCAAATTGATCAATCAAATGGGATTGGTGGACAGCTGGAGGGAATTACACCCAACCTCGAAAGATTACACACACTTCTCTCATCCACACCAGACCTTTGCTCGCATAGACCATGTTCTGGTCTCTCAGGCCTTGATCCCCTCACTGGTTATGGCATCTATCAAAGATGTGGTCTGGTCGGACCACTCGATGGTGATAATTAAGATTACTGGATCCTGCGCCCCTAAGGGCCCATTTCACTGGAGACTTAATGAGTCCATTCTTAGTGACCCATGTCGAGTGACGGAAGTTGAACGCGCAATTTCGGAATATTTTTCTTTGAACGACCTAGATGGGATCTCTCCTGAAACCCTCTGGGCAGCTCATAAATCGACCATTAGGGGGAAACTGATACAGATTTCGTCCAATATCAAAAGGGAATGGAAGGCTCACCTATTGAGCCTGGAAAAGGACTTTGCGGCTTTAAGTGCCGAACACAAACGTAAACCTTCCAGGGCGTCTCTGAGGGCTCTCGACGCACCCAGGGCTGACCTCAATATGGCTCTGACCAGCTCGGCTGAGAAGCACATTAGATGGCAGGGAGCTAAATTCTACCATCAGAGGGATAAAATAGGGACACTACTTGCCCTGAAACTTAGACCCAGGATGAGAATCCACGCAATGCCCAAAATGTCCATCGGGGGGGGAGGTAAAACCCAGAACCCAACACGCATATTGCAGGAATTTGCAACCTACTTTCAAAACCTTTATAGCGATGCCCGCTCCGACAAGTCACAAGCGTTACATTCCTTTCTAGACAATTTGCCTATCCCTAGTATATCTAAACAACATAAGGAGGTCATGGAAGCACACTTCTCTGAAGCGGAGATTAGAGGAGTGATTAAAGACCTTAAATTGGGTTCTGCACCGGGACCAGATGGTTTCCCTAACCTTTACTACAAGACATTCTCTGAGTTGCTCTCCCCCTACTTAACTAGGTACTTTAACAACCTTAAAGAAGGTAGTCCGGTCGACAAGCAAAACAATCAGGCTTTCATCTCAGTAATACCTAAGCCAGATAAGGACCCAGGAGAAGTTAGCAACTATAGGCCCATCTCGCTTATAAATAATGATTTAAAGATAGTTACCAAACTACTAGCGAATAGGTTAGCGTCCTTTATTAATCTGTACGTTCATAAGGATCAGGTAGGCTTTATCCCGGGTAGACAGGGCCCTGACCAAGTAAGGCGGGTGATCGACATCATCTCTATACTACAGTCGGGATGGGCTGGGGGGGATCCGCAGGAAGGATTACTTCTTTCTATAGATCTTCAAAAGGCATTTGACACTGTCGAATGGCCATATCTATTCACAATTCTGGAAAGATGGGGATTTGGCACAAGCTTCATGGGCATAATCAGGGCTCTTTATTCCTCCCCCGAAGCAAGGATTAGATATCAGGGCTATTACTCTGACTCGTTCCCAATCTCTAAGGGGACGAGACAGGGGTGTCCCCTTTCTCCTCTTATTTTCGCGATCGCGATTGAGACTCTCGCCCTTGCACTCAGATCCAATCCGGACATCAAGGGGGGTCACATGTGGCACCCAAGAACATAAATGTGCGTTATTTGCAGACGACCTGCTTCTATTCGTCACTTCACCTTCCCTTTCCCTTCCTAATATCTGCAAAACACTGGAGGACTTTGCGAAAGTTTCAGGCCTTCGGGGTAACTTAACGAAATCATCCATCCTGAATATTTCAGTTAAAAGGGAGGAGGCCCAACGCCTACAATCCTCCTTCGAGTTCCTCTGGAATAATTCCCATATCAGATATCTAGGGGTTAATCTTACAGCCAAGTTCGAGGATCTACACAAAGCAAATTACCCAGCTGTCTACCAATCCCTAAGTGGAGAACTACAGAGTTGGTCTCTCTATCGCTTATCATGGCTAGGCAGAATTAATGCCATTAAGATGAACCTGCTTCCTAGACTACTATACCTATTTAGGGCTCTCCCAATTCACCTCCTCAGGGAACCATTGCGCAAGTTTCAAAATGCGGTAATCGATTTTATTTGGGGGGGCATGGGTCATAGACTCTCCCGCAAGGTTTTATACACTCATAGACGAAGGGGGGGGTTGGGAGTCCCCAACCTGTGGCTCTACTATCGTGCAGCATGACTAGCTCAGCTCTCTGTGGTTTACTCTAGATTTGAAAAACCAGACTGGATACAAATCGAGAGACAGGCAGTCCCCTCATACACTCTGGATTTCCTTCTCTGGAGTCCGCCCAGACTCAGACCTCCCATACTGTCCCCAGTATTGTCCTCTTCCTTCGCTTTGTGGGATAGGCTACGGCAGTCCTCCTCTCTTACTTCCCGTATGAGACCACTTTCACACTTATTCCATAACCCGGCCTTCCAACCCGGTATGGACATCAAGGCCTTTCAATGGTGGCTGGATAAGGGAATTTATCGTAGAGAGGGGGCATCTCAATAATCTATCAGTCACTGATATCCGATCAAGAGAAGCTTCCATATATGCAGGCTTGGGAAAGGGATCTGGCGTTCACCTGGGACATGGAGGAATGGAGTAGAGCTGGCTTTCGCTCCTTTCAGGGGATCGGAAGTGTTCCTTTAATGGAAGCGGGATTAAAAGTAATGACCCGATGGTATCTTGTACCAGTTAAACTTCACAAGATGTATCCCTCTTCCTCACCTTTATGCTTCAGGGGATGTCAGATGCCTGGTACTATGCTACATGTTTGGTGGGAGTGTCCTAGACTAAGAGGCACGTGGAACAGAATTTTTCGCATGATATACAAAGTTACCGGTCACAGGCTTCCCACCACTGCCCCTGTTGCTCTTCTGCATTCGAGGCTCCCTGGCATTCCGAAATACACCCAAACATTAGTTCGCTATATTCTACTGGGTGCAAAACTCTCCATTGCGGGGTCCTGGAAATTATCCAGGGTCTCCATCAGGAAGATACGAAATAAAATCACCTGGATAATGACCCAAGAAAGGATGGTCAGTGTCCTGACCAATACGGTACCCAGATTTGAATTAATCTGGGAGTCCTGGGCCAAATATGTAGGTATCTCACTGGTACCTGGAGTGACCTTGAATTAGATTACCTAATTGTCTTCTCCTGGGGATTGGCTGTACCCTCTTCTTTCTGTCCTATTCTCTTCTCTTTTCTCTCTCCCTTCCTTCTCTACCCCTGATCCTCTCCTACCTAGTACTTCTCTGGGCCCGTGGCCCCTCTTCCATGTTTTTGGGAGGTAACTACTCTTTATTACGTTAAGTTTGTTGGGGGAGATAGCACTCTAGTTAGCTATCGAACTGTACAAGGTGTATTCTGCTTTTGCTATTTTTTTCTTTTTACCGTGTTCAAATTAGCCCCCCTGTTGGGAAGAGAGCTGGCAGACAGGTATGCTATTCTTGAGGCCGTACTGTTACTTTTAAATGTACTTTTACTGTTTTCTCATTGGCCATTACATTTCTAGTGTTTTCTGTACTGCTTTGCTCTCGGGAATGTTGCCGTATGGACTGAAAACCTTCATTCTTTTGATTGCCTTGTTCTATTATTATTGCTATTTCTCCAAGATATGTTACTTTCTCAACATTTCATTATTGTATTTTGATGCTATGTTCACTTGTTATTCTTGAATAAAAATTATTGAAAGAAAAAAAAGTAGCAATTTATCTTTTCCATTTGGCCACATACAATTCATACATATTATACCGCAAGTCCACCGAAAGCCCCCAACCCTTCCTTTATTACCTGGAGGAAATCTTCACTGCCCTTATATTTCCAAACGGCCCACCAGAACACATTCGATCTGACGTAATCAGTAGACTTTCCGAACGCCATTTTCCCAGTAAAGTCCCTCCCACACAAACAAACCCAAAACGGCAGAAAAAATGTAGGGTGTGTACCAAGGCAGGAATTCGAAAAGACACCCGCTATTATTGTCCCCAGTGTCCTTCCCAACCAGGCCTCTGTGTAGAAGACTGTTTCCGCCGTTACCATACTTGTCTAAATTATTAGTATGGTAAACGTAGTCCTCCGCCTTCGCCCCTTATGCCACTGTATGCTCCTGAAATGACCCTGGACTGTTATTCAACGACGCCTTTGCCTGCTGATTTTGTACCTATGTCGGCCTGCTCCGGAACTGACCCTGGCCTGTTTTTTGACCATGCTTCTGCCTGCTGATTCTGTTCATACCTCTGCCTGATCTGGAACTGACCCTGGACTGTTATTTGACCACACCTTTGCCTGCCGATTTTGTACCTACCACTGCCTGCTCTGGAACTGACCCTGGACTGTTTGACCACGATTTTTGCCTGCCTCTGGAAGTAGTGGGATTCATACCACAGGGGTCTCGCATATGTGAGGGGACCAGAATTGTTTTTCTGGATGAAGAAAACAATTTTTTTTGTTTTTCTTCTTCTCAGATTAGGGTCTGGATCCCGGAGGCTTCAAAGCGATTTGGGTGGGAGAAGCCTCTACCCCTGTCCCCATTCTATCCCGACAGAGGCCCTACCTCTGCCTGCAGGACTTACTACCATCATGCCTCTGCCTGCCGCATGAACTGACCACACCAGTACTGCTCACATTATCTCGGCCTGCACTGACACTGGACTGGTATCCTTGCATGGAGAATTGCATGCACTGTTGCTGACCATGTCCCTGCCTGCTGCCTGGACTCAACTCCTGTGGACAACTGCACTTCTAAAACTACAGGTAAGCTTTTGTTTACCCTTTGCTCAGCAGAATGTATTTTGGGGTGTAATTCATGGTAATTCATGGTATGTGCATGCTATGTGTCCCTAGAACACCTGACGGTGTTCTTTGCATGTTGGGCCTCTGTATGTGACCTGACTGCGTAAAAGTCTCACACATGTGGTATCGCCATACTCAGGAGTAGTAGCAGAATGTATTTTGGGGTGTCATTTTTGCTATGTACATGCTATGTGTTGGAAATATCTTATAAATTGACAACTTTGTGTAAAAAAAATGCGTTTTCATTTTTTTTCCACATTTTCCGAAAGATTCTGGAAAAAAATGACATGTTCAAAAGACTCATTATGCCTCATAGATTATACATTGGGGTGTTTGCTTTCCAAAATGGGGTCATTTAGTGGGCTTTTTCATTGTGCTGGTGCTCCAGTGCCTTCAAAAGTGTAATAGGTGGTTGAGAAATGAAAAGTGTATTTTATGCTCCGAGAACGCCTGGAGGTGCTACTTCAATGTTGGACTTCTGTATGTGGCCTGGCTATAAAAAAGTCTCACACATGTGGTATCGCCATACTCAGGAGGAGTAGCAGAATGTATTTTGGGGTGTAATTTTTGCTATGTACATGCTATGTGTTGGAAATATCTTATAAATGGACAACTTTGTGTAAAAAAAATGCGTTTTCATTTTTTTTCCACATTTTCAGAAAGATTCTGGAAAAAAATGACATGTTCAAAAGACTCACTATGCCTCATAGATTATACGTTGGGGTGTTTGCTTTCCAAAATGGGGTCATTTAGTGGGCTTTTTCATTGTGCTGGTGCTCCAGGGCCTTCAAAATTGTAATAGGTGGTTGAGAAATGAAAAGTGTATTTTATGCTCCGAGAACGCCTGGAGGTGCTACTTCAATGTTGGACCTCTGTATGTGGCCTGGCTGTAAAAAAGTCTCACACATGTGGTATCGCCATACTCAGGAGGAGTAGCAGAATGTGTTTTGGGGTGTAGTTGTAAATATGCATATGCCATGTGTGAGAAATAACCTGTTGAATATGACAATTTTGTAAAAAAAAAAAAATTAATTTTGCAAAGAATTGTGGGAAAAAATGACAACTTCAAAAAACTCACCATGCCTCTTATTAAATACCTTGGAATGTCTACTTTCCAAAAAGGGGTCATTTGGGGGTCATTTGTACTTTCCTGGCTTGTTAGGGTCTCAAGAAGTGAGATAGGCTGTCAGTACATTAGGTGTGATCAATTTTCAATGATTAGCATAATAGCTTGTAGACTCTCTAACTTTCACGCAGACCAAATAATATACACTTATTTGGGTTATTTTTACCAAAGATATGTAGAAGTATAAATTTTGGCCAAAATTTATGAAGAAAAATCACTAATTTGCAAAATTTTATAACAGAAACTAAAAAAAAAACGTTTTTTTTTTTAAATTTGCGGTTTTTTTTCATTTATAGCGCACAAAATAAAAAGCCCAGCGGTGAATAAATACCATCAAAAGAAAGCTCTATTTCTATGAAAAAAAGGACGAAAAATTTATATGGGTTCAGTGTTGCATGACCGCGCAATTGTCATTCAAAGTGTGAGAGCACTGAAAGCTAAAAATTGGTCTGGATGGGAAGGGGGTTTAAGTGCACAGTAGGCAAGTGGTTAAATGCAATAAAGCATTTTAAAGCAGAGAGCACTAGATCCCTTCTTCCCTTTATCTCACATCGAGCTTTTGGCTCACGTGGAGTGTCAGCTGGAACAGTGAAAGAGGGGAGACCAGGCTGTTATCCACATCCATATACATCCCAAAGCGTGTATGACTCTTATGAGTCTATTCCTAAGGTGAGCTGCTTATCTTGCACTAGCCACTGGGAGCACTGGAGTGAAGCATGCAGCACTTTACACTGTTTTGATAACAGATGAAGATTGATTTCCTTATTTGATTTTATTGATCACCTATAGCTTTTCACTATTGGGACTTCATTTATCACAGATTTTTCAACATATGGATTTGTATTTGATTTATATATATAAGCATTGAGTTGCTTTCTGATTATAAGTTATTTATGTATTTTTTTAAATCACTTGGCGCAGCAATATTTATTATCGATTTTGTCACTGGTGTTTTGTGTTTGGCACTGATTGTTTGCAGCCTTGTGCGTACAGTTATATAGTTTTGATTTTTAATTGGTTTATGGTTTGCGCTGATTATCACATTATATTATTGAGTCACATATTAGTATAGGGCTTAGAATAAGAATTGGAGTAGATTTAAGATTAGATAGGCTTAGACCAGACTTCCAATTTAAGGCTCCATGCACACAGGGCGTCATAAAAACGAGCTCCAAAGCTGTTTCTTGACGCCAGGAAAAAGCAGCTGTAAAAATGTGCTTTTAGTAGCTTTTTCCATTTGCGTTATTGCACGTTTGGCCATGTAGCTTTTAGCAGCATTTTTTCTGCCTCCATTCAAAATCAATGGTTCCCTATGTGAGCCTATTGATTTGAATGGAAGTCGCACCGCAAGTCAGATCAAGATGGTGCGACTTGAGCTGTGAGAATCTTGAGGGGGAACTCCACGCCAAAATGGGGAAAAAAAACGGAGTGGGGTTCCCCCCCAGGTTCCAAACCAGGCCCTTATCCGAGCATGCAGCCTGGCAGGCCAGGAAAGGGGAGGGGTGAGCGAGCGGCCCCACCCCCCTGGACCATACCAGGCCACACGCCCTCAACATGGGGGGGTGTGGGTGCTTTGGGGCAGGGGGGGCTCTGCACTCCCCACCTCAAAGCACCTTGCCCCCATGTTGATAAGGACAAGGGCCTCATCCCCACAACCCTGGCCGGTGGTTGTGGGGGTCTGCGGGCAGGGGGCTCATCAGAATCTGGAAGCCCCCTTTAACAAGGGTGGCCCCCCCAGATCCCGGACCCCCTCCCTATGTGAATGGGAATGGGGTACATTGTAACCCTACCCATTCACCCCATAAAAGGCAGTGTATGTAAATAATGACAGGAGACGTTTTGAAAAGTTTATTAAAAATCTTCATCCGGTCTTCTCCCCTCCGCTCTTCTGCCCTCCGCTCTTCTGCTTCCTCTGGTCTTCTTCTTCCTCCTCCGGTCCTCCTCCGTCGCTGTCCCCGGTGATTATGCCAGTCTCCGGTCTCTGCAGCTTATTATATAGCCATTAGGGGTGTGGCCTCCCGGTGATGTCATCGGGAGGCCCCACCCCCTTATGTCACCGACGACATCGGTGGTGACATAAGGGGGCGGGGCCTCCCTATGACGTCACCGAGAGGTCACGCCCCCTAATGGCTATATAATAAGCTGCAGAGACCGGCATAATCAGCGGAACAGCGTCGGAGGAGGACCGGAGGAAGAAGAAGACCAGAGGAGGCAGAAGAGCGGAGGGCAGAAGAGCGGAGAGGAGAAGACCGGATTGAAGATTTTTAATAAACTTTTCAAAACGTCTCCTGTCATATAGCAGTCGTATCAGCAGGGAGCATTGATAGTTTCAAAAAACTATTAGATGGGCACCTTAAAGGCTACAACATACAGGGGTATAAAATGTATGGTTAACAGCAAACACACACACACATTATAGGTTGAACTGGATGGACTGATGTCTTTTTTCAACCTCACAAACTATGTAACTATGTAATTATTTACATACACTGCCTTTTATGGGGTGAATGGGTAGGAGTACAATGTACCCCATACCCATTCACATAGGGAAGGGGCCCGAGATCTGGGGGGCCACCCTTGTTAAAGGGGGCTTCCAGATTCCGATGAGCCCCCTGCCCGCAGACCCCCACAACCACCAGCCAGGGTTGTGGGGATTAGGCCCTTGTCCTCATCAACATGGGGGCAAGGTGCTTTGAGGTGGGGGGTGCAGAGCTCCCACACCCCCCCTGTTGAGGACGTGTGGCCTGGTATGGTCCAGGGGGGGTGGGGCGGCTCGCTCGTCCCCTCCCCTTTCCTGGCCTGCCGGGCTGCATGCTTGGATAAGGGTCTGGTATGGATTTTGGGGGGGCCCCATGCCGTTTTTTTGGCGTGGGGCTACCCTCAAATTCCATACCAGACCCAAAGGGCTTGGTTTGGAACCTGGGGGGGAACCCCACGCCATTTTTTTCCCCATTTTGGCGTGGAGTTACCCACAAGATTCTCACAGCGCAAGTCGCATCCTGATCCGATTTGCAATGCCACTTCCATTCAAATCAATAGGCTCACATAGGGAACCATTGATTTTGAATGGAAGAGAAAAAACATATAACGTGGCTTAACGCACGTTAAGCAACGTTATTCAGCCTTTAGCAGTGTCAGACGTTTTTACAGCTTGACGCTGCAGCTCCAGAACGCACAGTTTCTGGGTTTTTTTTGGAGCTGTAAAACGCCTATGCCACTTGGAGCTCCTAAAAGCTCTATGTGTGCATGAGGCCATAGAATAACATGGATGGGCGTTCTGCAGCTGCAAAAAAAAACGTCTGACGCTGCTAACAGCAGCTCCAGAAACGTCCAGTGTGCATGAGGCCTAAGACTAGGAAATGACTTATTAATCTTCTTGGCAGGAGCCAGATCCTCCTCCCCCCGCTGAATTAGTTCTCTTACTGCTTACACAAAAGGAGAGACTAAATAAAATTCGACTGAATGCCTGGAAAGTCCTGGGTTTTCTTCCGAGACATCTCTGGACCTACTTTTCTTGGCAGCAAGAAAGATTTGCACAACTTTCTGCATGATATCTGTAATAAACTGGTCTATGTTGGCCTTAATGTCACTAGAGATTCTGCCTCCTTATCTCTTGTAGCCTCCTTTAGGCAAGCTGCAAACAGCATTTTCCCTGAGAGTGCTAGGGCTCTGCAGAAAGAGGGCATTTGAGAGAAGTGTGTCAGGGCTGCTCTTCTGCTATTACTAGCAGCTTTCTTCTCAGTGCTCAAGGCTGCTCATCTGTCAGTTAATTACCAGACAATCATTGTTTCCAGAGTGACTCATCTGGTTACTATTACCTGCTTCATTAGTCCAGCCTACAGGCAGCCCTTTTTTGCTATTTAAACTACCTTGCTCATTCCCTCTGTGCCTTTGCGTGGTCAACTTCTCTGGTGTGTCTCTGCTATAACTTTGCCTGGCTGACGTTTCTTCTGGTTCCTGATTTCTTGCTTCTGACAACGCTGTCTTCTGGCTTCCTGATCACCCGTTTTGGCTTCCATACCCTGGCTTCTGTTTTTGAATATGTTCCTGGTCTGTATTATTTTTACTATTACATTAAAGATGTGATTTTAACTGCATTTTCTGCTTCTGCCTGGTTTTTGGTCCCTGACATTACGCGAAGGCCATTAATTCAGAAGATGCAGGCAATCCACCTAGTTGTAATATTTTTTTTTCCAGATTGGATGAGCAGGATCACCGCATGGATCAGTTTGACATAGCGTTATAGACGCTCCTTATTCAAAATGCTCACCCGGATCCTCCCAGTCCTGCTGCTCCAGTAGAACCAGTGTATTATATGGACATTATACAATATTATACATTATATGGACTCTGTGCCTCTAACTGTGGAGGAGACACCTCAAAGCACATAATGTTTTTCTATTATTACTGACCACACTACACCAGCACTCCCACAATGAATAACTTTTTTTCTCTGCTGCAATAGATAAAATATAGTGTTATAGAAAAGAAAGATTACATCTGGCTGTGGATTAAAAAGGACAATACACATTTTCCAAAATTCTTCACTTGAAAATAAAAACAAAATAAAATGTATTTTAAGCAAACTCAACATACATCTTCCATATTGTATTGCTGGGCATAAAAATAAGCAAATTAATGAATTTCATAGATAAAATGTATTACAATCAGCAGGAACCAGCCAAGATTCAAACCTTGTATAGGCAAGCTGAATGTACCAAGTTAATCGATTGATCAACTTGGGTACAGCCAGCATGCTGGGTTTTTACCTGTGATTATTGCTAGCGGCCGTTACAATCGCTAGCAATAATCGATGTCTTCTCCAGGTGGGGACGGCTTCCCGCATCAACACTGTCTGTGGTTGCAGGAAAGAAATTTGCTCCGTGTTTGGCAGGCCTTATGTTTGTACACGTTTTTCTGTTCTGAAAGGATTTTCATACAAGGCTTTAGCCATGAACAACACTTCTTGGAACTTAAGGTACGTCAGTACTTAGTGCCAGCACTACACTCTCCAACAAGCACTACATCTCCCACTCTCACTACTCTGCGATCACATACAATCCCCCCTGCCCCCACAACGCTAGAAATGAACCCTCCAAGCCCTGTACCTGCACACACACCCTTCCTCACTCTCAGCACTCTGCCACCCACCCTCAACACCCACCAGCACACATCTACACCCCAACTTGACCGATGCACATGCTTTCCGGCCCACCCTGACCATTGCACCTGACCATGTTCTACCTCGCAACCATGCCTTTTGGGCCTGCTCCACTATAAATACCACACCTGCCACCACCCTAGGTGCCACTATCAAACACTACCCTCTTGCCCATCCCCAATCTTACCCATACTGGAACAGAAGCACTTTTGTTAATACGTAGACACACACACACCTGTGTATTTTATATAATTTTGATTGTAGTAATAATATAAGCGCAAAGTAATAGATATATATCGGTGAATGTTTTTGTTTATTCTGGTCATCATATAGCTAGTAATAGTTTAGTCACATTTAGATGGATATGTTTTGTAATGTTGAATATATTTCACCACTCATTTAATTGGCTTTCTCATTTCAAATGAGGTTCTGGAACACACCCCAGCATTTTTCCCCACATGGCTGACTTAATAACCTTAATAACAAAAGTAACAAGAAATGTGTCAAGGCAGCTGCTGGTTTCCAAAAACATGATGTGAGGCATGAAGATTTGTGAAAAATATTCTGTTCTAAATTTACAATATTGGTGAACTGGAGAAAATCCAGAGAAGGGCAACCAAACTGATAAGAGGCATGGAGTAACTCAGTTATGAAAAAAATTAGCTGACCTGAATGTATTCTCTCTTGATAAGATGAGATTAAGGGAGGAAATGATCAACAAGTATAAATACATAGGTGGTCCAAAAATTGAACTTGATGTTCAGTTATTCTCTTTAAGGTCATCACAGAGGACAAGGGTGCATTCTTTGTCTGGAGGAAAAGAGACTTATCTTCAAATACATTAGGGCTTCTTCACAGTAAGCTGTGAAAATGCGGACTGGACCCCTTCAAGAACCGGGTCTGGCCAACTCAGTCAATTTTTTTTTAAGAAAGTCCTGGATTCTTTCTAATATGGTATATAAGGTAAGGTTGAACCAGGGAATACCCGATTGCCTCTCAAGGGATCAGGAAGGATTTTTTCCTTGATGCAGCAAATTGGATTATGCTTTATTGTTTTTTTATTTTGCTTTCCTGTGGATCAACTGTGGGTATAGGATTGTGTACAGGGAGGTTTGTGTGTGTTTGTGTGTATTTTTCTCTGTGGGTTGAACTAAATGGACTTAAACCAGACTAACTCTGTAACTATATATACATAATCCAATCATTATAGCTCCATTAAGTCTTAGGCAGGTGGTAATTGTCTAAGCTAAAAGTGTGAATTGTCAAATCATAGGGGTAAAGATGTTGTAATTTTAAGACAAGTGGTCTTGAAGGCCACCCCCTGGTTGTTCTAGTTGTGAATGAGTTTTTCTGTCCTCCTGTCCTAAATGTTCACCTCACTGTCCTTAACAGAAAATGAAAAATGCTGGGTTATGTTCCGGAAACTCATTTTACCTGAGTAAGCGATAAAAATGAATGCTGAAACATCTTCAGTGTTACAAAAGAAACCCGATTGAAGGTGCCAAACTAGTGCAACTGCTATATATATATATATATATATATATATATATATATATATATAAATATATATAATTTTTTTTTTTTTTTAAGCACGCTATCTATACAAAATAAATATGCAGTTTAAAGAATGCATAGAGATATCATCTGAAATAACATTGTCATTGAATATATTTGAGAACTCGAAAAAAGTCTTTCATTTTGACTATTGGCCTTTTTAAGTTTACATCTTTTTTATAAAATGACCTTTATTACCTCAGATAATACAAATTTTTTAAAGCAATACAACTGATTGAAATAATCATAGATAGCAGAACATATATAAAATATTAAGAAAGAGACATGAACATAAATATAACATATATGAAGTATTTTTTGTACAGTCTGAATTTAAAGTTGACGAAATAAAAACTTCAGATGTGATGAGCCCTGACAATGGCACCTGAGATGCAAGAGTTGGACTGTCTGAGTTTATAAGAGAATTTATCTTCTCTGCTTCTTTATTGCAGGCTTCAATCTAAACAAAAGAAAGATAGATATCAAAACTGTTATTTTCCCATATAATAATACTGCTTTACAACAAGGATTGCTTGCATTTTTATTTGACATTCGATTCTTTTTTATATGTCATTTATTTTTATAAAGCTGCTAAAGTCTACAAAACTTTACAGAAAACCACCTTTACTAAATGATTCCTAAAAAACTTGTTAAAATGGATTTATTAAAACTCTACTAAACCTTTAAATATTTAGTCTAATGTGACCATACAATCATTCTCTAGGGTCAAACCTACTACTGCGGTTGGAGGAAACACAAACTACTAGAAGCTCAGCTAAAGGACACAAACTCAATACAACATTATTGTTCCTTGCCAATATTAGAGTTCTAAAGTGAGAAGGTTTTTTTTCTATGCGTTAAAATAAAAACCTTTTTGCAGCATCCCCCTTTCAGACCCCCTAACACTTACCAGAGCCCTATCTCCATCCAGCCATGCTGCATGAGAGTCTCGGTTGTCTGGGATTCTCCCATTGGCTCCCGCTGCTTTCAATCAAAGTCATTGAGCCATTGAGGAGAGGGGGGGGTAAGCTGTGGCATCCGTGTATAAATGGACACAGAGCATCGGCTCGGATGCCACCATAGCAAGCTGCTTGCTGTGGGTGCATTAAGCAGAAGGGAGGGGCCAGGAGCGCCAGCGAGGGACCCGCGATGAGGAGGATCTGGGCTACTCTGTACAAAACCACTGTTTAGGACCACTAAACTGTCATCTGTATTTTTCCCTCTTGACCATCAAAACTTTTCAATCAGACTATAAACAAAAAGGGATGTGCAATATGACATCTGACCTAGAGTATAGGAAGTTGTTGTTAACCTACTAATGTAGTAGAAGGAAACAAACTACTGGAAGAAAAGGTAAAGTACATAAATTCCATGCAAATAGTATCCCTTGTGGAAATTAAGTTGAAGACCACTAAGGCTTTATGCACACAGAGTTAAAAAACGCAGCTTTTACTCGCGTTTGGTTTTTACCTATATGTTAGCCTATGTGTGTGTCCATGCACACATAGACGTGTACAGGCAAAAAAAAAAACAAAACACCACCAGCATGTTCAAGAGAGAAGCGTATGAGCAGAAAAAAACACAGGACGTGCATAAATGTGCATAATAGATAAACGTGTTTAGGTGCGTTAATGCATTCTAATGGCCAGAAAAAAAATTAATATTTTGGCCAATAGAAGCATTAACGTGAACGCGTGCATACATGTGTGTGCAATACAACGCTTTTACAGCACATTTTACAGCAGCTTTTCTCCGGTTGGGAGAAAAGGCGTTCAGAGGGGCTAAGCAGAAGCCCTGTGTGCATGAAGCCTTAGTTGTCATCTGTCCTTTTCTTTCTTGACTATCAAAACTTTGCAGTCAGAGGAAAAGCAAACAGGGATGTGCAATCTGACATCTAGCCAGGGTCAGACTGCTGTACAGGCATGTGAAAATATTGTAAACAAGCAAACTCAATCCAAAGTGTTCATCCCTCGTCTTTATATAGCACACACTAATATCCCTCATGTTGCCATTAGAGCAAGAATAATTTACATAGAGGCATGCTTATTACCAAATTTGTATATGTGAGATTTATCCAGTGAGTGCTTTTGTGCCATAGGTTTTACCCATTTGAGGGCATCTATGAGGTGATAGAGGGATTTATATTACCTATGGTTTATAAATGAATGTTGTAATTTTAAGACCTATTTCCTAGAATTCATAAAGACTGGCAAAGACAGATTTATCAAAAGTGTCTTCCATGCATTCTAAAAGTGCTGATAAATGTGCCAAATCGATAGATCTGTCCAATACTTGTACCGAATTTGGTTCATGCAGCGCCACTTTTAGACTGCACCTGAGACACTTTCACAAAATCTGTCTGGTCCAGTTTTTCTCTCTGTACGCCAAAAGAGAGTTGGTCTTAATTAGCTCTACTTTTACATTTAGCACATTAAAAGCAACACAATGTAAAAAAGCCACATTTTAGAACTACCTGAATTTGGTGCACAAGTTGCCGTCAGAACAAAAACGTTGCAAATGCTTAATGAATTTGAGGCAATACATTAACAAGAGGGATTAATGCCACAAAAGGTTTTTTTTTTTGGAAGAAAATTGTTTTACTGAACTTCCCCCATTATCTGCAATATTTTATATGCATAGAAATCCTTGCTCATGGTGACTGAATATCAGTGTCTTTATACATTGATATAGGAGTGTTTTTGAAATATATACTGGGTTGTGGGGAAAGATATACTAAAGGCAGGAATTTTTCCCTTAGATTAGTGAATGAGGTAAAGCTCTTCTTATTTACATCATTCAATCATGTGCAAGCAAAAATATATATATATATTTTTTTTTCATTTTCTTTGCACGTGTTTAGGTATTCTTTACAAAGTGATTTTTTGCCACTTTCATTATGCTAAGTGAAAATTCCCTTTCAAACAGAAAAGCCCATTTGTCTTTAGTAAAACAATCTCAAGAATTGTGATATTGTTTGTTAACAAATAAGACAAACCACGGTGTATATTTTTTTAGTACAATAAAGGCTTCAAAAGGAAACATGTCTATAAAATGGAAAATTTATATCAAATACTTACCGTAATTTTCCTTTCCTGATGGACTCCATGGCAGCCTACGTGTGGGTTAGTCCCGCCTCCTCCTACCTCATAGGACCCCACTCCCATAAATTTCACTCTGCCCCAGAGACCATGTTCCATAAAATAGCCTCCTCCGGCAGATGGGTGGGGACTCCGGCTGCCATGGAGTCCATCAGGAAAGGAAAATTACGGTAAGTATTTGATATAAATTTTCCGTTTTTCTGACAGACTCCATGGCAGCCTACGTGTGGGAAATAACTAGCCAAACACACCAGGGTGGGCAATCTGCTGTTCAAAAGAAATTTAATTTGCACCATCAACTGATAGTATCCGCAAACCAAAATCAACAGATGATAAAGAAGCTGGCTCGACACAATAACGAGCCATGAAAGTGTGGATTGAGGACCATGAGGCCGCTTTGCATACAACTTCGGGAGCCACATGACGAAACGCTGCCCAAGAAGTCGACATTCCTCTTGTAGAATGCGCTGTCACCGCCTCCGGGGGAGCCAACCTTTAGCTCTATAGGCCCATTGAATGGACTGGACAATCTAAGATGCGATCGTTCTAGATGAAGCACGCAAGCCTTTATTCTTCCCATAGAACAGGACAAACAAATAATCCGAATGGCGGAAATGAGATGTGGCTTCCAGATATAGTTTCAGAATTTGCCCTACATCCAGTGGATGAGTCGCAGAGTCAGAGGATTTGAATGTTGGCAAGACAATTTCCTTATTTTCATGAAAAATAGAGGATACTTTTGGATGCGAATCCAACATGGGAATCAGAACCACCCAATACGGGAAAAAAACGACAAAAAGGGTTCTTTGCATCCCAAAGCTCCTAGCTCAGACCCTTTTTGCTGAGGCGACTGCCACCAGGAACGCTACTATAAGAGACAATTCTTTGATGGAGAGTTGAACCAGGTTATCTTTTCTGAGATCTGCAAAGAAATCCAGAACAAGTGGAAGATCCCACTTAGGGAATCTGGGCTTCCTTTGTGGTCTGAGCCTAGAAGCTCCTCTGAAAAATTGCCTCACTAGAGGATGCTTTGCCCAGGATGTTCCTGTGAAAGCCGAGATAGCTGACGCTTGAACTCGAAGAGAACTGACTGGTAAAGGCAGATCCAGGCCAGATTGTAGAAAACTCAAAATGTGTTGAACCTTTGGAGTGCCTTGCACATCCATATTTCCGGGGATATGAGACATGAACTTCTTCCATATCCTTTCGTAGACTATTTGTTCCAGCTCTTCTCGCATTCAACAGTGTGGAGATAGCTCCACTTGGATACCCTAATGCCTCCAGCCTTTCCCTTTCAAAAACCAGGCCATCAGGTGCAGATGGGCCGGGCAAGGGTGTAGCACCGTTCCCTAAGACAGGAGATCCTGCCTGGAAGGTAGTGGAACTGGCTCGCGAAAGCTCAGCTGTAGTAGCATTGGAAACCAGGGCCTGTTCGGCCAATATGGGGCTATCACAAGAGCCTCCACTTCTTCCGACCTGAGTCTCGTCAGGAATCGAAGGAGGACTGGAACTGGTGGGAAGGCGTAAGCCTTGTGAAACCTCCACTGCTCTGTTAGGGCATCCACCCCGAAAGCTTGTGGGCATTTGAATCTCGTGTAGTACTTCTCCAACTTGAAGTTGCACGGGGAAGCGAACAGATCCACTTCCGGAAGGAACCCTAGGGATTTTAGCCACTGAAACACATCGGCATGAAGACTCCACTCGTTGTCCATGGAGAAAATCCACCTGGATGTTCTGTGTCCCTGGCAGAAAAACCGCAGTGAGGTTGGATAAGTATTTCTGAGCCCAGACCATTATTGGCTCGACTTCTCTCAATAAAGAGTGACTGCGAGTTCCCCCTTGACGCTTTATATACGACACTGCCGTCGTATTGTCCAGCCTCAGGAGGACAGATGTTCCTACTGTAAGGTGATGAAATGCTTGGAGAGCTCGAAACGCTGCTCGAAGCTTCAGGATGTTCGAAACTTCCCTGTGTAACCGAGGATTCCATTTGCCCTGGGCTATCTCTGATAGGCAGTGAGCGCCCCAACCTGTGTTGCTTGCGTCCGTGGTTATCGTGACCCAAGAGATGGGAAGGATAGAATGGCAATTGAGTAGATTCCTCTTCTGCCACCACCACAGGGGACTGTCCCGCATTACTGGGGAAATCCAAATCAGTTGATCTATGTCGCCTGGGCACCATTGGCGAAGAAATCCTGTTTGAAAAGGACGCATCCTCCATTGAGCCCATTTCACCATAGGTGTCGTGGCCACCATAGTACCTATTATTTTGAGGCACTGCGAGACCTGGAGATGAGATGTTGACATGGCCAGCTGTACTCTGTCTCTGATAATCAGGATTTTCTCTAGAGGCAAGGAGATGATGCCCTTGACTGTATTGAATTGAGCCCCGAAAAGATAAGTGCCTGTGTGGGCTCCAGAGGGCTCTTTTCCAAGTTTAGCAACCAGCCGAACTCGAGAAGTCGCCGTGACTAGATCTCTGTGAACCAGGAGTTGCTCTCGATCTTGCGACAGAAGTAGTAAGTTGTCTAAATAATGGTGAAGACACACTCCCTTGATTCTGATCAGGGCTACCACAGCCAATAAGAGTTTTGAAAATACTCGAGGAGATGTGAGCCCGAATGGGAGACATGTAAACTGAAGATGGTGTTGATCCACAGCAAACCGCAGGTATTTCTGTAACTCTGTTGCTATAGACACATGGAAATATGCATCCTTCAAGTCTATTGACACAAGCCAATCTCCTGGCTGAACCGCCTGGCGGATTGTCAACAGTGTCTCCATTTTGAATTTTCCCTTTTTTATAAAGGAGTTTAGATGTGTGAGGTCTATGACCGGTCTCCAGGGGCCGTTCTTCTTCATTACTAAGAAGAGTGGTGAATAGAGGCCTTGAAACCTCTCTTTGGCTGGTACTGGAACTACTGCGCCTTGAAGCAGCAGCGCATCTACGTATGCCAAAAGGATTTGCCTTTCTTCTTCCGACTGTGGAAGAGCTGTGGGAACGAACTTGAGGATAGGTGGACTGCAGAACGACCAAGTGTGTCCTGATGACCCAAAAATCTTTTATCGAGTCTGCCCAGACGTGTCGAAACCGGAGAAGGCGAGCACCGACCTGAACCGTCTGGACAGGCCCAACATCAAAAGGACTTAGCCGCTTCCCGGCTACTAGAAGAGGCTCCTTTGGAAGTCTTTTGGTTTGAAGATGGATTTTTCCTCCATGTTTTCCGGAATTCATGACCAGGTCTGTAACTTCGAGCATCCTTCGCTCTATCCGAAGATTATCTGGACTGTGTCCTTCTCTGACCCAGCAGACGACGATCCTGCGGGAGGAACCCCGACTTACGGCCCGTGGCCCGTGAAATAGCGCTCTCCAGCTTGTTCCCGAACAAGGAAGACCCTTCGAATGGAATACGGCACCAAGCCTGCTTGGAGGAAGGATCAGCCAGCCAGGGGCGCAGCCATAGAGCCCGTTTAGCTGTAACTGAAGAGAGCATTGCCTTGGGCCACCAGACGAATAATATCTAGGGAAGCCTCCCCCAGAAAAGAAGCCGCCAGTCTGAGCTCATTCACTGCTGAAGCTCTGGCTACTTCTTCTGATACGGGCCTTAGATCCGAATCCACCTCTATTGTCCAGGCCTCCATGGCCTTGGATAAAGCCGCAATGGCTAGGGCTGGCTTACAAGCCATTCCAGCAGACACATAAATCTTCTTAAGGTCAGTGTCGATTCTTCTTTCCAGCCCATCTTTAAAAGACACTGTGTCTTCGAGTATAAGAGTGACGTGCCTCGCTAATCTCATGAGGGCGGCGTCCACTAGGGGCGCTGACTCCAGGTGCTTCACATCCTCACTCTTGAATGGGTACATCCTGGAAACTTTGGATACCAGAGAATTTTTCCTCTCTGCACATCCCCACTCATCCGAGATAATTTCACCAAGTTCACCTAAAAAGGGAAAGTTATGGCGCTCTCTCTTTAGGTGCTTGAAGTACCTTCTTTGTTTAGATGGTGACTCTACTGGCTCCTCCCACTTTAGGGCTCCCTTTACTGCCTTAACCAGGGTAGGGACCAAGGCAAAATCAAAGCCTGTGCCAGGAGTATCCGATTCGTCCTCACTATCCGAGGAGTTGAAGCCGGAAATGCTCTGCTGAGAAGGGCCGGGAGTACTGAGGCTATCCCTAACAGGGATGTCTGCCATACCAGCCGAGGGGCTACAGGTGCGGTCAACCTCCAGGTTTTGTAGGGATTCTTGGACCACTCGTCTAACCAGGGATTCCACCTGCTGGTTATCATTCCCCCTTTCTCTAGAGGCATGGGCAAAACATGCATCGCATAGTGATTTGCCATCAGAAACACGTGCTGCACAACCCCAGCAAGATCTTCTATCAGGGTGTCTTTGTGCTGATGCAAGCGTGGAGCCTTCCCTGTGATGTTTGGTAGAAGACTTGTGGCGACTAGTGCCAAGAGAAGTGTGATGACGTTGTGACCTAGTAAGGTCCTTCTCTTCGCGTGCTTTAGTTTGTTTATCAGACCTAGAAGGGCTAAGAGAAAAGGGAAAAATGACCCCTACTGCCCTAAATCCGAACCATACAGGGATAGGTAAAAATAATACCATTCTTACCTGTAGAGTAAGGGTTGGCCACTGGGGGGCGGTGAAGTATCCATACTGCTCTTAACAGGAAGACTGTAACAAACACAGGAATAAGGAAGTGCTGCATACACCACAGACTGAACACAGACATCCAGCAGGATTAAGTTTACCACTAGCAGAGACCGATCAAGCACAGGGAAGCTGCCGCATATGCCCGCAGTATAATCCCAATGTGATCCACTGTGACAGCAGTTTAAATCTGCCGCCAGATGATTACGTCACCGCCCCCCCCCCCCCCCGTGACAGACAGCATCCGTGCGCATGTGTGAGCACGAACAGCCACTCCACTGCGCCAGCACCGCTCCCAGACACCCAGCGGTGACCCGGAAGCTGCGCTGGGACACAGGAAGAGCCGGGCCGCAAGATGAAACGCACCTGCGTTCCAAAACACAGCAAGACAAAATACATATACAAAAAATGGCTGCCATACGTTACCAAGCACGCTCCGAACCACGGTCTGACCTGGGACACGAAAACCTCCAGTGCATCGATTCGGGGTGTATTAATGGGCCTCCCGCTAGTAGCTAGGACGATTGGCCGTATTCAGCTTGCCCGCCAGTGGCCAGGCTTTATGCTTCTCCAATGCATGGGATTGCACACCCGTGTCCTACCCCGCTAGTAGCTAGGGCGTACTGGACTCTTCAGGAATTCAGCCTGGAATCGATCGTGTAAATCACCAGGAAATAGACCGAAAATCTTCATGAGGTAAGACTTGATATCCATCCAACAGGAGGAGGACAAAAAATGAACATGGTCTCTGGGGCAGAGTGAAATTTATGGGAGTGGGGTCCTATGAGGTAGGAGGAGGCGGGACTAACCCACACGTAGGCTGCCATGGAGTCTGTCAGGAAATAGATTTATTTGTAATCTGGGATCTTTTTCAGTTGCGTGTTGGTCCATTGTATTCTCATAAACAGGTTTTTTGTTTTTTTTTTGTTAGAGTAGCTCTCTTCCTGAGAAATGTTTTTCTAAAGCCAGCCATAGATGGAGCAAATTTCTTTCATTCAATTCCCCATCTACACAGTCAGTGTTGATGGGCGAATCCCTGCCGCGGCACTATTGCGTTATCCTGTGAGGGGTTCACAGGGAGCAGTCCAGGGCGGGAAGAAAACACAGTGATTATTGCTAGCGGTTATAGCCGCTGGTAATAATCGCAAGAAAAATCTGACATGCTGGTTCTACCCAATTTGGGTACAATCAGTCTGCCAATACACGGTTTAAACTCCAAATGTCTATGGCCTGCTTAACTATAGCTGAATCATAGGAATTCTGCAAAAAAGGCAAAAATTGGCAATCTCTACCTGTATTGCTTTAGGATGAACATCAACTGGTACCACAAGGACCACTAGCTCTGATTCCACGCTGAGGTATCCGAAAACATCACACTGGGGTACAGATATGTGAGGCCTTATTTTCTGCAAGATGTCCATGACTGTGATTGGCATTTTCTTTATCTTAAAAAAAAATAAGATCTCTTAGAATTACAAGCATATCCATCAACAAGAATTTGAAATATGGTTATAAAGTGACAGGCTGGTATTAGCTGGAAAATTATCAAGTGCATCATTTATGCAATGCATTTATGATTTTATAACACAATTCTACTTTGTATAGGAAGATTACAGGCATACCCCACTTTTAAGTACACAATGGGACCAGAGCATGTATGTAAAACTAAAATTTACTTGAAGTAAAGCAATACCTTTTTTCACTTCTCAATGCATGTAAATACACTAGCTCTATGGGAAATCTTGGTCAGCTTGACATGGCACTGCTCCCGGTTTTTAACATTTAACATAGGCGTCTATGGGAAATATTGGTCAAATTGAGATGGCACTGCTCCAGAACCATAAGTGACAGGGAAACCAAACTTGGGGAGCACCAAGAGGGGACCCAGGACTATGACATGGTAGATCACCTAGTCAAGCTGGCTGACCCCAAAATCAGATATGTTGTAGTCCTACATCCCCTCTTGGTGCTCCCCTAGTTTTGGTGTCCCTACCAGGCCTTCTCATCCACATCAGTGCCCTACCCCACAAATGCGCTTCTGGAAGAATGGTCAAGCATTCCCATAGACACACTTCTAAAGCTTGTGGACAGCCAACTCAATATTGAACCCTACGGACTAAGACAGGGATGCCATTAAAGTTCATGTGCGTGTAAAAACAGATATCCCAATACTTTTGGTAATATAGCGTATGTACTGCTTTAGCTTAGCTAACTTCATACCAAAGAAATGTCATTGTTAACTGATCAGGATGGCCGAGCCCACTTTCTTCTTTAAAAGATGATATTACTGTCTAAACAATTATGATTGGTCATTTACTCTTAAACTAGTTCTGTATATACCACTGCCAAAACTTGGAAGCATGAGTCTCATTGCCAGAGCTGCATTATGCATGTGTCTGGTTTGATCATTGTTCTGTGCTGTACAAACAGGGGGAGTCCGTGGCAAAAAAGGCATCTATAGTTAAGTAATCTTGTATTTTCTAAAATTATTACATTTGTTTTCTGTATCTGTCAATACTTAGTTAAATGTTATACTTCTAAGTGTTTGTGTGATCTCTCTTTGCACATCTCGAATAAAACCCCAAAAAACCCAAACTATCATGTAACCATGATAAAACAGCAGTGCCATTTTGCAAAAGGTTCCTGTGTTACCTTGGTGTAATTGCATTGAAATTTGGCTCGATAGAATAACCACATTCATAACCATCCACATCCACACCACATCCACATCACATCCATAACCACATCCAAAATTGCACTACATAATCGCACTGAAAATGGCATCAAAATCACATTGCAGTAGTGTGAAGTGTTCAGACGGTATGGTGCCAGCTGATTGGAAAAAAGCCAACGTGGTGCCAATATTTAAAAAAGGACCGAGATATATCCCGGGTAACTTTAGGCCGGTCAGCCTAACATCAGTAGTCTGCAAGATTTTGGAGGAGATGTTAAGGGACCACATACAAGACTTTAGTAATGAAAATGGTATTATTAGTAGTAATCAGCATGGATTCATGAAAAATCGTTCTTGCCAAACCAATCTATTAACCTTCTATGATGAAGTGAGCTGCCACCTAGATAAAGGTAAGCCTGTGGATGTGGTGTATCTGGACTTTGCAAAGGCCTTTGACACCGTTCCCCACAAACGCTTACTGTACAAACTAAGGAATGTAGGTATGGACCACAGGGTGAGTACCTGCATAGAGAACTGGCTCCAGCGGAGAGTCCAGAGGGTAGGGATAAATGGGGAGTACTCGGATTGGGCGGGTGTGGAAAGTGGGGTCCCCCAAGGTTCTGTCCTGGGACCAATCTTGTTTAATTTATTCATAAATGATCTGATAGAGGAGGGGATATTTAGTACAATCTCAGTATTTGCGGATGATACTAAACTAAGCATGCCAAAATCTTCTATGCAGGATGTGGAAATCTTACAAGCAGACCTGAACAAAATAATGGGGTGGGCAACTACATGGCAGATGAGGTTTAATGTTAAAAAATGTAAATTGGGCGTCAGAAACACGAAAGCAAACTACTCACTAGGGGGAAACCTCTGGGTGAATGTAAGATGGAAAAGGACCTGGGGGTCCTAGTGGACAACAGGCTTGGCAGTGGCATGCAATGCCAAGCCGCTGCAAGGAAAGCCAACAGAATACTGGGATGTATAAAAAGGGGATTCACTCCAGAAATAAAGAGATTATTCTCCCACTCTACAAGACTCTGGTCCGGCCACATCTGTAGTAAGCAGTCCAGTTCTGGGCACCAGTCCTCAAGAAGGATGTGCTGAAACTGGAGAGAGTCCAGAGAAGGGCAACAAAAATAATTAGGGGAATGGAGGACATTGGCTATGAGGAAAGACTACAAGCACTGAACCTATTCTCTCTGGCGAAGACGATTGAGGGGGGATATGATATCAATGTACAAATACTGTACTGGCGACCCTAGCATAAGGAACAAACTTTTTAGGGAAAGGCAATACAATAAGACACGTGGCCACTCACTAAAACTAGAGGAAAAACGGTTTAACCTTAAAATACGTAAGGGGTTCTTCACTGTCAGAGCTGTAAGGATGTGGAATTCTCTTTCACAAGCAGTCGTATCAGCAGGGATCATCGATAGTTTCAAAAAACTATTAGATGGGCACCTTAAAGACCACAATATACAGGGGTATACAATGTACTAATACATTACATCATAGGTTGAACTGGATGGACTGGTGTCTTTTTTCAACCTCACAAACTATGTAACTATGTAACCAAGCCCAAGAAATAAACAAAAAGTAACATAAATGAGCACTTTGGTGTAAGATAGAAACAGATACAAAGAAAAGTAACAAAACTTATAGAATATCACTCTGCTGTATCCAATCTGTACATCCATCCACCAGCATTAGTGTCCAAAATTATAACAAAAGTTCACTGTGTTTCTTTATATAAATTCTAAATCCGGAGTGCATGCCAATGCAGTGTATCCTATTACAGATTTGTGAGACAGCAACTTACCAGCATGTATTGCCTCTCAATAACCAGAGATTGGCACAGCTCTCTTCCAAAGATTCCCTTAAGCCAGTGCAGCTGCTTCTTTTCTGACAGTCCCTCTTCTGTTTCCCTCTTCACACAGGCATATTCACTGGAACATGTGAAATGAAATAAAGTGCACAGTGTGATACCACTAAAATCAAGAAGTCCTTATTGAAGATGAATGTACTCACAAAAATCTCTCTTTATATGCAACACAAAAATATAACCCTAGTGGATGTACTGGCTGGGTAAACAATCTCCTGCTGACAATGGAGCAATAGCCAGCTGCTCTACCCATCAGCTACTCCACACTGATTCCCTAAATGCCCTGGAATACTTCTAAGCCACTTCCAAATGCATTTCATCAAATTACTTCAAGGGGATGATGACGAAACATGTCATCTGGAGATTTTTTACCCAGCCGGGACCTGCACTAGGGGTTATATGATTGTATTGCCTAGGAAGAGAGATTTTTGTAAATACATTACTTTCAATAAAGACTTCTTGATTTTAGACATTACGATGCTTTGCGATGTATTTGATTTCACATTTTCCTGTGACTATGCTTGTGTGAAGGGGGGAAATAAGAGGAGAAGAGGAACTGTCAGAGGAGAAGCAGCTGCACTTGCTTAAGTAAATCTTTGTGAGTGAGCTGTGTAGATCTCTGATAAAAGAGAGGCAATCCATGCTGGTGAGTTGCTGTCTCACAGAGCTGTGATGGGATACATTAGTTGGCATGCACTCTGGATTAAGGATTTATATAAAGAAACACGGTGAACTTTTGTTATCATTTTAGACACTAATGCTGGTGATGGATGTACAGATTGCATACTGCACAGTGACCTGTTATGATTGTTGTTGCTTTTTGTTTTTATCTTACACTGAATTGGTGTTTGCACATTTAAATTTGTTGTTTAAAAGATATATATATATATATATATATATATATAGATGTATCTGGGCGTGTTTTTCATGCTTGTTTTGAACATAGTGTGGTGTTGTTAATACAACAGCAGTTAGGCACTTATTTGAGTTTACATAGTTACATAGTTTGTGAGGTTGAAAAAAGACATCAGTCCATCCAGTTTAACCTATGATGTGCTTGTGTTTGTTGTTAACCGTACATTGAATACCCCTGTTTGTTGTGGTCTTTAAGGTGCCCATCTAATAGTTTTTTTAAACTATCGATGCTCCCTGCTGATACGCCTGTTTGTGGAAGAGAATTCCACATCCTTACTGCTCTTACAGTGAAGAACCCCCTACGTATTTTAACCACTTCAATATCGGGCACTTTCACCCCCTTCCTGCCCAGGCCAATTTTCCCCTTTTAGCACTGTTGCATTTTTGAATGACAATTGCGCGGTCATGCAACACTGTACCTACACCAAATTTATGTTATTTCCCCCCCCCCCACAAATAGAGCTTTCTTTTGGTGGTATTTGATCACCTCTGGGTTTTTTCCTTTTTGCTAAACAAATAAAAAAAGACCGAAAAGTTTGAAAAAAAAAAAATTTTTTTTGTTTATGTTATACAATTTTGTAAATACGTTTTTCCTGCACTGATGAGCACTGATGAGACTGCACTGACAGGCACTGATTGGGTGGCACTGATAGGCACTGATATGCAGCATTGGTGGGCACTGATAGGCGGCACTGCTGGGCACTGATAGGCGGCATTGATGGGCACTGATAGGTGGCACTGATGGGCACTGATAGGTGGCACTGATAGGCGGCACTGGTTGGCACTGATAGGTGGCACTGGTGGGCAATAATGGGCACTGGTGGGCGACACTGATAGATGGCAATGATGGGCACTGGTGGGCAGCACTGATAGGGAGGGCACTGGCGGGCAGCACTGATGGGGAGGGCAATGGGGGGCTCCCTGAGCCCTGATTGCTATCCCTGGTGGCCATAGTGGGCATCCCTGGGGTCATAGGTGGGCATCCCTGGGGTTATGGGTGGGCATCCCTGGTGGTTCTAGTGGCACCCCCCCCGAGGGTCTGCACTGGTAATCAATGATCTGATTACCAGTGCCGACCCCCCCCCTGTCAGGGGAGCCGCCGATCGGCGCTCCTTTACTCGTGCCTGTCAGGAAAACCGATCAACGGCTCTTCCTGTTTACTATGTGACCAGTCGTGATTGGACACGGCTGGTCACATGGTAAAGAGCCTACGTCAGTAGGCTCTTTACCGAGATCGGAGATGCAGGGAGTCAGACTGACTCCTCGCATCACCGATCGCCGCTCTGCGCGCCCCCGGGGGGCTGTATTATCCTGCCGCCGTCATATGACATCCGGTCAGGATAATACAACCACATTCCCGCCATCATTGGCCTATAGGGCGGGCGGGAAGTGGTTAAGGTTACACCGTTTTTCCTCAAGTTTTAGTGAGTGGCCACGTGTCTTATTGCATTCACTTTCTCTGAATAGTTTGTTCTTTATGCTAGGGTCGCCAGCACAGTATTTGTACATTGATATCATATCCCCCCTCAATCGTCTCTTCTCCAGAGAGAATAAGTTCAGTGCTTGTAGTCTTTCCTCATAGCTGATGTCCTCCATTCCCCTAATTATTTTTGTTGCCCTTCTCTGGACTCTCTCCAGTTCCAGCACATCCTTCCTGAGGACCTGTGCCCAGAACTGGACAGCATACTCCAGATGTGGCCGGACCAGAATCTTGTAGAGCGGGAGAATAATCTCTATTTCTGGAGTGAATCCCCTTTTTTATACATCCCAGTATTCTGTTGGCTTTGCTTGCAGCGGCTTGGCGTTGCATGCCACTGCCAAGCCTGTTGTCTACCAGTACCCCCAGGTCCTTTTCCATCCTAGACTCACCCAGAGGTTCCACCCCTAGTGAGTAGCTTGCTTTCTGGTTTCTGGCACCCAAGTGCATTACTTTACATTTTTCAACATTAAACCTCATCTGCCATGTAGTTGCCCACCCCATTATTTTGTTCAGATCCAATTGTAAGGTTTCCACATTCTGCATAGAAGATATTGGCATGCTTAGTTTAGTATCATCCGCAAATACTGAGATTGTACTAGAGATCCCCTCCTCTAGATCATTTATTAATATATTATTGCTTTTTTGTACTTATTGTCAAATCCTTTTCTTGTTGTTTAGACACAGGATTCAGGGACAGTTGGGTTATATTACTTCCTATGGGAAAATGTATACTTTGGTAAAAAAAAAAAAAATAATAAAAAAAAACATTAGCACACCTCCTTGTATCAAAGCAGTACTGAAAGCAAGGATACTAAACGCAAGGTGGTAGGGGCTGTGTTCCTCAATTAACCTCGCCCCCTCCCCCTCCCCCACATGGTGCATGCAAAAATACTCTTTTCTTTGTCATTCATCGATGGACACAGGATCCAGTGGCAATTGGAACATCAAACAGCAATCCGGTTGAGGGGTGGGCAACATAGCAAACAAAATGCAAACAGGTCTGATATAAAACAACAGAAAACGGGGAACTGCTTTCCGCTCAAAAGAGCTGCCTGAAGGACTTCACCTCTAAAACTGGCATCAGATGAGGACTGACCATCCATCTGCTAAAACGTGTGTATATATAGATGTGTAAAAAGGGCGCTCCCACTATGAAATGTGTAGCATAAACTTTATATATATATATATACACACACACACACGCACAAAATAACGAAGTTCAAAAATCAATAGAAGTCAAAATCAAAAAGGTAAAACAAGCATAAAAATTGGGAACTGGAAGTACGCTGCCACTTGCGTGTCACCAGCCGGATCTGACGTCACCACCCGCAGTCACCTGCCGTGTTTCCACAGGACGTTGTCAAAAGCTATCACAGGGTGGTGTAAAATGTCCATTATATATAGTCCAATGCCTCCTCTCTACACCTGATTCCCATTAAGGCAGATACCCCCAGAAAGGAGTTAACAGGAATAGGGTGTGATGTCAGAAAACAGGAAGGAAGTTAGAGATTAATGGGAATCAGATAATGAGATTCCCGCCATACTTGGTGGACTTGCCCACACCTAACCAAATTTTGGTCCTTAGAACAGAAGACTCCGATGATCTGGAAGAGCCCATGGAGTGCCTAGCAGGAGTCTGAGTCAGGTCTGTATACCACATGTGCTGGGGCCAAACGCGAGCTATGGGGATCACTAGAATGCTCTCAATATAGATCATGCAGACCACACAAGAAAGGCATTTCAGGAGGGGAAAGGTGTAGATCAGAATAAACTGATCCCACTGAGCCACCAAAGCATCCACTGCCTCCACCAGAAGATCTCTGCACTCTAAGACAAACCCTTCTAATTTGTTGTTTATCCTGGAGGACAAGTAGTTTCCTCACCTGTGACACAGGTTCTGAAACACTTTTTTCTGTAGGGCACATTCTCCCTGACCCAACGACTGCTGTCTGAAAAAGACTGCTTGCTAATTGTCCATGCCTTGGATGTAAAGACAGAAAAGGGTATAATGTGAAGTTCTACAGGACAAAATCCATTCTGCTCCTCTTGCTGTGGAAAGACTTCAGGTTCCACTTTGATGGTTGATGTACTGCAATGCCATGGCGGTGTCTGACTAGATCCCAATCAGATGACCTACTACTGGGATGTCCAGTGTTGTAGGGACAACCAAATGACCCCAAGCTCCAGAATGTTGGTTGGGAGATGGGACCCCACCGGTGTAAATATCCCCTGCACCAACATTGTGTCTAAGACTACTCCCCAGCCTGTTAGACTGGCATCTGTTGTGAGGATAATCCAAGAGATTAGAAAAAATATTTTCCCAAATCCAGAGCTGAATTCCTGAGCCATCAATTCATCAGGTTGTCCAGAGACAGAACAGATTTTTACCATGATGTTGAGATGTAGGGGGTCTGAAATGTAACTGGCTGATGGGACCCAGATACGTCTAGATTGTAAGCTCTAACGAGCAGGGCCCTCTAAATCCTCCTGTATTGAATTGTATTGTAACTGTATTGTCTTTCCTCATATTGTAAAGCGCTGCGCAAACTGTCGGCACTATATAAATCCTGTATAATAATAAAAAATAATACTCCAAGCAATGGAGTCCACACCAGTGCAGATCACTGAAGGTTCAGGAGAAATGAACCTTTAAGGTCTGAAATGTTCTTGCTAACCTGTTGCCAAAGCCTTATGCCAGCAGTTCCTTAACAGGCACTCCTCCAGATATAGTATCCCACATCGAGGATGCCCTGGGAATGCAACAAGAGAAGCAAAAATCTTGGTGAACACACAGGGTGTGGAAGGCAGGCTGAATGGCAGGGCTACAAACTAGAAGAGCTGGAGACCCACAGAAAAACAAAGAAAACACTGTTGTGCTAGAAAAACAGAATTTGAAAGTACACATCTACAGGGGCCAAGAGGATCAATCTAGAGGATTCTATGTGCAATTTTAGGGAACTAATGAATACATTTGAAAAAAATGTATATAAGAGGAGCATAACAGTTTATCAGGAGTTTCCCACTCTATGTACAGGATGTCTGGGAACAGCAAGTGCATGGGAAAAGTTTTAGTATTTTTAGCTCAAAAAGGAACGCTAGACAGGTAGCAGAACTGTTGGGATCTACAGGCTGTTCTTCACATGTGTTTGGGATCCAACATGTTTCACCTCAAGCAGGAACAATCTGGCTTAAATACAAGTTAAAACATTGAGTATTAATGAAACCTTGTGGGAGGGGGGGGGGGCGTGGCCGCACGAGCATGTGAGAAGTCGCATCTCAGGGAGCTCCGGCCGCTGATTCGGTAATCCACTTCTTGCCCCAGCCGGCTATCTCTACCAGACCACCGGATTCCGCTTCCTGAGTCTCCCCTGCAAGCAGCGATACCTTGCATGCTGCGTTCTGGAGCCGCCATGACCAGGGGGAGCAAGCAGAAAGAAGGCGGTGGGACTGTCCCTGTCAGCCAAGATGGTGCCGGCCCTGGGACACCACAGCATGCATCCCGCGGGCTGGAGAAGAATAAAGACACTGTCACCAAACCTAAATCGACTCGCCCTGGGGGCAAAGACAGCACAGGGGACATCCTTCTGTATGCCAAGCGGCTCTGCGACATCCAGGGAACCGGCGCTGCTGATTCTGCATACCCTGCGGACACACAGGTACCTGGGGACATGTCATGCGGCCTGGGGGACGCAGGGATCCCTAAGCAGCCTGCTCTGGATTTGGAGTCAGAGGGGGATACACATGAGGTTGATCAGCCCACCCTAGGCCAAATCTTACAAGCTGTGCATAGATGTACTGCCTCAGTGAATACAGTGAAAGACAGGCTGGGGGGTCTCACTGAGGAGGTTGCTCTCCTCAGACAGGATTTACAAAAAATCTGCGAGCGCACCACGGCCACAGAGAGTCGCATCTACGACCTGGAGGACCAAGTCCCTGCGCTGATTACGGAATCCAGAGCTACTGCAAGGCAAGCACAAGCAAATAAGGACAAAACGGATGACATCGAGAATCGCCTGCGGCGTAACAATGCCCGCATACTGGGGCTCCCGGAGAAGGTGGAGGGACGGGACCCCACTGACTTTGTTGAAACTTGGCTGAGCGAGACTTTTGGGGCGGGACTCCTTCTCCCCCTTGTTCGCGGTGGAGAGGGCACACCGGGTCCCCACAAGGGCCCTGCCTGGCAATGCCCCCAGGCAAATGCTTGCAAAAATACTACACTATCGGGATAGGGAGAAGATTTTACGTCTGGCCAAAGAAAAGGCTGACATTAGATTCAACGGAACCAGAGTGTCCTTTTACCCTGACTTTTCGGCCAAGGTCCAAAAGCAAAGAGAAAAATTTATTGATGTCAAACAACGTCTTCGCCACCTTGGCCTGATATATGCCATGTTGTACCCCGCATGAAGGAAGGGCAAAATTATTTGACACAGCCGCGGATGCGGCAAATTGGCTGGATATCCACGAGCCCTCTCTCTGCCGCAGGCGCCAAGAAGACCCCGGAGAGTGAGGGGGGAATGACAGAGCAACCGGTACTTATTGTTTCCAGGTTTACTACCCTATGGATGTGATCCCAGGTGGGGGTTAATACTGGCCCGGCCAGGGACGTTTACAGTTGTGCGTTTGGACAGCAAAGCTCCAATCATTGTGTGTATAACTGGGCTTTGATGGGTTTCATCACACCTCTGATGTGGTTCACCATACTTTCTATGCACAGTTGTGCTTTCTTGGGCGGGCGGCCACTACTGAACTGTTCGGCTGTTGCCGGGTTCACCTGGACTGGGCTGCCCGTTCGCTTTCAGGTTTGTGAAAAGGTGCCATTGTGCCTTGCTCTATTGAGAATTAGCACCTTTGTTCACATAATTGCTTTTGAGAGAACTCCACCCACGTTCAACTTTTTGGACTACCTACTTGGACTTGCCACACCACTGATCCCCTCCTTTATAAGTACCAGTTTCTGCTCTGGTGCCCGCGGCTGGAGCCAAAGGGCCAGAGCCACTCATTTTTTATCTCCCTTGCCATGGCTGGAGTGCCAGTAGTTTCATGGAACCTCCGAGGCCTCGGATGCCCATTGAAGCGAGCCATGGTTGCAAAACAACTGAAGAGATACCATCCAGCCGTCATAGGCCTACAAGAGACACATCTGATGAGGGACTCTGTGGGTTGTTTGAGGTATTTTTGGGTGGGCTGGGGTACCACTCCACCCACTCTACATATTCCAGGGGTGTCAGTGTTCTGATTCACAGGTCATTGGCTTTTCAGGAATTGGGGGTGCAGGTCGATCCGGAGGGGAGGTTTGTCTTTTTGCACTGTATGCTGTTTCAGGTACTTGTATACTGGCGGTGGTCTACGTTCCACCCCCGTTCTCTTCTGCAGTTCTTAGAGAATTACTGAAATTTACGATGGACAAAATGGGTATTCCGTTATTTGTTATTGGAGACTTTAATGGTATACTGGACCCGGCCAGGGATAGGCATCCCCCCTCCCCCTCCTCTGTTTCTGCAAGAGGCACGGCCCTCTCTTGCTTCTTGGTGGAGGTGGACTGGTCTGAGGTTTGGCGCCTGAAACACCCTGGCTTGGTTCAGTTTTCATGTTTCTGGAAGACACATTTCTCCCTGTCTAGAATTGACCTCTGTGTGTGTAATAGGGCTGCCCTCCCCATTGTGGAGGAGACAGACTATGCCTTGAAAGGAATCTCGGAGCATTCTCCCTTAGTGGTCAGGCTTGCGGTGCGCCCCCGGGTAGTTTTAAACAAGGCCCCCTGGAGGTTAAACGCATTTTGGCTGAAATTATTCCCGCAAGATAATGGTATATCTGCGGCCATTGCAGAATTTTTTGAGATGCACGACCACTCTGGGGATGTGATCGCGAGGTGGGATGCCTTTAAATGCTTCCTTCGGGGGGTATTGATAGCCAATATCAGGAAGGTCCAAACGAAAGTCTACCAACACTTCTCGGGGCTGCTAATGCTGAAGTTGCTGGAGGTGTTTCGGGCTGCTAGGGAGGCTGGCACTCTACCAGAATCCATGTCCAGGGCGAGCATTGTGCTCTTGCTTAAGCCAGGGAAACCACCCATGGACCCGGGATCCTATAGACCCATCTCACTGCTCCAGGCGGATGTCAAACTACTGGCTAAGGTTTTGGTACGGAGGGTGAATTCGGTGATAACTCACATTATCCATGAGGACCAGGCGGGATTTATGCCCAATCGGTCCACAGCCCTTAATCTTCGTTGACTATTTGTCGCAATTCAAACACCTGCAGATAACATGGGAGAGAGAGCGTTGCTGTCGCTGGACGCCAATAAAGAGTTCGACAGTGTGGAATGGGGTTATCTCTGGGCGGTGTTGGAGGCCTTCGGATTTGGCCCGATATTTATGTCCTGTGTGCGGTTGTTGTCCCATCAGCCACAGGCATCTATACGGGAGGGGGGTAGGATCTCCGCTAGTTTCAGCCTAGGTAGAGGAACGAGGCAGGGATGCCCACTTTCGCCGCTCCTGTTCGCCATTGCCATTGAACCCCTTTGCAACGCGTATCAGAGACTGGAATTCAATTGTGGGTTTTGAGTATGGGCCCCTTTAGGACAAAATACTACTCTACGCAGATGAAATGCTTCTGACGCTAGGAGACACGGACGGCTCCCTGCGGGAGGTCATGTCTGTGATTACCGAGTTCGGTAGGTTTTCGGTTCTCACCATCAACTGGTCCAAATCGGCAATGTTACAATTAGATAAGGACGCCACCCTGTCCTTGGGTCCCCTCTGCCCGGTCCCTGTAGTCAATACATTCAAATATCTAGGAGTGGTGGTTTCAGCGGACCCGACCCAATACAGTCTACTCAATATTAGTCCTCTCCTAATGAGATTTCATGATGAAATCAGGATATGGAACAAACTTTGGCTTTCCCTGGCGGGGAGGGTGAATCTTATTAAAATGATTTTAATGCCGCAGCTGTTATACTTCCTACATAATTCCCCCGATTGTCATTACATTGCAAACCTTTCGAATCGTGAATACCCTATTTAGGTTCCTGCTGTGGAAAGGAAGGGCGGCTAGGATCCGCTTGGAACAACTGCAGAAGCCCAGGGAAGGGGGGGCCTTGCCCTCCCTAACCCGTGGTTGTACTATCTGGCCTCCCAATTGCAATACTTAGTGGGCGCGGTCTCAGGGACGCAGGTCGGCGCAGCGTTGGCGGTTATGCAGGTATTTACGGTCGCGAGCGGGATACCAGAGGGATTGGAGGCTCAGATGTTCACCAAACCCAATAGGCGCTACCCGACGTATCGCCTCCTTCAAAAAGTGTGGGACAAAACTAAACAATTGCAGCAAGTGATGGGATATACCAAATTTAGCCCGATCTGGGGCAATCGCACCTACCCAGAATTGTGTAAATTAGACCAGGCTAGTAGATGGCGCTCGTTGGGGGTAACTCATCTGACGTATATCTTGCGCGGAGGGGTCTTGCTACCTTTTGAGCTATTACAGGACCGTTTTTCCTTACCTAATACTATGAAGTTTTATTACTTCCAATTACAGCACGCAGTGCGGGCTCCGACTGCCCCAGGCAGCTGCACCTGTCACCTGCTCCGATTTTCTCCCTTATGCAACAGTTCACTGACACTAAAGGGTTCATATCCAGTTGCTATGCCTCCCTATTGAGGACATTTTTAGGAAAATACCCTGGCAGGGCTTGCGACAAGTGGAGCTCTGATGTGGGGGAGATCCTGGGCGAGCAGAGGGAGGAGGCCCTGGAATCGGTACATACATGCTCCTTGAATGTATCACATCAAGTTTCTCAATTGTACGTCCTACCACCATACTCCTCTGAAACTCCATTCCATGGGCCTCCGGGCTGACGACATCTGTGGTCGGTGTCGGAGGGAGGTGGGGGACTTGATTCACCTGATGTGGCGTTGATCGAAGTTGCATAGATACTGATCCGCGGTGCGCTCTGCTATTAATAAAGCCTTGGGGGTGGACATCCCTGGGGACCCTAAACACTGCATTTTGGGCACACTAGACCAAATAGTGGAAGACAGATTCCTAAGAGTGGCTGCCTCTCGTGCTCTGTTCCAGGCCCGCCTGCTTATCCTGCGACACTGGATAGCACCAGACCCTCCTACTTACAGGATGTGGCTGGAGCAGATGGGGGGCACTCTCCGTATGGAAAAGGTTATATACAAACACAGGGGCTCTCCACAAAAGTTTTCTAAAATATGGGGAGTCTGGCTGAATTGCCTGGGAATGGCCCCAAATTACCTCATTATGGATCGTTTACTATCCTAATTCTATGTAGTTAATGTGGGGTTGTTGCAGTTTTGCTATCTAAAAGGTAATAGGGTGGGCAGGGGAGAATTTTTTACATATATGGTATTTTTGGTGTTGAGCGAATTGAATTAAGACAGTATCTGTTGAACTTGATACGAACAGTGCTTTGTGTGGGGATGGGGAATGGTGATTCATTTCTTTGTCATGTCATTTGTACAATGTTTCGATGTTTATTGTGGTGGTGTGTGTTGCTCTAGATAAAACTTTTTTCTGATTTAAAAAAAAAAAAAAGTTAAACCTTGTGTCTCTTGCAATAAGGAGCAATGGCTCAAAGCACTACCTCATGCTAAATGGTGGGAACAAGAGTGCACCACCAAAACCAACAAAAATTATAGTCTAAAAGGATCTAATAAACAAAGTAGATCATTGTGTTTGGCGCCCATGGCTTAGTCATAACTGAGTTTTCAGAGACTTGGTCAAACAGCCCACCCCTGGACCAGGAAAGCGTTCTGAAAATAACACAGTACACAACGATCCACATGTCACATCCCAGGCAGGACTTGTAATTAGAGATGGCCTTGTGGTTCGCCCGTCGGTCGGTTTGCGGCAGATTTTGTTTGTTCGCTACCGGCCAAATTTGCGAACAGATGGCGTTGTTCGCGGCGGCCATATTAGTTTACTTTGGGGAGAACTTTGACCCATGACACAGCCGTCAGGTGGAACGGAACAGCCAATTAAAACATTTCAGCACATGGACATGCCCCCTACGCTATAAATAGACCTGAGCTGTAGGCCATTTCACATTCTGCTTTTTGCCAGCGTAGGGAGAGGTCTTCTGTGTTCATGTGGGAGAGATTGCCAGACACAAATAGCTCTGTGAAGATCCACAAAAGTTATTTTCAGGGCTGGTATTTCGGTATAGGTCTACTAGTATCTTTTCAGGTTAGGGGCCGGTATTCAGTCGGTGCTATAGGGGCAGTTAGAGATTGGCAGCAGTCACACAAATCACTCTGTTAATGTCCACAAAAGTCCTTTTCAGGGCTGGTATTTCGGTATAGGTCCAGTCTCTTTTCAGGTTAGGGACAGGTATCCAGTCTGTGCTTTAGGGGCAGTTAGAGAGATCGGCTGCAGTCACACAAATCGCTCTGTTAATGTCCACAAAAGTCATTTAAAGGGCTGCAATTTTTGGTATAGGTCCAGTCTCTTTTCAGGTTAGGGGCAGGTAACCAGTCTGTGCTTTAGGGGCAGTTAGAGATCGGCAGCGGTCACACAAATTGCTCTGTTAATGTCCACAAAAGTAATTTAAAGGGCTGCAAATTTTTTGGTATTGCTATGCAGTGCACTAAAAAGGGGGGGGGGGGGGTAATCCACAGTATAATATACTTTGTAGAAAGCATATTATAGTGGATTAGTAGTAGTATTGTGCACTGTGCAGCATTGTGACAGGTGTGGTGACTGAGCGTTGCTGCATCAATACTACACACAGTGACAAAAGCACTTATAATGTATTATAACTGGTGTGATAGACCAATGGCCCCCCAATACCACAGATTGAAGTGGGGTGTTATCTGAATATACTTTTACAAGTGTATTTGTGTCCTACAACAATATTGCCTCTTTTGCTGAGTTAAGTCTGGAACACACAGTGCCAAACTCACTGGCCAATTTTTTGAACAACTGATGTGATAGACCATTGGCCCCCAATACCACATATTGAAGTGGGTGTTATCTGAGTAAACTTTTACAAGTCTATTTGTGTCCTGCAACAATATTGCCTCTTTTGCTGTGTTAAGTCTGGTACACACAGTGCCAAACTCACTGGCCAATTTTTTGAACAACTGGTGTGATAGACCAGTGGCCCCCCAATACCACATATTGAAGTGGGGTGTTATTTAACAGTATAATTTTCTAAGATTGTATTTTAGTCCTACAAAAATTTGGCCTCATTTGCTGTGTTAACTGTGCTACACACAGTGACAACAGTTACTGGCCAATTATTTGTAGAACTTGTGTGATAAACCTGTAGCCCCCCCCAATACCACAGATTGAAGTGAGGTGTTATTTAACAGTATACTTTTCTAAGATTGTATTTTAGTCCTACAAATATTTGGCCTCCTTTGCTGTGTTAACTGTGCTACACACAGTGACAACAGTTACTGGCCAATTATTTGTAGAACTGGCGGACTGACGGACTGGCAGATAGGGAGGAGAGGCAGGCAGAACTTGCATTGCACAGGAGGTACAAAGCAGACTGCAAATGTATCAGGAGCAAGCCATCAACCATGTACAGTCACATCTGGCGCTCCCAGGACGCTGTCACATGGCTCCGCAGTGTGGGCTTTTTTTAATGTGTCTGTTGCTGACAACAGTGTTGCCATCTGCAGCCTTTGCAGTCAACACATAAGTCGTGGTAAGCCCAACACTCACCTAGGGACTTAAGAAGGCACCTGAAATCCCATCACCAAGCCCAGTGGGAGCAACACCGCCAGAACCCATAAAGCCAGACTCCAGGCTCTCACCGTCCAGCCTCTTCTCCTTCTCCTCCTCCTCTCTCCTCACATTTGTCCTCCACTCTACCTTCCATGATGCCGTCGTCACGTTGTTCTGGAAAAAGGCAGGCTTCTGTGGCTCAAATGTTGGAGCTTAAAAAAAGGTGTCCGACAGGTGTCTGACCACATCGGGTTAACGGCCGATGTGGACGCTCTGAGGAGTGATGAACCCCTGGACTACTGGGTGGGCAGGCTTGACATCTGGGCAGAGCTTGCACAATTTGCAATGGAACTGTTGGCTTGCCCCCCGTCTAGTTCCCTGTCCGAATGGACGTTGAGCGCAGCAGGGGGGGGATCGTGACCGATAAGTGCAGTCGTCTAGCTCATGACAGTGTAGACTACCTCACATTTATAAAAATGAATGAGGCATGGATCTCTTGTGTCCAGTAGACCATGTTTCATTGAAATTCCTCATGCCAGGCCACAAATATCCGCCAGACCGCCATCCACCCACAGCAATTCCTGGTCCTTGGCTTCGCTACATACAGCGGCATGAAAGGCATTTCCTGTCCATTGAATTGCTAATTTTTGGGGCCTATACAGGCCGACACTTACTTCTGTATACTGTGAATGCCTAATGTACCTCTAGCCACCAAATACTACGTTCTTAGCTGTCAGGTAAACCCATGTGAGCTAATTTTTGGAGCCTATACAGGCCGACACTTACTTCTGTATCCTGTGAATGCCTAATGTACCTCCAGCCATCAAATACTATGTTCTTTGCTGTCAGTTAAACCCATGTGAGCTAATTTTTGGTGCCTATACAGGCCGACACTTAC